>NC_060271.1:73247303-73602711 GCF_021613505.1 Equus quagga
TAATTAATTAATTTCATTAATTGCTTATTTCATTAATTACTTTCACATATAAAGTTTAATGAGCTTGGTGCCATGGGGGAGAACTCAAACCAGGGTAACTAAGACAACCTAAATACAGGCAGAAAAGAGGAGCTTCAGATAGGAGATGGGTTGTGGTAGATGATTCCGAACATGACTTAAGGATATGTGGTCTGATCTATTTGGATGCTTTCAAGAAATGGGGCCATTAGATATACAATAAAGGTACATTAATACACTTAAACTGGGAGGTGGAAGGATTCATGCCCCACTAGACTTCACATTGGTAATGACGTAGCAATCACTCACATCAGTCATGAGAGAAATGTTTGATCAAGGTTTTTTGTCTTTATAGAGTGGCCTTATTTTTTTCGTGTCCCAAACATGGTCACAGTGTGGTTTTGTCTGAGCATTTTTGGGAACACTATGGTTTGGCTGTCAGCAAGGCCATTTTTCACATTCTCAGTGGACAGAGATTTGCTGATTGCCTCATCTGTATAACTAAAAATCAGATCAAATAAATGAGGTAGGATCACAGTTAATAATATAAAATTGAACAGTAAGAAAAGAAATAGAAGAGGAAATACTCCAATTTTACCATTTTAGTTTTACGGAAGAATAGACATTGTTGGAATAATTAGAAAAATAAGGGTTTTACACAAAGTTGTAATTATGAATATAACCAATGGGGTATAAAATATAAACTTTCTTAAATATTAGAAGGATTATATGCAAGTAACAAAGTAAACAGTTGATAGAATAGAACTTAACCTATAAAAAAAGAATTATAAAAAATATAATAAAATTAATACCAAATATATCTATCATATCGCTAACATTTTTCTCTATATAAAAAAGTAGATTTTCATATTACACTTTAACTCTACGCTACAAAACAAATATATCTAAAATATAGCATAAACACTGAAAATGAAAGGATAAGCAAGGATATACCGATGTGTACACAAAAAACCCCAAGGTGGTCAGATCTTAATATTAAATAAAAATATTAAAAAAAAGAATTCAGGTCAAAGTTTTAAATAAGGAATATTTTCTAATGCTGAAGAGTATTATTCAAAACAACTATGGTAATGATGATTTTTTGTTCACTGTGTTTTAAGATAAGGACATTCATAAAATAAGACTGGTGAAAACAAAAGAAGAAGAAAGAAGTACACTTATAGCAAAAGAATATAAATCTTTTATTCAAGAAAAACATCAAATTGAAAACTTGAAGAAGACTATATTTTTTAAATGTTCACACTACCCAAAGTAATATACACATTCAATGCAATCCTTACCAAAATTCCAATGGCATTTTTTATAGAAACAGAAAAAAAATCCCTAAAATTCATATGGAGTTACAAAGGACTCTGAATAGTCAAACAATCTTGAGAAAGAAAAATAAAGCTGGAGGAATCATGCTTCCTGATCTTAAAATATGTTCCAAAGCTATAATAATTAAAACTGCATGTCCCTGGCATAAAGACAGACATATAGATCAATACAACAGAGTAGGGAGGCCAGATATAAACCCATGCATTTACGGTCAATGGATCTTTGACAAGGATGCCAAGAACATACTATGGGGAAAGGATAGCCTCTCCAATAAAAACTGGGAAAACTGGATATCCACATGCAAAAGAATGAAATTGGAACCTTTTCTTATATCATACACAGAAGTCAATTCAAATGAATGAAAGACGTAAACATAAGATCTGAATCTATAAAACTCATAGAAGAGAACAGCAGAAAAGCTTCATGACATTGTTCTTGGCAATGTTTATTCAGATACTACATCAAAAATATGAACAAAAAAGTAAAAATAGATAAGTAGGATTATATCAAACTGAAAAGCTTCTGCACAACGAAAGACATAATTAATAGAATGAAGAGGCAATCTACAAAATGGGAAAAAGTATTTGCAAGCCATGTATCTGATAAGGGGTTAAGATCGAAAACACATAAGAAACTCCTACAATCCAGTAACAAAAAAACAAATGACAAAGGACTTGAATAGACTTTTTCTAAAAACGACTTAACAGTTGGCCAACACATATATGGAAAGATGGCCAACATCACCAATCATGAGGGAAATGCAAATTAGAACCACCATGAGATGTCACCTTACACTTTTAGGATGACCATTATCCCATTGTATAAAAACCAAAAGATGACAAGTGTTGGCAAGGATAGGGAGAAATTGGAAGACTTGATAGGAATGCAAAATGGCGCAGCTGCCATGGAAAACTGTATGAAGATTCCTCAAAAAATTAAAAATAGAGCTACCATATGATACTGTAATCCCACTCTTGGGTATTTATCCAGAAGAATTGAAATCAGGATCTCGGACAGATATTTGCACTCACACACTCATTGCAGGACTATTTACAGTAGCCGAGATGTGGAAACAATTTAAACGTTCATTGACAGATGAACGGATAAAGAAAACATGGTATATACATACAACGGAATAATATTCAGCCATAAAAAAGAAGGAAATACGGCCATATGCAACACATGGATGAACCATAAGGACATTAGCTAAGTGGAATAAGCCAGTCAGAGAATGACAGATACTGCATGATTCCATTTATTTGTGATATCTAAAATAATCAAACTCCTCGAAGCAAAGAGCAGGATTATGGTTGACAGAGGCTGGGGCGAAGGTGAAATGGAGAGTTGCTATTCAGGTACCAAGTTTCAATCATGCAAGATCAATAAATTCTACAGACCTGCTGCACAACATTGTGCCTGTAGTTAACAATACTGTGTTGTACACACAAAAGTGTTAAGACTGTTGATCTCATATTCAATGTTCTTACTATGATAAAAATAAATAAATAAAAGAACTCCAAGGAATGCTGGCAGTTACCAGCAACTAGAAGAAGCAAGGGAAAAAAAGGGAGTGCAGCCTGGCCAATACTTTGACTTTGGACTTCTGGCCTCTATAACGTGAGAGAATAATTTTTCGTTGTCTTATGTCACAAAGTTTGTGGTAATTAGTTACATCAGCCATAGAAAATTAATACGCTATATAATGAAAATAGAGAATACACTGTTTTGCTAGGGTCTGGGGAATGCTTATATGTTGTAACTATTGTATTTCCCTGAATCTGAAATTTCATCAGTTGGAAGAAGTACCATTATTTTATGAACCACTAAAACAGAAGTCATACTGCCAATTACAATTGTAGGACACCTTTAATGATTGATACACACCCACCAATTATAAGGTAATAATTATTATACAATTATAATATATTATAGTTGTATATTTACCATCAAAGTCAACTTCAATAAATTTAAAAATAGAAATATTACAGAGGCATTCTCAGAAAACTGCAATAAATTTAGAACAAAATCAACAGTAAAATGATCATTCTACCTGGACACTTAAAAATATTTAGAAAACTTCCCTCTAAAACAATGTTCAGTCAGAAAAGTAAAACAAACCGGAATGAAAACACTACATATTTAAAACTATAGGACATGGCTTCAGTTGTGATTAAAAGAAATTCAAAGTCGGAATTATCATCTCAATAAAAAGTAAAGAATGAAGACAAGTGGAGTAAGCATTTGACTAAACATTTAGAGAAGAGCTGCATATACTGAAGGTAAAAATATTAAAAATATAAAAGCAGAAATAAGTCAATTACAGAAGAGAAAAAGAACTAAAGCCATTAAAAAAGCCCGCCTATGGCAGGTGAAATTGATAATGGAAGAAACTATGCATGGTGGCGGCAGAGGGTATGTGGGAAATCTCTGCACCTTGCACCTTCCTCTCACTTTTGCTGTGAATTTAATCTGCTCCAAAAAATAGCCTTTAATAAAAGAAAAGCCACGCTATGAAATAATTGATAGATTAATAAACCTACAGGTAACCTAATCGTGAAAAATAGGTGGGTAGAAATATGTAAAATAAAAAATAAGATTTATAAACAGAAAATAACTACAGTAAGAAGAAATAAAAACCACAAAGGAATGCATTTTGCTCAACTACATGCAAAAAAATTTGCAAATGTGGATAAAATGGATCATTTAAAAAAATCCCCAGAGAGATAGAAAATCTAACCAGGTGTATTTTTGTAGAAGAAATAAGGCTGTCAAAGAGCTACTTCTCTCATTCATATAAAAATCAGTCAATCAACCAATTTTAGATGATTTAACGGATAATAGATAATTCTTGTGCTTTTTACACTAGCCTAAAGCACAGAAAAGGAAGGGGGAAATTATGAAGCACGTATTGTATTGATGTCCAAACTTGACATCGGTTGTAAAACAAAAACTACAGGGGCCGGCCCCGTGGCGCAGTGCTTAAGTTTGCACATTCTACTTCGGCGTCCCCTGAGGAGGATTGGTGGCAGATATTAGCTCAAGGCCAATCTTCCTCAAAAAAACCACGAAAAACAAAAAAGGAAAACTACAGACCAATCTGTAAAGAATACCGATGTAAAATTCTAGCAATTAAATTTGGGGGGCACACTAAAGGAAAAATACACTAAGACCAAATTTATTTTTTTAATCAACAACCCAAAAATGTTTTAAGTTTAGGAAATCCAATTCACTCTACCAGTAAATTATTAAAAAATGATTACATTTTTGCAATCTGAAAAATTTCTGATAAATTGTAACAATTACTCTTGATAAGAGTCCATAAAAGAGGGATAGATGGATTTTTCCTAATATACATACATATATACATATATATGTCTGCATAACTTCTAAAACTGGTAATAGTTTTATTAAAAAGGTTTACAAATGGAAAAATATTAGAAGTATTCTAATACATCTACTAAAGTAAAATATGAAAACTGAAATATTTTACTAAAGTAAAATATGGAAAGATGCACACAAATACAATTATTAACTATTGTATTGGATAAAATACTCAACAAAATTGAGAAATTAAAAAATATGGAGTAAAAAAATATGAGGATATAAAAATATTACTAATTATAGTTAATATGTAGGTATACCCAGAATATCCAAGTAAAAGAATTATAAAACTACTACAAGTCAGAACAGAATTATGTTTGTTAGTGAGGGCAAAACATTGTTCCAAATAAATCATCACCTCCTTATATTGTATATATTGTTGCGTTCCACTGATCCATATGTCTATCTTTATGCCAGTTTCACACTGTTTTATTTACTGTAGTATTACAGTAAGTCAGGTAATGTATGTTCTCCAACTTATTCTTCTGAAAAATAGATTTTGCCATCCAAGTTTCTTTACTCTTCCATATTAATTGCATTCAATCTATAGGTCAATTTGGACAAAAGTTTTCATGTTTTTAGTGCTTTAATAAATACTATCTTTTACATTTTTATTTTCTAATTTTTCTAATTTTTTACTGCTAGTTTATAGAAAATACAATTGGCTTTTGCATGTTGACCATATAATGACCCTGGAAAATTCACTAATTAATTTTAGAAGACGTCTTTGGAACTTATTTTGTTAGAGAATAAGGTCATCTGCAAATAGACAGATTTATTTCTTCCTTTCCAATCTGTACGTCTTTTATTTGTTTTTTCAGTCTTTCCTTACTGCCTGGTAGTTACACCAGCACAATAGTGAATAGAAATCATGAGCGCGTATGTGTACCTAATCATAGGAGGAAGTCATTCAGTCCTTGGCCATTAAGCGTGTTGTTAACTGTAGATTGTTCTTAGAGTCTTTGGTCCAGTATGGATATTCTCTTTCATTCCTATGTTGGTGAGAATTTTAATCGTGAATGGATGGGTTTTTTTCTTTTTAATGATTTTTTTTTTAATTAAGATTGGCACCTGAGCTAGCAACTGTTGCCAATCTTCTTTTTCTTTTTCTTTTTTTTGCCTTTTTTTACCCAAATCCCCCCAGTACATAGTTGTATATTTTAGTTGTGGGTCCTTCTACTTGTGGCATAAGGGACACCATATCAGTGCCCAGGATCTGAACCAGTGAAAACCTGGGCCACTGAAGCGGAGCACTCAAACTTAACCACTTGGCCATGGAGCCTGCTCCCGGATGGGGGATTTTTGCCAAATGCTTTTACAGCATCTATTGGGAGAGTTATATGGTTTTTTTCTTAAGTGTGTTGATACGATGCTTTGCACTTATTGATTTTAAGATATGGAGCCAACCTTGTGTTCCTGGGACAAATTCCATTTGATCGTCATGTATGACATTCTTTATATATCACAAGATTTGATTTACTAATATTTCATCAAGGATTTCTGAGATGATATTTCTCAAAGGTATTGGTTTCTAGAAGTTTTTAGATTCTCTTCTAAAATTTTTGAATGTATTTATGTTAAGGGAATACTTATTCTAATCCTCAGTACTGATTCTAATCCTCAGTAAGTAAGCTATGGTAGTTTATGTCTTTTAAGGAATTGATCCATTTCTCTCTAAGATACCAAATTTATTGGCATAAATACATTACGAATATCCCAATAGTAGACTTTTAATGTCTTTAAGACCTATAGAAATTTCATCTCTCTCATTACTGATGTTGGCAATTAAGTTATTATATTTATTACTGCTCAAAGAAGTAGTTCTCAGTTTCATTGATTTTTCTACTGTTTTTTCTTCTTATGATCTTAGTGATTTTTGCTTTTATCTTTATTATTTACATTCTTCCACCTAAATTGGGTTTGATTTGTCTTCTTTGCTAGTTTCCTGAGGTGGAATTTTAGATTATTTTCTTTTTCTCTCTCTCTCTCTTTTTTTTTTTTTTGGCTGAGGAAGATTCACCCTGAGCTCACATCTGTTGCCAATCTTCCTCCGTTTTGTATGTGAGTCACCACCACAGTATGGCCACTGATGAGTGGTATAGATCCATGCCAGGGAACCAAATCATGGAGTGCCAATGTGGAGTGTGCCAAACTTAACCATTAGGCAATCAGACCAGCCCCCCTTTTTCTCTTTCTTGTTGTCTTATATAAGCTTTAATGCACCAATTTTTTCTCTAAGGACTATTGTCTCCGTCTCACAAATTTCAATATGTTGTATTTTCATTATTATTAAGTTAAAAATATTTAAAAAACAATTCTCTTGACTGTGTGTGTGTGTGTATAAAAAGAGATAGACACAGAAAGACATACAAAGAAAGAGATGAGAAAGAGAGACTCCTGAATACTTAAAACTTGAATTACCAGCCTTTTGAACTATTTCAGGTGCTACAGGATCTTTTTCACATTCATCCTGCATTTATTTCTCACAACAAAATTATGCCATAGATACTATTAATACCCATTTTATGCAAATAAGCAAACAGGCTTATAGAGATATAATAACTTGCCCCAAATCCCATTACTAGTGACTGGTAGACCAGGGAATTTAATCTGTTTAGTCTATCAAATGGAGTCTATTGCCCCTCTTTAAAATTCAGATTCAGGAGTTTCAATAACCTATGTCTATTTGTGTATCTTTGTTCAATATTCCTATCCTGATACTGGTAAATCCCTACAACAAGAAATTTAATGTTATTTCAGGTCAGGGAAAAAAAAAATTCCTTCTATTATATCTTAATTTTCTGTATGTCTTCTAGAAATCATAATAATCAATTTTTGATCTTCTGGATTAATTTCTATATATTTTAATCATTATTTCTACTTCTTTTTATTGTTGAACTAAGTTCTGGTAGAAAGCATCAAGTTTTTTTCTAATTAACTTATTATGTTTTCAGAAGTATCCACTTTTACCTTGGAATTTTTAAGAAAGAAAGAGGTGAGCTCTTATAAATGCTTTAGAATAATAACTAATAAATTAGGAGGAAGGATTATTTTGGCAACAGTCTAACATAAGAAAATCACGTTTAAAGAAGTCTAGATAAGAAATGATATAAATTGATTAGTTGATTTCCATTAAAATATCAAAAGATTGCCACACTAAGCACACAGCAATGCAAAAGTGTGTTATATGAATAAGATTGGCTCCTATGGTAGGGCATTTGCCTGAGTCTAGTATCCTGGACTCAGTGTTAAATCATTAAAATGTGATTTTTAAAAATTGTTGCCATGTCGTCTTTGCTTAGTATTCTCTATGCTTATCTCTTCATTGTTCTCTTGTTTCTACTTTAATGAAACCAGCTCTTGTTTTATCAATATATCCTCCTTCCTAATCATGGAGAAAGTTCTCCCGTGTACTCTGCAATGACTTTTTCAACCTGCTCATCTTGTTCTGACTTCAGCAGTTTTCTTGAAAGCTATGTCTATGATTATCTGTCCTCAGAGGAGGAGGAAAAAAACCACATTTGTGCATCTTTTTTGTCTAAAAATATTTTTCTAATTCTTTTGAAAGAAATAAAAGTAATTCCAAAGCTTTTAGTGAAGAATGTCAAGTGAACCACAGATAATTTTGTTCTAGTCAGTAGGACATGACCACGTAGAATGTTTTGAATTCTAGTTTTAGTAAAAATCCCTTTCTCTAATTAAGAAAATGCACTTGTGTTCCAACTTGTCTAGGATGAAAAGTAGATGTGTTCCCCTCCTTTTTTGAGGGAAATTAGAGAGGCGTTTAGATATATGCAAGTAACTTTATGGAAGGCTAAAAATAATTTAGGAAACTAAAAATACCAACTATTTTATTTGTATTTCTTCAGTTTACCTTAAACTCAGAAGACCTCCTCTTTAAGAAATGAGAGAATGCTCTTATTGAAGAGAGATTTTAATTTTCTAAAATTAGGATATTTCACCCTGTGTTCTTACCCAACTAATTCAAGTTAAGTCATAACTTCGTTATACTTATGGACATTTTTGTCACATTAGTATTCTCATCCTTCACTGTTTCACATGGGAAACAATTATTTTAAAATAAATTTAATGATTATTGAGATGTGTTTATTACTAAGTTTATACTGTGACTTTTTATTCCAGATATAATACCTTCCTTCATAGATGATACTAATTAATATTTATTTTTTCCTTATTCCTGTGTCAAATTAGATGTCATAGCCTAGCACTTGAATGAAAAGTCCTAATTTATAATATCATCAATATAAAACAGTATATAGTAACAGTCATCATCATAAACACTTTGTTTATGAAATGTAGATCTTTGCTATTCCTCTATGTCAGTCTTTCAAAGAATTTTTATCTAGTTTATATAGATTATATATGTATATATATAAGTTAGTTATCACATGTATTTTCCTACAGTAGATATTTAGGGAATGTGGTATTAAGCTTTCCTTAAATCTGAAGATTATTTGTTGATGGACTGACCATAAAAGGAATAAGCCCTTTATAGTCTCTCTGTGTCTGATATTTGTTCCATATCCTGGTATTTGATCTTAAAATCTCTATTCATATGGAGTCAAGTGAGGGCTATGAGCTAGTCCCTCAAGTGTACCCAGCAGGGACCGTTTTCTGTGTTTTCCTTTGTTCCTTGAAGTCACTAAATCAGATTTCCATATCCCTTTTCCTTCTTCTTCTTTATTTGTTTGATCTGGATTTTATACCCTGTTTACCATGGGACTTTTTTTTTAATTATTAAACTTATAGTGACAGAGAAATCAGCCTCGTTCTATTTGATATTGCAAGATATGTCCTTAGGCTTTCCATTGCTGTTGATTTTTGAGCAGAGAAAGAGATCCAAAATGAGAGATCTCCATTTGTCCACTGGCTTACCCTGACCTGTAAAATTAATGATTCTAATGGAGTCCTACCATAGTCTCCTCTACTGATTCCGTACCACACAGAAACACCATGTCACAGTTTGAGCCTGGGAGTCATTATATCTAAGTCTGGAAGAAACTGCTTAAGGCAGGTTCCACATGTGGAATTGTGCTTTAGTTTTTAAAAACTACTCAGAGTTTATTCATTTTAACAAATTCCTTTGTCTCCATCAGTCAGCATTTGGGAAGAGAGGATTTAAACACTTGCCTTCAAGTTGTCATCTTTCCTAGCAGTATAATTTATCTTGTTTTGATGTCTCGTCATCAAACACAAACATCTATTATTGGTCTGTGCCACGTTATACAGTGACAGTCCCAGGAGCTAGTGAGGTTTATGGGACTATTTTATCTTCCTATAAATTGTCCCCGAGCAGTGTGCTTTTCTTTGCTTCTAGGCTGTCACTTCTCAGTACTCTCTGTGTCTCCAGATACCAATCTCTTCCTACTATTTTCCTGATTCTAATATGCTGAGGGATTAGATATTAAATTTATCTTTCTTAGAGTGAGTTTCACAAAGACTCTTCCATAATAAAGACCATTTTCTTTAAAATATAAACTATTATGTCTCATTCTGATAGTTTTTAATGTTTTTTTTTTTGGCTTAGTTTTTCTTGGTTGTTGTCACATGAAGTTTTACCCAAGAATTCAGATCTAGGTGGGGGAAGTATTATTCTACAGTTCTTACTCATAGTCCATAATGAGAAAACAATAAAGGCTATCTGAACTCTATCTGTAGTAAGTACTAAAAGGGTGATGATAGAAATACTGAAGAAGTTGGCTCAATAGTAACATGTCCAACATGAATGTTCAAACCAACAGTGATCAGTGAAGGGTCTCTTACATATAAACAATCTCATTCAATTTAATAAAGAATCTTGTAATTATTTATTATACACTGTCTTTAGGCTGCATTTTGCTGGATAATGGGGACACAAAATAAATAAAGTGTGTTCATATTTTTGAACAGCTCAACTGCCAACAGACACTGTTAGAGTTCTCCAGAGAAACAGAACCAGTAAGATATAGATGTAGAGAGAAAGAGATTATGAGGAATTGCCTCATACTATTATGGAGGCTGAGAAATCCCATGCTCTGCTGTCTACGGGCTGGATACCCTGGAAAGTTGATGGTATAATTCTGTCTGAGTCTGGTGGCCTGAGAACCCGGAGAGCTAATCATGTAAATCCCAGTCCAAGGACTACAGAAGATGAGGTGAAATGTCCCAACTCAAACAGGCAGGCAGGAAGAGAAAGGGGTGAATTGTTCTTTCCTCCACCTTTTCTTCTACTCAGTCCCTAGATGGATTGGATGATGATGTTCACTCACAATGAGAAGGGGAATCTACTTTACTAAATCTGTAGAGTCAAATATTAATGTCAACCTAAAATGTCATCAAAGACACACTCAGAAACAATGTTGAATTTGGGCATGCCATGGACAGTCAAGTTGACAGACAAAATTAACCACCATAGACACTTAGCATTTAGGTACAATTCAATGAGATAAGCACTGCAAATGGCTTATTGGGATACAGATAAGAAGACATTAAATCGTGAGGAGGACAGGGTAACATTTGTTTCTGATCTTAGTAGATAACTAGAATTTCAGTGGGTTGAATAGAAAGGAGAAATTCAGGAGGACAGTTCAGAGTTGGTAGAAAGCAGAGAAAGCAAGCAGTGTGGGGAGAATAGCTGGATAAGAGATTGGGCGCATGGATTGAGACCAATAGAATGTTGGCGTGTTTCAAAATTTTTAAGGGAGAGAATTCAGTGCTTTGGAATGAACATTAAATAGATATTGAAGGTGAATTATATTAGTAAAGTAATATAGTAAAGAACAATCTACAAAGTCTAAGTCATGAAGAAATAGAAAATCTGAATGAACGAATAATGAGCAAGGAAACTGAATCAATAATCTAAAACCTTCCAACAAAGAAACTCCCAGGACAAGATGGCTTCATGAGTCAATTCTAAAAAAATGTTTAAAGAAGAATCAATGCCAATCCTTCTCAAACTCTTCCTAAGATTGAAGAAGAGGAAACACTTCCAAAATCATTTTACCAGGCCAGCATCACCAAAGCCAAATAAGGACACTACAAGAAAGGAAAATTATAGGCCAATAAGCATGAAGAACATGGATGCAAAAACCCTCAAAAAAATACTAGCAAACCAAATTCCATAGCACATTAAAAGGATTATATGCTGTGTTCAAGTGGAGTTTATCCCTGGGATGCAAGGATGGTTCAACATATGAAAAACAATTAATATCATATGCCACATTAACAGAATGAAGGATAACAATCAAATGATCATCTTAATAGATGCAGAAAAAGCGTTTGACAATTCAACATCCTTTCAAGATAAAAACTCTCAACAAATTATAGACTAATGTAACTCAACATAATATAGGCAACACATGACAACCCTACAGCTAACACCACACTCAGTGGTGAAAAGCTGAGAGGTTTTCCTCTAAGATCAGGAACAAGATAAGGGTATTCACTCTCACCACTTCTATTCACTGTACTACTGGAAATCCTAGCCAAAGTAATTAGGCAAGAAAAAGAAATAAAAGGTATCCAATTCAGAAAACAAGAAATTAAATTATCTCTGCAGATGACATAATCTTATATCTAGAAAATCCTAAAGACACCACCAAAAAAACTGTTAGAAGTAATAAAGAAATTGAATAAACTGCCAGATACAAAATCAACACATAAAAATTAGTTGTGTTTCCATACACTAACAATGAACTGTCCAAAAAAGAAATTAAGAAAACAATCCCATTTACAATAGCTTCAAAAATAATAAAGCAATTGGGAATAAATTTAACCAAGGGGATGAAAGATCTGTACATTGAAAACTATAAGATGATGAAAAAAGTTGAAGACAAATAAATAGAAAGATATCTTCTGTTCATGGATCAGAATAATTAATACTATTAAAATGTGCATACTTAAAATGATCTACAGATTCAATGTATTCTTATCAAAACCCCAGTTGCATTTTTCACAGAAATAGAAAAAAGTGACCAAAGATGCCAAACAGCTAAAACAATCTTGAGAAAGAACAAAGCTGGAGACATCATACTTCCTAAGTTCAAAGTTATATTATCATGATGTTAAAAGATATAATATCATGATATTACAAAACTATATTATCAAAACAGTATTGAACTGGCACAAAAACAGACACATAGACCAATGGAGCAGAACAGAGAGCTCAGAAATAAACCCACACATATAAAGTCAATTAATCTTTGACAAGGGCATCAAATATATCCTTTCCATAATAAGAAAAGTATAATCTGTTCTATAAACGGTGTTGGGAAAACTGGACATCCACATACAAAACAATGAAATTGGGCCCTTATCTCATTGAACCCAAATGAACTCAAAATGAATTAGTTATTTAAACATTAGATCTGAAACTATAAAATTCCTAAAAGAAAACATAAGGAAAAAGCTCCACAACATTGGTCTTGGAAATGATATTTTGAATACGATACCAAAAGCACAGGCAACAAAGGCAAAACTAAACAAGTGGGATTACAATGAAATAAAAATCTTCTATACAGCAAAGGAAATCACAAAATGCAAAGGCAAGCTATGGAATGGGAGAAAATATTTGCAAACCATACATCTGATAAGGAATAAACATCCAAAATATAAAAGGAGTATATACAACTCAATAACAAAAGAAACAAATAATTCAATTAAAAAATGGGCAAAAGACATGAACAGACATTTTTCCAAAGGTGATATACAATGGTCAATAGGTACCTAAAAAGATGCCCACCATCAGTAATCATTTGGGAAATGCAAATCAAAACCACAGTGAGATATCACCTCATACCTTTTAGGATGGCTATTTTCAAAAAAGCAAGAAGTAACAAGTGTTGGCAAGGGTGTGGACAAAAGGGAACCCTTGTGCACTGTTAATGGGAATGTAAATTGGTACAGCCAATATGGAAAACAGTATGTAAGTTCCTCAAAAAATTAAAAGTAGAACTTTTAATTTTTTAATTTAATTCAATTTTAATTAAATTAAACTAATTTAAATTAATTAATTTAATTAATTCATTTTTAATTTAATTCAGCTATCTTTGTTCTGTGTATATATCCAAAGCAAATGAAATCAGTATCTTCAAGAGATATTTGCACTCCCATGCTCATTGCAGCATAGATTAACCAATAAAGGATATATTGCACTGATACTTTCAATAGAATATGATAAACTAAGATCCATCAGTGCAAAATATGTTCAAAAAATTAAACTTCTACTGTTAAAGGTGTAATTATTTAATACATTGCTTTCTATAGTTTTCCTTTCTTACAGTAATATTTGAAGAATCTGTCTTGATTATTGGCTATAACCTGACTCTTTAGTAAAATAATCATTAGGTATTTTTCAACAGACGGGTAATACAATTTAAAAACTAAAAGAACTCGTGTGCCTAATAAGGAATAAATATAGAGAATACAATGAATGATGCTATTTAAAGCTGAGTTATGGTACCATTTTAACATTGAATGTATTAAAGGGTGGAAGCTTCTAATTAGACAAAAATGTATCCATTTTACAAACTTTTAGGAGTACAGGAAAGTTTAGAAATATTAAATTAAAATTTATTGCATCTAATTCAAACCATCCAGAAGTAATTACTATTTTCATGCATGTCCTATCATAACCACTACCAATAGCAATTATACTGCCATTTGCAACTTGTCATTTTAATATTATCACATATAGAGAATTTTTGTATATGTCATTAAATTTCCTTCTGTGATATATTTTAATGGCTACATATTAGCTTATTGTATTAACATAGCCTAATGTATTTAACCAATATTTGAATATAGGTTTTTGAAATTACTCTCATTCTTTTCACTATTGTGATTACCACTGCAATGATTACCCTTAAATTTTAGTTAAATTTTTATGAATATTTATATTAGTTCTGCGTGATAAATTATTGAAATCAGAATTGTTCACATATGGCATGCACATAGCTTCCTATTGATACTGTAATAAATCATTATAAACTTCAGTCACTTAAAAAAGCACAAATTCACTATCTTATCCTTTAGGGGATCAGAAGTGAAACAGTTCTCACTGGACCAAAACAAAATGCCAGCAGGGCTGCATTACTTTCTGGAGATTCTGGGGAGATTCCCTTTGATTGCCTTTTCTAGCCTCTACAGAACGCCCACATTTCTTGGCTTGTGACCCCCTTCCATCTTCAAAGCCAGTAATGGCCAGTCACAACACCATCTCTCTGGTTCTGACTCGTGTGTGTTTCTCTTCCCTTTTAAGAACCCCTGTGATTACATTGGGCCTGCCTGGATAATCCAGAATAATCTCTATTATAAAGTCAGCAGATTAACAAAATTAATACCACCTGCAAACTTAATTCACTCTTATTGTATGACAACATATTCATAGGTTCCAGAGATTAGCACGTGGACAGCCTTGGGAGTCCTATTATACTGCCTGCCACACACACGTAAAATAATTTTTGATGGGTATTTTCAAATTGCCTCAAGAAAGTTTATACTCTTTGGATGCAATTATAAGAATTTTGACATTTTGATCTACATTGGTTCTTGTCTCTCTCTCTGTCTTTTTAATAACAGATTCATTGAGATACAATTGACATATCACAAAGTTCACCTTTTTAAAGTGCAATTCAGTTATTGATTTTATTTACTTGTTTACTTTAGTATATTCACAAGGTTGTACACCCATGACCTCTTTTGGGTTCCATAACCTTTTCATCACCCCAAAAAGAAAACTCCATTTCAATTAGTGGTCCCCTCCACTCCTTCCTCCTCCACGCCCCTGGCAACCACTAGTCTATTTTCTATCTCTATGGATCTTTCTATTCTGGTCATATCCTATAAAGGGAACCATACAACGTGTGGCATTTTGTATCTAGCATCTTTTACTAAGGATAATATTTTCAAGCTTCATTCGTGTTGGAGGATGTATCAGTACTGCCTTTCTATTTATGGTTAAATAATATTCTACTGTATGGCTATATCTCATTTTGCTTATCCATTTATCCACTGGTGGACATTTGAGATGTTTCCACATTTTGGCTGTTACAAACAATGCTACTATGAACATTCATGTACAAGTTCTTATGTTTTAATCTTTGCAAATTTGACAGGTAAAAAAATCCCATTGCTGATTTAATTTTTATGTTTTTGAGCACTGATCATATTTTCATACCATTATATACATACACTTTTTAATAATATATTCTTACATAGCATAGTTTTTATATATTTTGACTACATGTACTATAAACTTTCTATTTATCTCTTTTAACAATTTTTCTAGGCATTTACCTCTCTTTTCTTTTTCTTCTTGTTTCATGAGATATTTCACTTCATAGGAATTATATTAACTTATCTTATGACATATACATGTACTTGTATGTATGTGTATATATATATAAACATGCATATGTGCACATATTAGTGTCATGTCTGGTCCATCACAAGTTAGTATATTTATTATATACTTATATTTATTTCAGAACCTTATTTAGGGTCACATTTTTGCATTTCAATATTCAATGTGTTTCAAGTTTATTTTGATATGTGCCATGAGGTAGAGATGTATTTTATTATTTTCAAAGATGTAATATAGTTGATGTACTAATTATAAGGATAAAATATCATTTTCTTATTAAATTGTAGCCCACATAAAAACTTGAGGAAGGGGGATCTTTTCTTGTATATCCACCAGCTCATGTTAAATTGGCTGTATATTTCTAGTGAGATTACCATTTTTTCTTAATCATTGCAGTATAGCTATGCGATATAACCTCAATATTACTAATTATACTTACTTTTCATTTCAACTTTTTAGTGAGTGTTTTTCCACATTAAATATTCCAGAAGAAATGCCTGATCATTTTTTCAAATTTAAATGCACTTGGACAAATGGTAAAAATATACCTAAAATGTTAAATATACCTTTATATTATTTAATTCAGAAGACAATATCTCTTCAACATTAAGGCTTCACTGTCAGTAGCATTGTAAGTCTCAATTTATTCAATCTTTTTCTCATGCGCCTGAATATTTTTTATCATATAGGTCTGAACATATCTTGTAATGGTGATACTGAGGTAGTTAGTATTTTTGTTTTTTTGACTGCTGTTTAGAAGATTCAAGGAGGATTCAGTAAGCAAAAGACAACCGAGTTTAAGCAGGGCTTAAAGAATACGTATAATTTGGCTATATGGACATGGAGAAAGACATTAGAAATGATTCTGTAAAAACCTCAGGGGAGAGCCTATGTATGTGCATATATAACTGAACATATTTCTAGATAGTAGAGTATGTGAATGGATTTATTATTTTGGATTATTTAGTATCAACTTTAGCATCATAGTTAGAAACTACATTTTAGCAAATAGAGCTGGTATGTTTTATCATGCAAATTTTAAGGGGTTGGCTTCTGCAGCTTCTTGTAGGTGTTTTGTGGAAATAATGAATAAGGATTATTAAGTCAGATCACTTATTATTTAATTTTGAATGATCTTTATTTCCATTATATTCACTCAATGTGTTTAATGATCTATTTATAAAACTATACTAATTTTATTCATTTAACAGTGCAGTGAAATAATTCAGTAAGAAACAAAGCAAAGCAATAACATAAAAGTTCAAATCTCGAATTAAAATTAATTCTTTGTCTAATACGTAATGTTGCTGTCAGATATTTTATTAAATTATTCTGATCTACAAGTATCCATGATTTTGTGTGGTTTTGATAATCAGAAACTGAAATTTTATTATAATTGAATTATCTTTTTTAATCTAGTTAAGAGCTGCCAAGTATTATTCAGAAATAAAAATAAAAATAGACTGTTGTAATCATAACCCATCTTAACAATAGATTATGGGTGACTTACTTTAAAGAGACTCAGTCATTCTTCTCACGCAGTTAAAAGATTAACATTCTGTGAACAAGAAAAAAATTAAAAATTTTACGAAAAATAAATTAATTTTCTTTTATAATCATTCAAATTAATAATAAGTAATCCATGAAGGGCAATTTGTAAAAGAGAATAGGAAATTAAACTCAGAGAATTTAAATAGAATAGGATTCATCTGAACAGTTATCACTTGGATATTATAAAGCAAAATCAATATGATAGGATTTAAACAAAAGTCTAAGTATGTTTTACATGGCAAAAAAGAAAAAAAAGAGGAATATAAATAGGAATATTAAAAAGCAAAAATAAAGAGATAACTTGAGATACTCAGATAACAGAAAATAAAATTTAGAATAATACCAGAACAAGGCAAAATTCAAGGAAAAAATAAGAAACAGAAGAATACTGGAAAATACATGTTGACAAAGGGTGAAACTTATAGGATCATTATTTTTCTGGCCAGCAGTACTTTCTAATTTTATGGCCAATCATTAAATATTTGTTGAACAAATAAATTTATGCTATAATGCAGATGAAAATTTTGGGAAGATATAGATAATCAAATAGAAACATTAAAATAGTCCAAGTCTTTAACAGATTTGACATGGCTGTTAACATAGCAAACAAAATTGGAAAATTTTATTAATTTTAATTTAATTAATATTAATCTACTAATAATATTGAACTTCAATAATAGAGAATAAACACTATTTTCAGATAGCTATGGAACATCTGCAAAGTATTCATTTGTTTTATTCCACAAATTAAAATAAAATAAATTCCAAATGAAGAATTTTATACATTTTTATAGACTATAATCTATGATTATACAGTGCCATAGAGCTAAAACCAATCACACAAATTTAAACAATCACACAAACAAAGAAAATGTCTAATACCAAGTGCAACACATTCTCCTAAGTAAATTTTTGGTAAAATAAAAAATTAAAAACAAAACAACTCAAAACAATGATTAACTATGGAGATCAAGTACACACATATGATTTAAACAATAAACTGCATTTCTATATAACAAAAAGTTTTGGAAAATAAAATTAGGAAATAAAATGCCATTTAAAAGAAAAATTCTGCTGCTAATAATGACAGAGTAAGTACCTATGGTTCAACTCTAAGACGAAAGCTTCAATGTCTGGACTTAGTACAAAAGTCACTAGCTACAAGCACCAAAGAATGAAAGGAGGCAGACAGACCCGGATGGAGAGCACGCACTGGAGGAGAGGGGTGAATAGAGTGAGTTCTAGTTCTTGTGGTTTAACTCTGAGATCAGATGCTTTTGGAATGGAACACAGTTAGTGTGGGTGCTGATGAAAAAAAAACCCTACAATATTTCTGTCCTGGGGAACTAGAAAACTGAATCTAGGAAACTGTGAACACTGGAGATAACAGGCACATCTCAGAAAATAAATAAAAGAGGGGGATACCCAATTTCCGTCTATCCACATTCCTGATTGTCCTCAGAATCATACATGCGAGGAAAAGACCCAAAGAAGACCTCAGCTAAAGACAGGAGATCTGAACCACCCAAGAAAGTTGAATTTGCAACTCAAATCCAGCCAAAGTGATTGACTACTAAAAGAAACAATCTCTTCAGAGAAAAATAGCACAACCTCGGGATAAAACCCAAAATTATCTGACGGATGAAGGACAGTGGAATACATTCTCAAGAGAAGAGGTAATCAGCTAAGACTAGCACTGAGATGACGTAAACAAATGGAAAGATAAGAATTCTCAGGAGCTGGCCCCAGGGTGCAGTGGTTAAGTTCCCACCTTCTGCTTTGGCAGCCTGGGGTTCACTGGTTCAGATCCCGGGTGTGGACATGGCACCGCTGGCAAGCCATGCTGTGGCAGTCATCCCACATATAAAGTAGAGGAAGATGAGCACAGATGTTAGCTCAGGGCTGGTCTTCCTCAGCAAAAAGAAGAGTATTGGCAGCAGATGTCAGCTCAGGGCTAATCTTCCTCAAAAAAAAAAAAAAGATAAGAATTCTCAGCAGGAAAATAACAATTTTTAAAAAGCCATATAGAAGTTCCAGATGTGAAAAATACAGTATCAGAAATAAATTCCCTGGATGTATTTAACACTTTAATGGAAGTCATAAAGGAAAGAGTTAATGAACTTGAGGATAGATCAATAGAAATCATCTAATGTTAAGAACAGAGAGAACAAAAAGAAGTTGAATAAAAACAGGTCTGTATTAGTCAGCTTGGGCTGCCATAAAAAATACCATAGACTAGGTGGCTTAAGTAACAGATATTTAATTTCCCACAGTTCTAGAGACTAGAAGTCCCAGATCGAGGTCTGTCACGGTGAGTTTCTGGTAAGTGCTCTCTTCCCGGCTTGCTGGCAGCTGCCTTCTCACTGTGTCCTCACACAGCAGAGAGAAAAACGGTATTTTGTTCTCTTCTTATAAGGGCAACAGCCCCATCAGACTAGAGCACCGTCTTTATGACTTCATTTAACCTTTACCACATCCTTGCTGGCCCTATTTCCAAATACAGTCACATTGGGAATTTGAGCTTCAATATATGAATTTGGGGGCAACACAAACATTCAGTCCATAACGAAGTCCCTGTTAGATAGTACCGCACAGTCTAACATAGTTATGATGGGAGTCGCATGAGATGAAAGAGCTTGCGGCAGAAAAAAGCATGTTTCAAAAAAATAATGGCCAAAAACTCCCATAGTTTTAAAAATAAAAACAGAGATGCAATGTGATTAATGAAAACCAAACAATATAAGGAAACATGTCAAGGCACTTTATAGGAAAATTGTTAAAAGCTAAAAAAAAGAGTAAATGGTAAAAGCAGCAAGAGAAAAAGTATGTTTTAAATACAGGGAACAGTGAGATTCATTGAACAATTGCTTACTTATCAGATACTATGGATGACAGAAGACGGTGCAACAATATCTTTAAAGCGTTAAAAGAAAAAAAGGAACCTGTCATTCCAGAATCCTATATCCAGTGAAACATATTTCAAGAATGAAGGCAAAATAAAGAAATTTTCAGCTGTAAGAATGCCAAGAGAATGGATTGCTGGAGACCTGAACTATAAGAAATCCTAAAAGAGGGAGATGGTGTCAGCAAGATGGAGGGCTGAGAGGTCCCAACACTTGTTTCTCCCACAAAAACAATAAATAAACAACTACAAACCAACAAATATAGTTCTGGGAAAGCTCTGGACTGCAATAAAGGAGCACCAGAAACACTGCAAAACGACAAAACAGAGGATGGCTGCATCAAAAAGCACTGGAAGACTTTAACCTGTGTCAACCCATCCTCCAGTCCAGAGCGGCTCAGCATCAGGAGGGATGCCCTCAGTGGGATTTCACCTACAGGAAAAAGGAGATGAGGAGAGCTCCAGAAAGCCTCATTGCTGTGGACACTGCAGCCTCTGCTAATGAGGACTCCCAGTCTCCACCAACACTGCACCCCGCTGGTGGTATCCCTGCCTCTGTCTTTCTTCTCAAGGGCTAGAGCTGTTGCTGCTGTGAGGCCTGCCACGTGCTCTGCTCTCCGGATCACGACATAACACAGCCTTGCCATCTATGAGGCTGGAGCTTCTGCTGCTCTGAGCCCAGGCCCTGGGTCCCAGGTCATGACTTTGACCTGACATGACCTGGTCTGAGCTGCCCTTGCTCCGTACCCTGCCCCCTGGGTATTAACAGACAGTGTTAACTGGCCATCCCTGGGGATGTGCTGTGGCTGTTCTGCAACTGCACCCTGGGGCCAAAGTTGGGACTTTGACTCACCATCCTTCGCCCATGCTGTTACTGGATCTTGCCCTGGGCTCAAGCCGCCACTGCATCCTGTCATCTTAAGCACATCCCTGTGCCTCTGCTGCATCCTCCCACCCTGTGTAACTGTGGTGAGCTAGAGAGACTCATATGCTGGTTCCACAGGAGATCTGTACTCTGCTGCATCTCAGGCACCAGTGCCACTCCCACAGCAAGTGTACTTGTGCCTCAGGACTCAGGCATTGTGGTAGTTCCACATGTGACTGATCCCAGGACCCTGGCTCCACTGCTGCTCTGGCTGCCAGTGTGCCAGATCAGATGCCAAGAGGGATCCCCTCAGTTACAACTTCCTCCCATGGGCCAGTAAGGGAGAAGGGGAGGACCCCAGCAGCCTTCACCACTGAGGACCCCAATAGCCCTAGCCACCGCTGCCATGCACAAAACCTTCACAGTCTTGGCCACAGAAGATGCTCACAGTCTTTGCTGACATTGACCTCAGATAGAGCTGCGCAGAGACTATGCTGCTGTTCCCTTCCAGAAATCAGAGACACTTTACCCCACCCAACCGGCACCCTCACAGCCACCTTCAGGTGAAAATCTTTCACCACCAAAGCCAATCTGAAGAGACAGGAAGAGGTGATGCTCACCCAAATGTGCAGACATAAATGCAAAGCAATCAGAAACATGATGATTAGTGAGGGTTTACTTCTGGGCTATCTTTTCTGTTCCTCTGGTCTATGTGTCTATTCTTATGCCAATACCGTTTGTTGTTGTTAGTACCATTCAGTTGATTCTGATTCCTAGCCACCTTATGTACAGCAGAGATGAACTCTGCCTGGTCTTTTTGTACCATCCTCTCACTTTCTGGTGCTATATTGGGCAATGTTCTGCTGCTATTCATAGGGTATTCATGGCCAATGTTTTCAAAGTTGATGGCCAATTTCTTCTTCCTAGTCTGTCTTAGTCTGGAAGCTTCACTGAACCCTGTCCACCATAGGTGACGCTGCTGGTGTTTGAAATACTTATGGCACAGCTTTTGGCATCACAGCAACATGCAGCCACTACACTATGACAACCAACAGACAGGTGGTGTGGTTCCTCGACCAGGAATGAACCTGAACCACAGTGGTGAGAGCAGCAAATCTTAACCACTAGATTATCAGAGCTGGCTTGCCAATACCATGCTGTTTTGATTACTATGGCTTTGTAATAAAATTTGAAACCAGAAAGCATGATGCCTCCAGCTTTGTTCTTCTTTCTCAGGCTTGTTTTGGCTATTTGGGGATTTTTCTGGTTCCCCACAAATTTTAGAGCTGTTTTTTCTATTTCTGTGAAAAATGCCTTTGGAATTCTGATAGGGATTGCATTGAATCTATAAATAGTTTTGGGTAGTACGGACATTTTAACAATATCAATTCTCCCAATTCATGAGCACAGGATACCTTTCCATTTGTTTTTACCTTTCTCAATTTCTTTCTTCAATGTCTTGTAATTTTCTGTGTACAGATCTTTCACTTTTTTGGTTAAATTTATTTCCAAGTATTTTCTTATTTTTGATGCTGTGTAAATGAGATTTAGAAATATTTTTTTCAGATATTTTATTGTTAGTGTATAGAAACAGTGCTGATTTTTGTACGCTCATTTTGTATCCTGATTTTGATTCATTTATCAATTCCAACAGATTTTTGATGGAACCTTTAGGATTTTCTATATATTAGATCATGTCACACTCAAACGGAGGCAATTTTACTTCTTCCTTTCCATTTTGTATGCCCTTTATTTCCTTTTCTTGCTTAACTGCTATGGCTAGAACTTCTAGTACTATGTTGAATAGGAGTGGTGAGAGTGTACACCTTTGTCTTGTTCCTGATCTTAGAGGAAAAGCTTTCAACCTTTCTCCATTGATTATGATGTTATCTGTGGGCTTGCAGGAGATGACAAATGAAAGTAGACTATTGTGAGAGTCTTACACTATAAATAAAGTTGTGTAATATCTCTTGAATGTAAACTGTGATAAGTTAAATATATACTCCATAAACTGGAAACACTACTAAAATAACAAATCGAAGAGTTATTGCTAACAGGTCAAGAAAGGAGATAATTTGGAATAATAAAAATAGTCAATTAATCCAAGAAAGGGCGGCGGGCCAAATAGAAAACTAATAGTGAGATTATAGGCTTAAATTCAATCAACTTAAGAATTATACTAAATGTAAACCAAGGGTCAGCAAACTTTTTGGTAAAGGAAGAGACAGAAAATATTTTAGTCTTCGCAAGCCGTATATCAACAGCTCAACTCTCCTGTTGCAACATAAAAACAGCCATGGATGACATGTAACTGTGTGCATGCTGCCTGGACTTGGCCCACAGATCAGGTGTGCCCCACTGGCCATAGGTTTCTGACTCCCAGTTTAAAACATCCCAATTAAAAAGCAGAGATTGTATGATTAGGTAAACGGCAATAGCCAACTTTTTCTGTCTGGAAGAAATTTCCTTTAAATATAATGACACAAGGAGATTCAAAATAAAATAATGGAAAAGGATAAAGTATGCTAATGTGACTCAAAAGAAAGCTGTGGTGCTAAATTCAATTAGTCCATTTCACACTATAGCTCCAAAATAAATGCTCAGATTTTGTCGTATGGCAACAGAGGACCTGGAAATCTCTCTCGCTTTTCTTGGATCACCGTTGTCAAGGGCAGAGTGTCTTGCAGGTAGTTGGAAGCATGCAGAGACTTCATTTCTCCACGAAGGAAGAGCATTCCAAAAGCGATGGAGTGGGCTGGGAGACAAAACACATTGCTCTTCCACTGGGCTTTTTTCCAAATCAACTTATTAAACACTCCAATATATTGGAGCCTAGAATTGTAGCCTAGAATATCTGGAAGCATCAAGTCTGGAAGTGAAGATATGTGGCTGGCCTTTGGAGATGTGTCTCTCTTTTCCATTAGATTAACTTTTAAAATAAATAGCTCTTGAAATTATTTGCCAATTTCACTTTATTTTTACTTTATAATTAATTATTTTTTGTTTGCTTTTGCTATTTCCCACTTTTGTTATGTTCATTTATTCTGTTTTTAATTGCTTGAAAACTTGATTCCATGTACTGAAATTCATTCATTTAATAATTAAAATACTTGAATTTTGCATTGCATATATTTTAATAAATTTTCTTTCCTTTTTTGTTATTTCCTAAGTAGTCTGTAACTGAAAGTAGTTCTGATAATATCAGCTATGTATTTGGAAGGATGTTTTTATTTAACTTTTGAATGATTTTGCTGTGAGTTTTGTGGGTTGTAGTTGGAATTTTATTATTCATTGTTAATTAGTCTTATTCTGGTCACAGAATACAACATATATCAGATTTTTAAAACTTAATGATGTTTAACTTATTCTCTGGTTCATGGAAAAAATTTATAAAATTTCAAACACATTAAAAAACAAAATGTATTTTTGGCAGAGTATAATTGAATGTATTAGCACCTAGCACATAATAAATATTCAAATATTTCCCAGTGCTTTACTAAGATGCCATTTAAATTCGTATGATATCAGTTATTGTAATCAATTTTAAAGATTAAAAATATGTCACTAATGGTAAATTCTATGTTAAGTGTATTTTACAACAATAAAAAAATACAAATGAAAAGATTTTCATGTATACTCCTGTTATATAAAAGAACTATGTTGCATTTAAAATTCTGTGTGTATATATATGGGCGTGTTACAATTACCCATGAAAATTTTTGCTGTTATTACTTCCTTTATTATAGTTTTAATTTTTTCTGTTATCTGGTGTATCACGTCTTGTTGTTATTATATATTTATTCATTCAGTACTCTACTAATACATATTGACTATCAACTATGAACCAGGACTGTAGTAGACTGTGGAGATAAAGCGTTGGCCAGGACAATGTTTCTGCCCTTATAAAACACACTATCTACTCAGGAAAATAGAAACAAACATACATTCATTTTGTATATATATATATGTGTGTGTGTGCATATATATATACGTATATGCAGATATATCTGTGTGTATTTTATATATATAGCATGTTTGTGTGCGTGTGTCTATACATATTTGTTTTAACACGCATTGGCATGTATATATATGCAAATATTATAGAGATAGTTACTTATTTTTGAAATGTCAGTGGCACATGTCAGTACATAAATACTTGGAAAACATGAGATAAGGTAAAGGAATAGAGTATAATAGACTTGAAGGAAGTCTTCTCTGAACAGGTGATGTTTAAGTGGAGTCCTGAATGAAGGAAAGAAGTCAATCCTGGGAAAATCTAGGGCTTGAGAATTCCAGACAAAGGGAGCAGCAGGTGTAAGAGTCCATAGGAGAGAATGAGTTTGCAGTGTAGGCAGAATAGCAAGGTTGGTGTAACCAAAACAATGTTACAATAGTAGGAGACAAAATCAGAGAGTAATATTACTAGACTAATGTTTTTAATAAATCACTGTGTTAATAACAGAAGTTAGAAGAACAGTTTGAAAGCTGTTGTGGTTGAGGTGGGAGATGATATTTGCTTGGAATAAGTAGTAGCCTTAGGTGGGTGAAGAGTAACTACATTTTGGATATATTTTCAAGATAAAGTTGATAGCTCTTGTGGATTCACTGCATATATAGTTTCAGAGCAATAGAGGAATTAAGGATTTTAGTCAGAGCAACTGATGCAAAGGTGATGCCATTTTTTGAAACAGGGGACGGCAGAAGAGAAACACGTATTTGGGCATAGTGAAGATTTCTGGTTTTTTGAGTTCTGTATGTTGGAGATGCACAGCATATATGCTAAGTGCAGATACCAAATAGGCAATTGGATAGATAGATGTCTATGGGAGTCAAGGGAGAGGTCAAGACTGGTGATATAAGTTTGGGACTTCATAGGGTGCGGATGCAATTTAAAGCCACAGGGCCTGACAATATTACCAAGGGAGAGAATGTAGATGGAGAAGGGAAGAGGGCCGAGGACCAGAGCTGGGCACCTAGTGGGTAGAAGGGGAACAAGAGAAACCTAGGAAGAGAAGCCGATGGGATAGAAAAAGGCCAAGAGAATATTGTCCAATTTCAGAATTACTTCAGTAAAGGAGGGAATGTGCCAAGTATAGAGGAGATTTTAAGTTGAAAACTGAGAACTGAGCATTATATTTGGCAAAAATGGAGATCTTTATGACCTTAACGTGAGCAGTGAAATGGTAGGAAGAGAAGACTGCATGGAGACAATTCAAGACACATTGGGAAGCAAAGAAATAGAGATTGATAAAACTTCTGAGAATACAATTGATGGTGGAAAAACTGGGAAGTAGCAATTCCAATTCTGGTATTCATGACCAGTTTTAAGGGATGCTAGTATAATTGGTATCTCAAAAAGAAGGAGAGTTCTCAGGGAACACTCCCCCTGCTCCCCACAACCATACAAATGGACAAATAAATAAGAAAAGTCCCCTGGCCTGGAGTTTCCAGGAGTGAGTCAGAGAGCCAGGAGATGAGATTTAGATGGTCAGGAAGTGGTACAGGAGGGCCTAGGTACCAGGTAGGAGCAACAAGGAGCCAGGCTGGTCACTGGGGATGTAAGATAAGTATGGAGGTGAGAGCAGCCACAAGGATTCAGATCAGAAGGAGCCGGCATACACCACAGGCTCCAGTAAGATGGAGATAGCAACCTTGGGGTAATGATGTTGTGGAAAAGAAGAGTTCAGGACTTGTACACCAAGCCAAAACCAGTAGGGAGGAGAACTGGCATGGATTGGGGAACACTGACAGAAATAAAAGCTACTTCTCTCTGAAGGAATGCTTCCCAAAGTTGGTATGACTGATCTCTCACACAGGCAAACTCTCAAAAAAAATTGCTTGATATGGGAGAAGACAAGTTATATAATAATGATATATGTGTGTGTATATATATGTGTATGTAAAATATGTACACTATTTTATATGTATGTATATATATGCAGGTATGTATATACACATGTGTACAAGTATAAATATAATCTCCAGGGAGAACCTTCAAATTGAGGAATGATTGGGAAAGGAGGCAGAGGAAGAGATGGGAGATAAATGAGAGGACAAAGGAGGAGGAGAGAAGGAAAGAGGTCACCCGCACGTATGACGTGGAAAGTCTTTAAAGCTGGATCAATAATGTTGGCTATGGAAACAATTTTGAGAGGTTTGCTGTATTTGTACTGCTACTTTTAACCTCCAATTTAGTAGAAAGCTAATGTCTATATATTACCATCAGCCTATGAACTTTCACTGATTTCTTGTTTCTGACTTGATGACAAATGTGCGTAAGTACTTGTTTGTGTTTTACTTTTGAAATAAACTAAGATCCATTATTAAATGGATTGACTCTAGGCTCTGGTCCCACGTTGATTATTTCAAAATTTTAATCACTCATTAAGTCATTAAGGTGATTGTTTTGCCAATGGGTGATGATGTAATTAATGACTTAAGTGGGTTTCATCAATTATATTCAGGAAGTCAGTTCCTAATTCTCTGAGAATGCAAATCGAATTCTCACTTCCTTTTCTTCTTTCCTATCTGGTGATGGAAAGTAGTTCAGTGCTCCCTTGGAAGCGGATAAGGATGCTTTACTTTTTTCTTTTTTAAGCTGATAAGTGATACAAGCAGGCACATAGTTGTTATATGGAGAATGTTTGTAGAATTGATTGAAGTTATATCAATGTTAGGATAATTCCTAGAATATTCCACAATGTGTTTCCTGAGGAAAAGCATATTACCATTTGTGCAGCTTCACAGCCAACTGACTGTAATCATTACTTTACTGTAGTATTCTATTTGCTGACGTATTATTCCTATGACAAGTTGATATTTTGAATATTTTTATGGAAATTAATGAAGTGAAATACACACAAAGGATTTAGTACTCTGTATTTATTCTTTCATAGGTGTCCATAATCACAGAAATACCTCAGATTTATAAAGGCTTATAGCCTACGTTCAAAATTGTTGATTCAATGCATGGAGAGACATTTCAGTACGAGTTTGGAAGCTCTCTCAATATTCCTCTCGTATACCTTATGAAAACATTGAGTCCCCAGATTTTAAAGCTGTGGCGTATCAGGCCTTAATCCTCTGGCTCAATAATGGGTATGACAGTTTTTTCTTTAAAAGAGGCTTTGTGATATCTTTCACCAGTCTCTAATGCTTTCTTTAGTCTGACCCCTTTTAAAATTGAGAATGTTTCACAGAGATTTTTTTTCTGCATGTTTACTAAGAAGAAGATAGTTCATTCTAAAGAAGGATAAAATGAAAACCAAGTGTTTACACATAAGAGGGACTTCCCGTGATAGAAAATGGAATGAGACGCATACATCGTTAGAAAGTGCCAGGGAAAGGGGAAGTCGAGGTAAGAGATGTGCAGCTTAGTCAATCTTTTAGTGCTCTGAGCAACAGAATAATCATAATAATACCTGTTCATTCTTCATTGAGCCCTTAATCTGTGCCAGTCACTGCTCTAATTGTTTTATGTGAATTAATTTATTTAAACCAGGATCTCTCAATCTCTGAGCTATTGACATTATGCGCCAGATAATTCTTAATTTTCTCCTGTGTATTGTAGGAAGTTCAGCCTTATCCTCTGACTCCACCTACTAGATGCCAGTAGCAACCATCCCCAAAGGTAACAAACAAAAATATCTCCAGACAGTGCCAAAAGTCCCCTGAGGAACAAAATTTGCTCCCACTTGAATTCCACTGATTTAAGCCCTAAAACAACTTTATGAAGTACCTATTATCATTCTGTCCATTTAACTTGATGAAACGGAGATAAAGAAAGTTTCAGTTTGTTGCCTAAGATTCGGACACCTAGGAACTAAATCCAAGCATTTGAATGTCACAACCCATGTTCTTAAGTATCACATTATCTCTCATACTCTTCTCCAAGAGAAGCAAGGGTTCATACAACTGAAAAAAGAAATAAACAAAAGAAGGCGTTGATTAAATAACAATTTATGATATTTCCTCTGCATGTCAGACATTCTGAGAGGGGAGATATCAGTATGTGTAGTGGCTGAGAAATATTTGAGATGCCGCTTGAGCTGAACCTGGATGGGGAAGTTGGGCTGAGCCCCAATGGGAGTCATGGATTTTGAAAACCATGATTTGTTACACAGCAATCTTACACGTAACCATCCCCTCGATATTTGTGAGTCGCATGTGTTTCCCTAGGTTTTGTACAAATGAAAAATAAAGTAAAAATAGTAACAACAAGACAATAAAAGTCTCAATGTCAAAAGAAGGGCCCCAGTCATATTTGGCTTACTACGAAAATTACATAGTACAGCTTTCCATAATTCATACTACAGCCTGGGGCTCTGAAGATAATGCAGATGGTGGCCTAAGTTGCACTTGTCGATTTTATAACAGTTCTTTTTTGTTGCACTGGTTTCCAAAGCTGTTCATACACTTATGCTGACCACAATTTTTTCAGTCAGAGTAGTTATGCGCCCCTGGAGTATTTTAAACGACCTGAAGCACTACCTTTTCGTTTCTAACTGACATACATGGAAAACATTAGGGGCATTTATAGAGGATAGTAACACATCTCCTACAATATTCTGGAAAATCAATTAATGAGGAGCTACAAGGTCAATCCACTTTGGGATGGGATGCGGCCAATTCTTGAGTAGTTTGTGTTCTAAACATAAAACGCTTCCTGCACTCTCAATTTCTGGAATCTCTATCACTTGCTATTAGTGATGACAGGTTTCTGTCTGTGGTACATATGGAATGAGATCAGTGTCTAACTTTGCTTCCCTGAACTTCGTGTCCTTGGCAATTCTACTTGTAGTTACCAGTGGATTAGAGATTACAGACAATTGAAGCTAAAGGTCAATCTATATGTTCAAACAACAAAGTGCTTTGGCCCGTTTTCTCTTTTGCATTCTGGCAATCAGGTGACCCAGGTCCTGATCTCAGTTCCACACCTGTCTGCTTGGGCCATCCTGAGAATAGACTTGACTTCTCTGAAATGCAATGCCCTCATCTGTACCATAGATTATTGGATTTTACATTTACAAAATGTAATATTTATGGTTAATCATTTTCTTCAATGTAAAGCCTTGACTTGTCATAGTTTAGGAACACTTCTGAATATATATACATATATATATTTATTTTAGGTAGATCTGTATTTGGAGGAAGAAACGATAGCCAACATGGTATGGGTGAAAATTTGGCGAACAAAACACTGAGTCATCAGTCTTTAACAATATCTAAAATTTCAATCTTACATCTTAGGTTCTTTTTTTTCAAGGACATTGAATTTTTATGGATTTTTTTCTTAGACTCTATAGGGGTATGGATTTTGCTATTATGTTACACTATATTTTCATTAATTAAAAATCTTGGCCTTAAGGGAATAAAACATTTCTAAGAGCATATCAAACTCCCCCATAAATAGAATTCTATGAAACCCTAGCCTAAAGCAACCTGAAATGAGGTATGGATAAAAATAAGTATTGAGGGGCCAGCCTGGTTGCCTAGTGGTTAAGTTCACACACTTCGCTTTGGCAGCCCAGCATTCATGGGTTTGAATCTTGGGCACAGACCTAAACACTCCTCATCAAGCCATGCTGTGGTGGCATCCCACATACAAAATAGAGGAAGACTGGCAAGATGTCAGCTCAGCAACAATATTCCTCAAGTAAGAAGGGGAAGATTGGCAACAGATATTAGCTCAGGGCCAATATTCCTCACCAAAAAAAACCCAAAAAGTATTGAACATGAGCCAGCACCTGCCTTGATATTGGACATTTCTCATTGATTTCCAAGTTAGTTTCATATTAGGACTTCAAATGTCTGGCTTTAGGGAGACACTATGTACCCTAAGGCTAAAATAGGACCATTGATCACTTAAAAAACTAAAGAATCTCTTGCAAAATGTCTAGGACTCCTAATGGGGATGATGAATCCAGGAAGAAAAGTCATCTCCAATTTAGCACATAGGACAGAGGAAGGGCTCGTGGAACATGTTTGAAGGAAGCCCACAAGTCACACTCTACCAGAGGAATTCAGTTGATTATCCATAGTAAACAAGTAAGTCCTTTCATGTTAATGGGATATTTCAAGGATGCAAAAAAAATTATGCTATAGAATAATATACACACAGCAAAGTATCACTCAGATTTAAAAAAATAGAAACTATTTTTTCCATAGTCACTATAGGTATTTTTAAAGAAATAAACACTACAAATAGACTTATGCTCCTTTGAATTCTTTCTGATTCCTCCTTTCCTCCAGTGAAGTCATTGTTGTTTTGACATTTCAATATATTTACTATCCATCTGTTGTCCGTAATTTCACTACAATTTAGCCACAATAAGCTAAAATACAAATTGATACTGATTTGTATGCTATTAAAATTTACATTAAAAAGATAATTTTGCAACCACCTAACATTATGTTTTTGAGACTTATCCATATTTATACTCATAGATCTAATTAAATATTTGTATTTCTGTATAGCATTTCATTGTGTGAATATACTACAATTTATTTATGCATTCAAATATTGGTAGGCATTGAGATTATTTCCAGTTTACTGGTTTAGCAGAAATTACTGAAATGAACATTGTATATGGCTTTTTATTCAAATATGCAAAAGATTCATATAACAAATATATATCCAAGTAGAATTTCTCGTCATAAAGTATACACGTTTTTAACTTTAGTGGAGGTTTAAAATTACTTCACAAAGAGGTTGTAGCCATTTGCACTCCTTACTTTAGAGCATTATGGCTCTCTCTCATCCTTGTCAATAATTGGTGTTATCAGAGTTTCAATTTCTCCCAAGCTGAGAGTTGTGAGATCTTATCTTGATATTCATATCTCACCTTGATATTCCACATATTGTTATATTTGACATTCTCATTAATATTAAATCCTAAATGATCAGTTATTGTAATTTTATTTCTGAATTTAGCTAAGAGGTGTTTGGGAAACCTAAAAAAATAATTTGGACTTCCAGCAGGGACCAGGTGAGAAGTACAGCAAGGCCCACACTCCTGAGGCCCTCCCACAGCCTGGGCTGGCACTAAATCTGGGGTCCCAGGATGACTGTGTCCCTTCCTGGGGCACCTGGTGACAAGGAGACTCTGAGGCAACATGACTCCTCTCTGTGATCCCAGGGCAGTGGCCATGGTCCTCATTCCACTAGACCTTAATTTTGGAATGGAAAAAGGAGAGAACACCAGGCAGTGCCCATCACATTTTAGGGAGATTAACTGGGCATTTATAGTAGGCTCGTGTATATAACATGAAAAAGAAAAACTTCTCTCTAATTTCCTTCTCACCTTTTTAAAAGAAATTTACTTTGCAGGGCTGGTGCTGTGGCCAAGTGGTTAAATTAGTGTGCTCCACTTTGACAGCCCAGGGTTCACTGGTTTGGATCCTGGATGCGGACCTACACTGCTCATCAAGCCATGCTGTGGAGGCATCCCACATAGAAGAACTAGAAAGACTTACAACTAGCATATATAACTATGCACTGGGGCTTTGGGGAGAAAAAAAAAAAAGAGTAAGATTGGCAACAGATGTTAGCTCAGAGCCAATCTTCCTCAAACAAAAAAAGAAGAAGAAACTTACTTTGCCACACATAGGCCTTCTGTATGTAAAATGATAAATGATTAGGGACACATGATAAAGTAGAATTAGAAATCATGGATGTTGTAAATACTCTTTTGTTAAAAAAAAACATAGAGAAGAAATGCCTCTGGAAATAACTCTTGGAAATGGAATTGTTACACGACTTCTAAAAGTGACACCAGGAGCCAGAGCACAGATATTAGAGGAGCTGGAGCAGAAGGTGGTAAAGAGGAAGAGAAGCAGGGTTCTATGGTAGACTGCTCACATTTAAAAGACATTTCATGTTGTAGTTATTATTATGTGTGTACACTTTTCCTCTCTACTGTATATAAAATTGACAATTGTAAGTATTGAAAATATATATCTAACATTTCTAGATGCTCTGAAGTGCCTGATTTATGTTAAAAGTAGATGTACTAAAATACACATATTGTAAATATCCTTTTGCTAAAATTCAAATGAAATATTATTTTTTGGATGTGAATTTACTCAGCGCTGACATAGCACAAATGAACATGATGTGATATATCGTTAGCTCCAGCTCATGAGCTTCCAACCTCTCTCTATCGGGCTGGCCAAGCCCCTCGAAGTACCCTCTTTCCTCCTACTACTGCAGCAGCCAAACTCCTCTGACTTACTGGGGGAGGGAGCAGAAGCTGGCATTAACCTGGCAAGCTGGCTTATGGATCTTTGACTTGACCCTGGTGAGTCCAATGGTTTAATTTTATGCCTCAACTTTATACTTTTTGCAGAAGTTGGTCTCCTGCCTCCATTTGCTGTGTGGGTGCTATAGTCATTTCTCCAATTGTCAGAAGCAAAATTGAGCTCTGGCTTGCTTGCATCTGTCATCCTGGAAAGTGTAGAATTTGTTACCCTGTCAACAGTGGCAACTCTAAAATGTCTAAAGAGAGAAGCCTGAGGAACACAGATGAGTGTTGATACAGGTGGATAGATAGATAATTTCTCTTGTAGTTGTGATTGCTTAATAAGACAAAACAAAAGAAATTTTTATGTCTATTTGTGGTGAGTTTGGTAGGGGTGGGAGAGATTAAAGAGGCAAAAACCCTTCCTTAGCATTGCAGAAGCTTCCCAATGGCCTTTAACTTTGGTAAAAGTTTCGTAAGAAGACGTGGAAAACAGGAAATTCACATGTATCATCCAGGGAAGAACTTTTTGAGAAATACAACATCTAATAATTTCTAGAATTAGAAAGAAGACATTTTCCTTGGGTTAGAGTTCAACTTCTTAGAGCAGGAGAGGGTGGACACATTATAATGGATGCTTCAAGGAGAGTTTTTATGAGGAGCGAGGAGAGTGAAGAGAGGGATTCCCACTTCAAACAGAGCTCTTAGATCTCATCAGCCAGTCACAGAATAAAGGTTTGGGCAGTCAGCCTTGAAAAGTATCTCTGAAAATTTGGAAGGGAGGATAAACAAGGATTATACTGTCTTCCTGCAGTTTTTATGTGTGAATAATGACATGGTTGAATGGAGATATTTTGGTTCAAGACTTTTCTTTTTTCCTCTCAGAATCTTCTAGTTGTGCCCCAGACTGATTCTTTTGCCTTGTCTTTGTCATTAACCATTTGTTCAGTTGTTCCTTTGTTTTCCTTTTTGTTGTTTATTCTTGGCACTTGTATGATTTCTTTCTTTAACCTGGAAATTAAAATAATTCACTAAGAAATGTTTCATAGGAGCCTCTATTATTAAGTTTGGTTTGTAGAAATGACATATTTTCTTCAGTTAAGGAAATGGTTCTCTAATTATTGCTTTAAATATTGTGTCTTCTTGTCTGTTCTTTTCTCTTTTTCTCAAATTTGTAATGCAGTCACATGCCACATAACCATGCTTCAGTCAATGAAGGACCACATATATGATGGTGGTCTCATAAGATTGGTACCATCTTTATGTGTATAGTAGGCTATACCGTCTAGGTTTGTGTAAGTGCACTCTATGATGTTCACACAAGATGCATTTCTCAGAACGTATCCCCGTCTTTAAGCAACATGTGACTGTATCTATATATTGAACTTCTTCACTCTTTACTCTATGTCTATTTTATACTCCATATGCATCTCTTTACTCTCTGAGTTTAATTTTGTTTTCTATAGGAAACTACGTGCTATGTATTATCTCAGTATTATTTTAAATGTTGTATTTATGTTTTATATCAGGGAAATCTTTCCTGATTTTGTAGCTGTAATAACCTTGTAACCTTGCTGAGAAACATTCTTTAAAATAAAGAGATGACTTAAATTTTCTCATTTCTTTTTGTAAGTTCCTTTCACAGTAGGGGATCTGAATCTGACGCCCTCAATTGTTCCTCTTCTTTGGAACTAGTTAGTATTTTTATGAATCTGGTATTTTTTTTTCTATTTTTTCATCCAAATTGTCTGTGTCCAATGACTACTGCTTTCAGTAAGACTCTATTTAAGATTTAAAAGTAATTAAGTTTCACATACACAGAGTCTCTGCAAATATACTATGTCGACTTCTAGAAAAAACTATCTAGTGTATGTTAGATGTGAGAAAAACTATTAGTAAGAATTCAAGAACAAAAACTTTAAAAGACAAAATATATATCTTTATGTTAAATTGTTTTTGTTAACATAAAGATATGTTTGAGTCAAAGAATATAAGGTTAAATAAGAGATGACAAAATATGTGTTTCCTGGACAATTTGTCTATAGACTGAAGAGGACGTGAAAGTTATTGCCTTGTTATTTGCCAACTTTCTATTTTTTTTTACTTTAGTGCTCATTTTATTGTTTTAATATATATATAAGCAGGGATTTGAGATAAGGATCAATTTGCAGTCTCTTATGTGTCACCTACAAGTTAAAAGGCCCTAAAACAATTAGAATTAAGTAAAAGAAAAGAAATGGTATTCTGACATTAAAAAAAATGGCAAAGCCACTTTTTGCCTTTATAGGTGTTTCTTAGAGTTCTTTAGAGAATATGGTTTATTATGTTTAAAGGAAGGGTGTGAATGAGAAGGCTTTGGAATCGTGTCATTCCCATATCAGAGGTCCCCATTTTAAGAAGGATGTTGATTGCTAGGGAGAGAGCAACAAAAATGGTGAACGTGTACTGCAATATATCCAGCTACCCTAGAGAAAGCAAGACAGGAGAATAACAGAGACGTTGTCATCAAATATTTGAAAGGGATAATAAATTTATTCTACTGTGCTCCAAATGGCAGAAGTAAAGTGAAAGACTGAAATTACAGTGAGAAGATTTTATTTAATAAAAAGAAGACATTCACAACACTTAGAACCCTTTGTGGGTGGAGTTGCAGAAACAGGGCCTGGATTGACCACGGAGAGGTTTTATGGTGTTGAGCGGGAGATTTCTTGCAGAATCTCTAATGGACCTTTCCCCTCCCAGCTCCTGTGCTGATTCCATTAAATATCATGTTTAATTTCACCAGAGTTTTAAGGTTAGAGAGCATTTGTTCTATTTCATTGAAATAAACCTTTATAATTAAAGGAGTGTTTGAATTGTGGAAATCTGCGAAGTCAAATTTCATTGCATTTAATTTAGTAAAATTAAAATGACTGGTGACATCCTGGTTAGAACATTAGCCATATTTAGACTGGTAATTAATGTCTAATTGGACACTAGTACTCAATTTGGTAGTAATGAAATAATGGCTAAAAATACCTACCGGTGTTTAAAAAGATATGTGATATATATCCTGAAGCAATTTTCTTAAATGCCAATTATAATTTGACATTTAGAGACTGAGAGATGTGATTGCTGATGAAAGTTGTACTATGATCTTATGGCATATGCTTATGCATTCTTATTTGAGGAATATGAAAATATTTTTCTTAATTTATAGGTATTCTAAAAATAAATATTTTACTTCTTGTAAAAATACATTTTTAATTAAGTATACTCTTATAACATAGAAACTGAGAGAAACAAATGACTATTTTTAAAACAATCCTGATATTTTATAAAGAACTTTAAGGGGGCCGGCCCCGTGGCCCAGTGGTTAAGTTAGCGCGCCCTGCTTCGGCAGCCCAGGGTTTCGCTGGTTGGAATCCTGGGCGTGGACATGGCACCGCTCATCAAGCCACAGTGAGGCAGCACCTCACATGCCACAACAAGAAGGACCCACAACTAAAATATACAACTATATACTGAGGGGATCTGGGGAGAAAAAGCAGGGAAAAAAAAACTTTAAGATAAATTTACCTTTTTCTGGAGTTGAGCACATTTGGAAGCCCTCTCTGTCCTATAACTAGGGAAAGCATGAGGAAACAATGCATTCTGTATAATTATATATCTTATTTATGCAAAGAATCTGAATAAGAATTTGACTTCTAGTATCAATTGTAAAACAATTATTCATTGTCAGTTAAACATAGACTCATATGCTTTAATTGACAATTGAGAAAAAATATTATCTTTATTTGTTTCTTGTCAGAATGTGCTTAGAAAAAAACTTTCCATAATGTCTCTCAGAATTGAACCAAGAAGTCATGTATTAGTCAGTTTTCCAGAGAAACAGCACCAATAGATTATATATATATACGCACATACACACATATATAATATGTATTTATAGAGAGAAAGAGACAGGAAAGAGATTGATTTATTATGAGGAATGGCCTCATGTGATTATGGAGTCTGACAAATCCCACAATTTGCAGGGTAATTAGGCAAGCTGGAGACCCAGGAAAGCTAATGGTGTTATTTCTGTCTGAAGGCTGCAGTCTTGAGATCCAAGAAAAGCCAATGTTTTAATATGAATCAGAAAACAGGAAGAGCCCAATGTCCCAGTTTGAAGGTAGTCAGGAAGGAAATCTCTTTTACTCAGGGGAGGGTCCACATTTTTATTCTATTTAAGCCTTCAACTGATTGGATGAGGACCATCTAAATTAGGTACAGCAATCTGATTTACTCAGTCCACTGATTTAAATGTTAATTTCCTCTAAAAACAGCCTCACAGAAATATCCAGAAAAACGTTTGACCAAATATCTGGGCACGCAATGGCCCAGTCAAGTAAACACTTAAAACTCTAACAGATAGCTTTTGCAGTCAAGGCCAAATGTACTATTGGAAAACATTTGAATTGGCTCCAACAGGACTCTATATGCTGTTAAATCCCCAACATTGATTGTTACAAGCATATTGTCTGGAAAATTGGGCAAATCATTACTATAAGCTATCAAACCCATTTAGAAATCAAAACCAAACAACCAACCAAAGAAAAGAACTCTAAGAAAAGCCCACAGAGGTGGCCTGACTTTGAATAAAAAAAAAAAAAAGCACAAAATAAAATCATCATCTTTTATCATCATCATCGTTGTTATTTTAATGTAGTTCATTGTATTTAGAAAACCATATGACATTGTTTCCATGATAAAATTCATGTTCATATCAGAGCATTTTGCTCCCAAAATATTTCTGGGATTTTAATAAAAATTTTGATTGTGTGACCTATCAAAAATTGGAGGCATAAGATCATAAAGAGAACTACATTAAGCAAAGATTTCCTAGAACAATTTATATGATTGCCTAGCATATACTTTCAAAAATAATAATTTCAGAAGGTGACAACTTGTTTCCCAAAGAGCAGACACTCTACTTCAAGGTTAACATGACTTTGTAGAGGAGTTCATTCCCAATGGAGTTAGCAGGCAATGGCAGAGGAACAATGGCTGTCAATATCCAACATAGAGATAAAACGTAATGCTGTGACCACATCATTTAGCATTTAAATATGTGCTCTTTAGTTTTGCTGTTGTTTCACGTTTTTATTCTGAGTATTCAGGCTTTACATTCTTTAAAGCATTTTGTGTTGCTCATACTAAGTGCTATATTGGACATATAATAGTGGCTCAATTAATATTGGCCATTTGTTAAGGCCATGGATGTGTATCTATGACATATCTGTATGTGAGTGAATTAATTTTCTTTACTCCAGTTACGAACAGTGAAAAAATCAGGGGACCAATAGACAGCAACATAAATGGCTATGATTTAGCAGACAAAGAAATGACATCTAGAAGACGTTTTTTGTTCCCTGAAGCTAGATATATCTAAAATAAAATCACATACTAGATGAATATTCTTCAACAATCACAGTAAGTTTGGATGCTGGAACACAATGGCACATTTAAGTCAGAATCAAGCACAGGAATATGGGCAGAAGACGCTCAATAGAAAATACTAGATTAAATTTAGAGTAATTATTAAGCAGATTGTTAGGGAAATCGGTTAGGACTGGAAAAATACGGATTGGATTGTCAGATGTTCTGTCAAGAAGAGTAAATTACCCAATTCAGTTAATTAATTCTTGAGTCTTGCTGATATGAGACTCCTTTTAAAAGCTATATTGCAGTCTGCATTTCTACACAAACTGGAGAAGCTCTCCGATCCTTGACAGAAATTATTCTCAGAAAAAAAGGAAAAATGACAAGAGTCTTGCTTTTCTTCTGGAGTAGCTGTATCCCTCTGATTTTGATCTCTTCATTATGTCAGAAAAGAACCCTCCCTCACACCATCAAAGAGGAGGGAGTGCATGGACATCTTATGCACCTCTCAGATGATGAGACCCAAAAAGGTGGTGCGTACACAGGAAATAAAATGCAGCTTTGATAGCTCTCCAGTAAATTTGATAATGGCTGCATGATAAATTGGATTGTTAAGGCTCACAAGTTGATTCAGGGATTTTTGTTTAAACTATTTTGCTCATCTAGACTTAAGGACCGTATAATGTAATTTTTAATTGAGAATAGGGCTTCTACTGAGAAAATGGGACAAAGGAGGTGATCTCAGGGAAAATGAGCAGAGAAAGGAGTGGCACATCCTGATTGTATTTGCTGGGAAAGCTGGGATTCAGATTTTCCTCTCTGCCTTCCTCTCTCTTTCTTCCTTCTCTCTATCAACTATCTTTCATACTCTTTGAACATGGAGCATCTATAATGAGAAACAAGGGGCTCAACTTCAACTCAAAGTTGTCTCTGAGTGATGTCATCTAGTCAGAATGGAATGAGACTATTATATTTCTGGGAGTAAAATGATGAAAAGGAAATTGAACATTTTTCTCTTAATGATGTCTCATTTCCTTTTTACTCTCTTACATCAGAAAACTAGTTATAAATGCTTTGAAGAAACATCTTCTCACAGGGGAAAGTAACAACAGGACCTTTGTAGCATTATGAGCCTGAGAGCTAAAAAACATTCCAGGAAGAAGACTCAAAGCTGGAAGTAAATTAGACTGAATTTTTCAAAAGTTTAAAACTGCAGCGATATGAGTGAAAGATTTTCCCTTTCTAAGTAGTGGTCAAAACTTATCATTAAAGAATATTATTTCCTGGGAAGCAGGAATATTGCTGTGAATCCACTAATGTTTGTTGAATCAATACTTACACAGTCTATTTGTCTGAGAAACTTAGTCCTCATATATATATATGTATATGTGAGTATATATATATAACCGTTTATTTTTGGAAAATGAAAAGTTGTAAAAATTTCGTTGTTTTTTGTGTTTGCTTTTTTTTAAAGATTGGCGCCTGAGCTAACATCTGTTGCCAATCTTCTTTCTTTTTTTCTTCTTCTTCTCCCCAAAGCCCCCCAGTAAATAGTTGTATATTCTACTTGTGGGTCCTTCCAGTTGTGCTATGTGGGATGCTGCCCCAGCACGTCTTGATGAGAGGTGCCATGTCCATGCCCAGGATCTGAGACAACGAAATCCTGGGTGGCTGAAGCAGAGCACAGGAACTTAACCACTTGGCCATGGGCCGGCCCCATGAGTGTTGTTGTAAGTTGTTAAATTTGTGGTAATTTTTGACATAGCATAAGAAAGAATGGTATGCCCTTATAATTCATGTGAAGTGGTGCACTATAATGTGAGGATGGACGAGGAATAGTGAAATCAGTATGCTGTAAAGCCTAGGGTAACCACTAAAGACAATTTTAGAAAGCTAAAAAAATTAAGCTAGTGTGGAGGAAAAAAAGAAGAAACAATAATCAACCCAAAAGAAGACAGAAAACAAACAAAACTAATGGAATTAATTAAAAAATCTAGCAATTAGGTAAATTTCAATCAAGTACCTCAGTGACTCCACTAAAGTACACAATCTAAACAGACCAATAAAAGATAGAGATTTTCCAATTGGAAAAAAGAAAGATCCAACTATATGCTATTTACAAAAGATCCACTTACATGTAAAGATATAGATAGATTAAAGCAAAATGATGGAAAAAATATATCACCAAACTCTAACACTAATTTCTTTTTTTTTTTTTTTTGTGGATGATTAGCTCTGAGCTAACACCTGCCACCAATCCTCTTTTTTTTTTTTTTTTTTTTCTGGGGAAGACTGGCCCTGAGCTAACATCCATGCCCATCTTCCTCTATTTTATATGTGAGATGCCTGCCACAGCATGGTTTGACAAGAAGTGCTAGGTCCCCACCTGGGATCCGAACTGGCAAAGCCCGGGCCACTGAAGTCGAATGTGTGAACTTAACTACTGTGCCACCGGGCCAGCCCCTAACATTAATTTTAAAAAATATTTATATTAATACTAGATGCTAGTCTAGAAGAGCTAGACTTCAGAATAAAAATTATTACTAGGGCCAAAGAAGATCATTACACAATGATAAAGGAATCAATTTCCCCTGAAGAAGTAATAATTGTGAGAGTGAAAGCAACTAACAATAGAATTTCAAAATATGTAATGCAAAACTGATAAACTGCAAAGAGAAACAGACAATTTCATAATTGTGTTTGTACTTAGCTTTCAGTCCACTAACAGAACTCGTGCGTAAAAAACCAGTACAACAATAGAAACTCTGAACAACCCTATCAACAAGTAAGAGGACTCCACCCACAACAGCTAAATGCATATCTTTTAACAAGTTCACCCGGAACATACACCAACAGACCACTTTCTGTGACATAAAGCAAAACTTAAGAAATTAAAAAATTAAATTATGCAAAGCGTCTTTTTTCAAATTAAAACAGATTAAATTGAAAATCAATAATAAAAAAATCTTGAAAATGCCAAATATTTGAAATGAAACAACACGTTTCTAACTACCTCATGGTTCAGAGAGGAAATCACAAGAGAAATTAGAAAATACTTCGAGTTGGATGAAAATGAAGACACAACATGTCTTTACTTTGTGAAGTTATAACATTAGAGGTTTATATTAGAAAGGAACGCAGGTCTCAATTCACAGATCTAAGCTTCCACATTAAGAAACTAGAGAAAGAGATGCAAATTAAACTCAGGGCAAGAATAAGGAAGGAATTTGAAAAAATAACAGCAGAAACTAATGAAATTGAGAACAGAAAATGATAAAAAACATTAATTTACCAAACCTGACTCTTTGAAAAAAATTAAGAAATTGGTAAACCTCTCACTATACTGACCAAAAAAAAAGAGAAAAAAAAGAGAAAGCACAATGACACATGCTCGAAATTAAATTGAGCCTATCGTTACCATACAGAAAGTAAAAAGAGAAGTAAAGAATACTACAAACAACTCTATGTTTGATGTTTGACAATTCTATGTTTGACAATTCTCAAAAGACAGAGTGCCAAATTTTCACATTTAAAATACTCAAATAGTGTGTTTTGAAGAAATTGAGTTTATACTTAAATTCATGTCAACAAAGAAAATTCCAGATTTTGAATGAAAATTCTACGTAATCCTACAAAAAATCTAAAGAAGAAATGATATCAATTCTACAAAAACTCAGAAAGCAAAGGAGGAGGGGACAATTTCCAGTTGATTTTTACTAAACCAGAATTTCCCTGATAACAGAACCACACAAATACATTACAAGAAAATAAAAATAGACCAATATCTGTCACGAACACAGAACATGAACCTGAATATCTGTCATGAACGCAGGTACATATATCTTAACCCTGAGCTAACATCTGTTGCCAATCTTCCTCTCTCTTTTCTTTTCTCCCCAAAGCTCCAGTACATAATCACTATAATGCCTACACAATTTCATTACATCACATGGAATACTTCTGAAATTTTTTCCAGTGGTGAATCACTTTATTTTTATTCAAGCTACCAATTGGCCTTGTGAGACCAGTGATGTTAGATGATCTTATGAGCTATAAGATTAAGAGTATTTTGTAGTATGTGGGGAAAAAAGAGTAGCTTATAACATAAAAACAAAGAACTTGATAATATTGGGGTTAAAATGAAGAGAATTCAACAGGATATTTGCTGAGTAAACTTGATTTCTCGGCTTAAGAGGCTGTAGCCTGTACTTGACCGAAGCACTGGCATGAATATCTCTGTTTGTGTCTTTCTTTGGATAAAGATGTTATGGTTTAATCTGCCTCCCTTTACCATCCTGCACTCTCTTTTATCTTAGATAATTTTACGATTTTCTTATAATTAGCTTTTCAGACTCAAATTTGTCATAAACCTGGTGTTTTGTGCTTTTTGGAAGGCCTTGTCTATTAATGCTACATTAAGATATGTGGTTCATAAATGTGAGCAGCATCTTTCTCACTCAAGAACACAAAGACACTCTTCACATAGGGTCTTTCAAGTAACGATTGGACAGATCAGGGCAAGGACCTTAGAGTATACAGGGTGAGAATCTTTATGGCCATACCACCTTGTGGGCAAGCTTCTTTGATCTGGAATTTGTGGCAATAATGAGCTCTTTCTTGCACTCTCTCCTAACAGCATGTTTTTTGATTGCTGTAAGTTTACGTTCAATGATGATGAATGATGTATGAAGGGGGTCTAGAAAATGATATGTTGTGAATAAATAGACATTATGTATGCGTATTATTTTGAAATTTTACACACTTACTGGAGCTTGAGGCATTGTTTTACCTGCTCTTATGCTGCTGACAGGCATCATGGGCTCAAGAAATGTTCCAAGATTCTGCGAGTAAATTATTTTCCATCTTCCTTTAATTAATCCAGCATCCCTGGGAAGCCATAGCTGATAAAGGGATACTGGTAGTGCTAACATGATTTGTATTAGCATTTTCAGATAATTCTTGACTATTCTGAGTAATAACCGATGTCTGTCTAGTTTCCTAAAATTAGTTCCAACAGAAATGCCCTTCTTCTCATTTCTTATTCATAATGTCAGCTACTTTTATAACAGCTGCATTTGGAATATATTCATCTTGTCATAAAAAGCAAATCTACCATCTATTGCTGAATGTAAGACAGCAAGGAGGTTTGATGGTATTCATAGACCATATCATGCATCTTTTGAGATGTCTTTGCCATCAGGAAATAATGTGAATAGTTTGAAAAGATTCACTGACAAACCTCTAGCCTGTTACTGAAATGTAGTTTATCTCTGCATTCACACTGATTTTCATAAAGAGAGCTGAAGTTTGAAATATACTTAACACTTGGATTTTGTACTTCTTTAAGAACTGTAAATATGTTACTAAAAAACTTTTCGAATATTAATTGACACATTCTGAAAATGTATTATTACCATGAATTTTAACAAGGATGTTGAAAATAATTCAGGAGAACTATTTCTTAAAATTGATTTTTTGGTGTGTTGCAATTTTACAGTGAGAAGAATGGATACAAAATGATATGAAATAAAGTTTCAGCCTTTAACTTACCTAAAAGGCAGTTTTCAGGCCATCAAACTGATAGACAAGGGGAAAAGTTCTAGAGTTGTTGTTTTAGATGTACTTCAATAAATATTATAATTATATAAAAAGCAATTCTTTCTTTATCTTACGTGTTTTGTTCAGCAGATTAATGAATCATATATTGGTCAATTTATGAGTATGAACACAAAAGACTTTCAAAATAACATGGTTTTTGTGCCTGTGGCTTTCCTTTCCCCAATGCACACTCTAAGGAGTGAAGAACCTGTATTGTCTAGGATTCTTTCTGCCCATGATACAGCATAATTTTATAAAAAAAGAAATTAACTATAATAAAATTTTTTATATAGCTCAAGATATCAATAGATCTAACCTCTCATTCTGGGTTCCAATAATCTATTATGCATCTGCTAGAACATAATACATTGTAAATCAACGTAAATGATTTAAAGTAGATTGGGAAGAAGTCAAAATTCTTACGTGTCACAAACCAAAACAAATCAGTTTACTGTGGAATTTTTAGAAACATAACTGTGTTGTATCAAACGGGAGATAATTTTATAAGAATTCTAAAGAAAGAGATCATGAATATTTTGAAGTTCCTATACAATTTGACATATTAGAACATTTGTAAATACAAATGGCTGGTAGCTATCCAAGGTAATCATCAAGAAAAATAAGTCCAAAACTGGATTGTGGAGGGAGTAAACAAGGCTGCTTATTACTGTCAAACTCTAAGTCATTACTTAGAGCTTAGCCAGATTGGTACTTTGCCATCTTTATTCTTTGTTGCCAGAAGCCTCAGGAATCAGGTGACTTTCCCAATTCTTTTAAGAGGGTATTATTAACTTTACAAATTTTCAAGTTTTTTTTTCTCCAAGTTATTTTATTAGAATGTCTGACAAAAGGAACTACAAAAGACATGCATAAAGACGCTATGCACAGTTTATGCTTGACAACTACATGACACCTGCAGACACAAGATCCAAAGTTTGGATGGCAAGGTAACAAGAGGGAAAAGCAGTGGAGGTGGGGTGGGACAGCACCTGCACTGACCAGCCAGACCTCACACCAACAGACCTGGTCTTTCACAACTGAGATCCCGCAGACCTGTATATCTTCCTAATGCAGGTTCAACTCCTCTACGAGAGAGTAAATCCTCTGGACTCAGTCCGAGTCACGGTCTGTCTCAGCTTCTTTCACATCCACGCTGAATTTGTATTCCTGGTCACATCCCACGTAAGCAGCACTCATGAAGTACAGAGTGTGGTTGTGGGCGCCAGTGGCTGGGGCCACAAAGTCAAGCTTCACCTTGGCCTTCTGCTGCAGGGTCAGCCTCTTGATGGAGATGAGGCTATTGGACTTGGCATCTCCAATCACCACCCACCAGTCCTCTTCATGTTTCTGTGGAAAGAGAGGTGCAACCACGGGGCCTGTGACTTTCTCCTCTCGCTCTAGCTGCACCAGCACCACAACTGGCCCACCGCTGCGGATGCTGTCCTTATCCACAAACTTTTGAAGTTTTATTCTCAATTTCTTCTGTCTTCTCTCACTCTCAAAGCAGTGTAATAAGCATGATGCAAAAGGCATGAAATCATTAAATCTGAACTCTCCTGAAATTTGGGCGTCAAGGTGATGTCACTAAAAAATGTGTTGGTGCAACTGTAGTCCATTTTAATTTAGACCATAATGAGGAAGGGACTCTTCTTTTTATATCTCTCTTTTATTAGTCCATTTGACTCTATCTTAGCAGTCACCAACATAATATGAAATATCATAAACTCTCCATTCATCTGATGAAATAGCTGCCTAAATGGTTTCCTTCCATTTGCACAAATATCTACAAGCTTTTGGATCATTAATTCTAATAGAAAATTATTTCTGAGTAACACCTCAATACGTGTCTTTTGATTCATTATTTAAAAAGTATACAAAACAGAAATTTAGAAGAATGAGACTACCCAAATAGAAGCTCTATTTTTTTTCTTTCTAATATCAGCTTGCTTACCTTACTTTGTAGACCACTGCTACAAAGAAGCCTCTGCTGTTAGCAGGGCACTTTAAAAATAATCATATTGTTCACTAAGTTGAAATCTTTCAATACTATTCTACTGCTCTTAGAATAAAGACTTGAGTCCCTACAAAGCCCTGCATTATTTGACGTGGTTCAAACTCTTCAGCATTCTCTTTTATCACTCTACACCTCTCAGTGCATTCCACCAGTGGCTTCTCTCAGATCCTTGGCCCTTTCATGTTTCCATCTATTACAAGGCCGTCATCCATTCTGCATAGGGGAACCACGTCTGTTTGCAGACTGTAGAATGAATTGAGAAGAAGCTTCAGTAAAGACAAGGAGACTGGTTAGAGACGTTGTCATAAAGTTGGAAAGAGATATTGGCCTGAACTGCAGCAGTTGAGGGGAATGGAAAGATGGAGGATTTGGGAAACATTTAGCATATAGAGATGTGTAGAACTTGTAGTTGGTTGAATATGGGTAGTGAAGTGAGTGCTGATTTGAGTGATTTTCTGGTTTGGGGCTTGGGACCTTTTCCCTAGATAGGGAATGTGGGAGGATAAACAGATTTGGAGAGGAAAGATCAGAATTAATTTTAGACATGATTATTTTAAGATTTTTGTGACAATAATCAGTTGTGTGTGAAAGACAGAGGAGATGCTGGTCTGGATATCTGGATGGTTAAATAATCAGCAGATGATAAGTAGAAGTGCATAAGTAAACATGATTGCTCCATTTGAATATTTTCCATGGCAAAGAAAGAAGGGAAAGGATGTCCACATTTGCTAGATAAGAGAGTAAAGAGCTCGCAAATGAGATTGTGGAGGCTTGAAGAGATATGAGGAAAAGCGTGAAAAGTGAGAAAATCTTGAAAAGTACGGTGCGTGAAAGCCAAAGGAATTGACTTTCCAAAAGATTGGGCGATAAGGTAACAAATAAATGTTATTAAGAGATCAAGTAACTCCAAAATTGAGGGCATGTGTATTAGATAATCTAAAAGGGCTTTCTTGTGACCATGCCTGGACCGTGGGCAGTATAGTTATGGCAAAGCCTCCTGTAACCTGGTATGTGCTTGTGTATGTGTTATATATATATTACTTTGATATGAATATAATTAAATATATGAGAAATTTATCCATTAAAATTGGTGAAAAATTAGTAAAAATCAAAATAAATGTTAAAAAATACAATAGAACTGGGATAAACAGTGAACTAAATTGGTGAATTTTTTTGGTGACATGGACTACAAATTTGGTTCTGAGCTGTCAAAAACTAAAAATATAATTCCCCCAAACCAAAAAACTCCTAAAATATAAGGTATAAGATATAATGAGTCCATGAGTTAAAAACATAAAAGTGTCTCAGGATAAATATATATACATAAATAATATATAGAAATATAAATAATACATATCATTTAAAATATATATTTATATTTTATATATAATATGTATAATAAAATTATTTATTTTATCTTATTTATTTTATTTGATTAATTTATTTTTGGTCCAGAGACTTGATGTGTTACAACACGATGAATACAACAAAAATATTCCTTTTCCTTATAATATTCCTCATTGTTAAATGCAAGCTGAAAGAGCAATTTTATAACAAAAGGCCAGATACTTTAGTGCAAATTTGCATCATTCTAAGCCTGATTTTCCCTAAAGGTAAAATTTGAAATATGCAGATAAATGAATTCACGTCCTATCTTTTGAGCAATCTTCTTTGACATTTTTTGTCTCTCCTGAGACCTGCACAAGAGGTGGGCAGCTGAGACTGCAGATTATGTTCTTTGGCAAGAATCTGGACAGCAGTTATGCAAGATTTCTGGTTAGGAGTAGACTCATAGAAATCAGTGGTAAACAGAAAAGGAGAGGCAGGTATAGTCCTATAGAAATTCAGGAGCCTAACCAGATGTAAATGACTGAACACTCTGATCCAGCACAGACTTGCATCTCAAAAGCATCTGTGGACAGAGGAGTCTTCAGACATAATTGTGGATGATTTAGATGCCAACAGTCTATGTCATAGAATTTACCCATACTAATTGTAGTCTACAGTTTTTCATAGTGGATGTTTTCAATTGCTCACCAAATATACCCAAATCATGCAATTTCCTACCAAAGGTGAGCAGATAAATTTCCTAGAAAATGCTCATCTGAATAAGTCTATCATTTAAGCTGTTTTATACAATTGCATCATTTAAGTCAATAAGTTTTAAGGTAATAGTTATCAAAAATTTTGATGTTGTTATTGTCATCAATTTGAGGATCCTTAGACAGTTAGCTATTTGCCCAATGAAGTCATTCTAGTATGTAGCAATAAAATTATATCATGAGCTTGGAGAAAACTTGTCTATTCTTAGTAATAGGCTGACATGCATCAAGTTCATCCACAATGAATTTTGGGTAATCACAGTAAAAATTAAGCACAAGGGGTTTCCAAAATACATAATCTTTCACACCACTTAACATTATTATCTGATTCGTCAGGATACTATACCTATAGACATTGACACTCAGGTGATGTTAAAGTGTGGTTTCTTATAAAAGCACCGTTGACCAGCACCATAAAAATGGTTCGTAGATTTCAGATAGAATGAGTTCTATCTCACGCAGTTGTAATGGGTAAAATTCAATAAAATTTTCAAACATCTTATACTTGACATATGTCTTTAGTAGGTGAAGTAGGAAGTAGCAGGGTTTAGTAATGGCATACCCATGCTGAAATCTTGCTGACTCCATGAAAAACATAGGCTTCAGCATTTTAAATTATATTTATTAGACAGCCATGTATTTCAAGCATCTGGAACAGATTCATGACAAGGAATCATTCAAAAGCCCATGTAATCTAATAGCTAGTTTCAACAAGCAGCCCGTGTGGACAAGACACTGCATTCATTAATTCACTGATTCCTTGATGCGTTCATTCATTTCGTGAATAGCGATTGAGTTTCTCCTTTGTGCTAGCGACAGGTCTGGATGAAGGTCTGGGGCTGGAGCAGTTAGAAAACATTTTCTAGCTCTAGTGGAGTTTACATCTAATAAATCATCCAAGCTTATGATTTTGGGGTGATTTTTTTGGTGCCAGGCATTGTGCTAAATGTTTTACATAAACCACTTTAAAATACTTTTAGTAAATCTCTGAGTGGATATTATGTTTCTTTGCAGGTTTTCTTGTTCAGGATATTGAGTTGCAGAGAATTTGAGTAACATTTGCCCAAATTCACATAGCTAGCAAATGTCAGGGCTGAGACTTAAACATGAGTAGTCAGACTTCAGAGTGTTCACATTTTATCAACTGCCATGTACATGATTTGAAGGCAAACCAAATAAAGCTTGCACCTCTGAAACAGTCCCCCAACACCTTAGTGAGGAAAATGATGCAACAACGTAGTCTAGAATTTGAGAAGGATGATTTGAGGCTGTACCTCTGGATCTAGCAATTTTTATAACTGCAGCTTTAAAGATGTTCTTTAATCTTTTTGACTTTTATCCCATTTTCTTTTAAAATTTGACAGTAAAATGTTCAAGGAGGGTTTTTGTAGGTATGTGATGAAATAATACATGTGACATTAAGTTCCAAATAAATGCCAATTCAATTCTAACTCAATGGGGTATGAGAAACTAGGTTCTCATTAGTGTCTCCTTGGAAAAAAGCCATATTGGAATGGGGTCTGCAGAGGACTGGACATTTAGATGGAAAAAATAAACACTAAAGGAGAAAATCAGAAGCTGCCTAACACAAACTTCTAACTTCATTTTTAGCTTAAGGGTGAACCTGCAAATGATGGTTAAATAGTCTGGGCCATTCTGTTACATATGTCTACAAAACTCAAATTTTAATTGAATTACTCTTCAGTTCAACTTGAGTCTGATATTTGGAGTTTTCTCCTGGGGTATATGTCTATGCTTTTTTGATGTTTGGAGTGGATTTTTCCCTAGGATGGTGTAATATCAGTCTTCTATGAAGTTCAGAGATCTGTACCATAGCTCAAAGCATTTTTCACCCTGCAGGACCAAATTAAAGATGAAAGGGGATGAAGGGAGCAATGCTCATTGAAATATAAATATTTCATCTTTATTAATTCTTAAAGCAGGTAAGATGAATTTTAAAAAAAGGTGAATTGGGTTATGTAAAATCTTGGTATTTCTGATGTGAATATTTTCCCTACAGTTGGTGACTTCTGAAGTTTTAAAAAAAAGGCCTATCCTGGAAAATTTGTCATTTATGTTCTGAATCTTAATTGAGATGAATTAGTTTGGGAAACCTTTTTAATTAGTTTAATGTAGTTAGGATTATCTCAGATCAGAAAGCTTTTGTAAGAGTCTTTGAACAGTTAACTTTGAAGAAACAAACTGAAAATGTTTACAGAAAACAATAAATCATTAATATTCATTTCCAGTGCTCCATTCCTTCATCTCCCTACAATTGCTCACTCTCTCTTTTCAGTGCTAAAAGTCTTTTCAAGATCTGACAATAACCACAATGAAGACACAAAGGCTCACAACACTAAACTATAAAACTGATAATCAACAGTTTGAGAAATTGGAATGATGCTCTAATAAAGTCACCTGGTTTAAAAAAAGAAAAAACAAATTTGTGGTTTATCTCAGAAGCCGCCCAGAAATTTCCTCTTGAAACTATCACCATCCTGAAATGAAATTCTAAGAGACATTTTCCATTTGCAGACTCAGAAACTTGGGTTCTGCAGCTCTAGAAAATGGAACAGCTCTCCATTTGTGAACCAGGTCAAGGGCTGGTGTGCCCTCTTTCCTCCTGCTGCCATCTATTCATAGATACTCATTTATCAGAAAATAACTTGGGAGGCCAGCCTGGTGGTGCAGCAGTTAACTTCCCACGTTCCGCTTCAGCAGCTTGGGGTTTGCTCGTTCAGATCCCAGGTGCGGACCTAAGTACTACTTGGCACGCCATGCTACGGTAGGCATCCACATATAAAGTAGAGGAAGATGGGCATGGATATTAGTCAGGGCCAGTCCTCTTCAGCAAAAAGAGGAGGATTGGTGGCAGATGTTAGCTCAGGGCTAATATTCCTCAAAAAAAAAAAAAAAGAAAAAGAAAAGAATTTGGTAGGCCATAGCGACCAAGTAGGGACTGGATTTAAAGTTTTCCTTTTGACTTGTATCTCCTACAAATAAGCGTTACTACAGGCATGAGAGAACAAGATTTCGTATCATTTTATGAGCAGAACTGTGGTTTTCCAGGTAGTACAAATATGTTTAAACTACTCTTTTCAAACTTTTTGATGATCTCATTATTAAAAAGTGAATACACATCTTTATCATATGCATATTTATTTATGAGTCTTACAGGTATGATTTTATTGTAATATATTATTGACATTATAAAGCATGTGCAAAATGTGAGTCCAATATCTAAAGTTTTAAAAATCAGTTATATTGTCTAATGACATAAAACCCTTCAATAATTTTAGTGAGAGAAGTTTGATTAAATTTCTTTGGTAATTTGCAAATATTGATTGGAAGCTTTGTGGTACAATGGCTCCAGTGTCTGGTTCTAAGTTAACTTAATCTCTCTGCATGGTTTTATCTGTCATAACTGAAAACGATCGTCCACAAAGGGACACAGATCTAAGTGAGAATAATGCTTCCGCGTTGCTGCTTAATAAATTAGGTTATTTATTTTTTATCCCTACCTGTTATGCAAAGTTTTATGTAAAAATCTGTTTGGAAAACTTTTGTAATGATGTCAAGAAGCCTTCCTTACAAAGTAAGTGAAACATATTGCATTTTTGGGTTTTTAAGAAGTAAGTTTTCCACGGCAAATCCTCACTAGAAGGACCTTCACTGGATGATTTTGGATAGATTAGAATCTTTTGTTTCTTAAGTGTGCAGATGTGACTTTTTATAGATGATACAGTTGCTTAGATTTTGGCAATAAAATAATTCAAGATGGAAAGATTATCAAGCATTTGTAAATTCTCCATAGAATGAGTTTCCTTTAAAAAACCGGTACTATCTCATTTGTGGTAAAATGTTACTTTTAACTTAAAACAGCAGATTAGATGAGTGTTTTTATTTGCAAATATAGCTTCCAGGAATTAAAGAAATGCCAGAAAAGAATGATAGTATGTCAAAAGGACACAAAAGCCAACCTGAGTGAGTTGAATGAGCTGAACGTTTGAAAGCTGGAACAATTGGAGTGACAAAATAAGTACTGATAGTATCGCATTATAGCTCTTAGAATAAATAAATTCCTATGAGTGCATGCTAATATAAATAAATAATTGAATAAATAAATAAATAATTGAGAGAGAAGAGACAGATGTTCATTACAGAAGAATTCCAATTAATAATATGAACGGGATGAGGGAAATCTGAAATCATCATTATGGGTACAAGACAGTCATAATTGTTGCAAACAAGATCTACTAATCAATCCACCAAAATCAGCAGGCAAAAATGGGGGGAAAAGTGGCCAGCCTGGTGGCATAGAGGTTAAATTCACATGTCTACTTCAGTGGCTCGGGGTTCATAGGTTGGGATCCTGGGCATGGACCTGACACCGCTCATCAAACCACCCCATAGAGGCATCCCACACACAAAATAGAAGAAGATTGGCACAGATGCCAGCTCAGGGCCAATCTTCCTCACAGAAAAAAAGAATCGGAGGGAAAAAGGATATCTGCACAGTCTCAAAGTAAATAAATAAAGTAATATTTATCCATTACAAAGAGAAAAAATTTTTTAAAATAGTGGAAAAAGTTGGCAGATACCAGCTTAACCAGGTGGTCAAACCAAACCTCACCAGTAGTAAGACACATTGACATTAGGTACCCCTGATATACTGTGCGGAGAAGGACACAACCTCACTTCTGTTGTACTCTTGATAAAAATTCATAATATCATTGTAATCACACATAAAAAATCAGTCTAACCCAAATTGACTAACATTTATCAAAAACATCAAAGTCACAAAAAGCAAGGAAAGACTGAGGAACGGTCACAGATTGAAGGAGACTAAAGAGATATGAAAACTAAATGCAACGTGGGATCCTGGAGTGGAAGCTGGAACAGGGGAAGCATATTAGGGGAAAAATGGTGAAATTCAAATGACGTCTGTAGTTTACTTAATATTATTGTATTAATGTTTATTCAATTGTTTTGATAATTATACTATGGTTATGTAAAATGTTAACATCAGGGGAAGCTGAGTGAAGTGTATACGTGAACTTTACTGTGTTGTCAACTTTTATGTGAGTTTAAAATTATTTCCAAATAAATATTTTAAAAAATCCTCTAGGTAGAATGTAAGTAGATTCTTATCAACACAGAAAGGACATCGAATTTGGAGCATGGGTCTTTGTTAAAGAAAAAAGAAAACAACTCATCTTAAGTTTAACAATGCTTTATGAACTTTACCATGAGACACCAGTAAACTTTGTGCTGTACGAAAGATTTTTGCGGTCATCCTTACCTCATTTCCTAGTACTATAAAGATTGCCATATTTTAAAAGTTTCATTTTTATAAACTATCATTTTCCATCATAATCTCTAACACTTTGTACCCTTCTGGCTTCGTCTTTATTCCTGTAATGGCTTTCTAATGTAATTTCCTGTAATGATGCCTACTAATGCATTTCACATGTGTTACAATCTTTGCATTGTTAGCCCAAAACAGTTTTGCACTTCGATGCACTCTATTTATAGTTACAAGCACTCAGTTTCCATTGTAAAAGGTTTTTTATCATTAATGATATAATTTACTGTTGAGAACATATTTCCACTGTTAATCTTCCCATTAGTGATTACAAAATATAGTTCTTTGTGAAGTTTTTATTGAAATTTAATCAACTGAATACCTTAAGCAGAACCATATTGTAAACATGTGTACTTTTATTCAACTATAGAGCAAACCTCCTACAATTCACCGTTGTTGCTAACTCTTGTTTCTTCTAGTCTTTAGTTGTGTTTTCTGTGAATCTTCTGACAATATTTGCCAAAAATAATACATCATCATTTGTCACCATATTGTTTTCTGTGTATTATTTCAGCTACTATCACAGTGGCAGAAAGATCAAAAGTTTGCCCCCATACATAAGCTTTTTTGCCTTTTGCTATTATGTAAGAAATTGCAAGAGAAGCTTCATCCTTTTTTATCAAGTTGAGTATCATATGAGTTAGGAATTGGTGATTGAATTGCAGAGCTCGGTCTTGGTGAGCTGAATGGATCGTCAGTAGATCCCAACCACTCCAACTGCTTCACAAGCTGTGAGCATTGATCTCTGGCCATGTTACTTGCTCAGGGCAAGAGTCAACCCTACTAATAGTATTAATAACCTCAGAGATTTGGTCATCTTCTTTTCAGAATAATTATATTGTCATTATTGTTTCCTAATAATGAAGCTGTGGTAGAACTCACATGGGGAATAGATGTGTCAGCTCGATCATTTCCCCCTTATTCTCTCCTGCTTGTATTGTTAATATCATCTTCACTCACTTTTTTTGATACTTACCTGGCAGGGGAGATATGATGATCATCAAAATTCCATTCAGAACATTTGTCTTTGTAACTCATACCTGATTGGGGTCCTCCTGATGCTCAGAGAAAGTGTGAGCAGCAATGACATATCCCGCATTAAATATTAATAAATGCTAATTTCTTTCTTACTTTTTAAACATAAAGTATATATAAATGCTAACATTGTCTTTAGAAACTCCAGTGGATTATCTTGAATACCTCTTCTTTTGAGTATGCAGAAATATTCAAAAATGGGTTAGAGTATGAGTAATTCAGGAAGGGAGGTAGTCTATGATTTTACCTATATGGCAGTAGAAAAAGGACATTTAAATATGTCTAGAAGTAACTGAGAATTGGATGGAGATCCTGACTCATTGAATGGAACTTCAGCAATGTTTGTGAGCATTGCTAAACATAGCTAGTTCCTAGAGTGACTTACTCTGTGCCAGGCACTCTTCCAAGTGCATTATACATATTGATTCAGTTAATCCTCATATTTAATTCATTTAACTCTCTACACAACTAGGCCCGGTGGGGAGAGATGCCATAAATGAAGAAACCACAGGATAGGGTTTTGAGAAAAGGGCCCAAATCTGTGGCCTCGATCCAGAGCCCCTGCTGGAAACATTAGACTAGGCTTCCTCTGAAACATTCATGGAGAGAGAGAAAGAAATCAGAGTAAACTAAACTAAATTTGGACAGATTTTTCCTTATTTGAGGAAGTAAAAAAAACGACAACTGATGACAGTATCATGAAGACAAAAAAATGGTCAATGGTGACTACTTATGAAGAGAGGTCTATGATCGGAGAAAGGGAGAACTGAGAATTTAATTCATTTATTATCTTCTGTACATTTTGATATTTGTAACTGAGTGCCCGCATTCCCTTAAGTTTGAGAAAATAAACTTGAGAGAAACAAATAAAATTAGGCTGTAACAAAATATTTGCTATAAATCCCTTCTTATTTAACATAGTTTTGGAAGTGCTAGATAGTGAAATAAGCTGTTCAAAGCAACAAAAGCAGCAACATTTAGGCAAATATTCCTCATTTGCTGGTTGTATCATTGCTTATCTTGAACCAAAAGAAACAAGAGTTGAAAAATTCGAATTTATAATTCACTAGCATAACTAATTAAAGATACTTTTCTCTAAATAATTATCTTTTCTATTTGGCAATGATAATCAGTTACAGATTAGGAAGGAAAATTCTCATTCACAATAGCCAAAAAAATTGAGGGGGGCAATTATGGATACACTTAACAAGAAATAGTGGAAATTTTGGAAAAACAGAAGAAAACTTGACTCAGCCGGGGCCATAAAAGAAAGTTGAAAACGTGGAGAACCAGCCATGCAAAGGTGTTGACACTACTGAAATTAGTCTACACATTTAGCACAATTTACTTTGTATTTATCTTCTTGCTCCTTTTGTTTTCTGTTTTTCTATTGTTTCCTATTGTGTAGTTTTCAGGTTTATTAACAGAATTAGTATATATTCAATTGTGTTTTTTTAGTAAAGTTTTATCATTTTTATAGCAAGAACAATTGAAAGATGATTCAGACGGCTATTAGTTTCATTGAATTATATTTTTCAAGACACCTAAGATACACGGTTATACTCGATTGTATCATACATATTGATGCATGATGTCATGACCAAATTGTTGGAGAGATTTTTCTTTTGGAAAAAACAGTGATTTGACAGACTGGCTAAAACGTCCTTGATGTTTGATAAATCAGACAAATTAGAAAAGGACACCCACATGAATAAAACACAAAAAGCACACCTATTGCTCAGAAAATGCTGCCTATTTTATAAATATATGTTAGAAATACACTCACAATTACTCTTATAATTTGGAAATGCATCTAGTTGAATTGTTTGAGTAGAGCCCAAAATTAGGGGTTGGGGGGATAGAACACCTGAATGGGTACAAAAATGTATCTGAAAGGGATAAGAATTTCAGGCAAACTGGTAACCGTATAGCATGGTAACTGAGTACAAGCGGTGTTTAGACATGTATCAAAGGAGAACATGACCACAGAGCTCTCATATTATACTCGGGTTGATCCCAGGCACCATTTGTCTATTTGACCTGCCAGTGAATTCTCTGCCATGTAGACATCCTTTCAGGTTAAAGGGCTTAACAATCACTCCCGGTTGTTAAAGGGGTTAAATTCTACTGCCCTGGGGACCAGAGGCTAATCCTAAATTCCTTCACTCCTCTTTTCTTAAAGATCGCTGTTCTTCGAGGAGCAGAGGCTTTCTCAGGTGAGGCCAATATTTTAGGTGTGAGCAGGACGATTACGCTCCGAAACACATTCCTGCTCCTATAGTTCTCCTTCAACTGCTATGTAAAACCTTCAGGACGGCGGTGGGAAGAAACCTCAAGAATATCTTGATTTTGCAAAATGGTAGAATCTTCACATTGCAGAGGGAGCTTGAGGATATAATTTAGATCTCCTATTTTAAATTAAAAGTCTCTGGAGTGTTTATGTGACACACCTAAGGTGATTACTAACAGATTTCCCCTAATGACTGAGACACCACATTTTGCTTGACTCTACTAGCCTTTTCCCCTCTAAACAGCAAATACGTCCTTTTGGACTCCCTTGCCATGTTTATTATTCTCCTCCTTTCTTTTCTCCTTCATCACAGTGCCTCAGACTGTTTTCCTTAGGACAGCAATTCTTCCAGTGCGGTGCTCATTTCAGGGGCCTGTGAGGTCAAAACTACTTTCCCAAGAATACTAACCTATCTTTTTCCCTCCTTTCATGAGCGCACAGGGAGTTATCCAGAGGCTGCACAGTGTGAGATATCGAAATACAGTGATTGCAGAAGCAGATACGAGAATCAAGAAACCAGACATCAAAGAAATTTACAAAATGTAAAACAATGTCACTCTTTTCACGATTACAGTCATGTGTCACTTAACAACAAGGATGCGTTCTGAGAAACGCATCGATAGGCAATTTCATCCTCGTGTGAACATTGTAGAGTGTACCTACACAAACCTAGATAGCATCGTCTACTACACACCCAGGCTATGTGGTACAGCATATTGCTCCTAGGCTACAAACCTGTACAGCACGTTACTCTACTGAGTACTGTAGGCAATTATATCACAATGGTAAGTATTTGTGTATCAAAATATATCTAAACACAGAAAAGGTATAGTAAAAATATGGCATAAAAGACAAAAAATGATACACCTCTATAGGGCACTTACCATGAATGGAGCTGGCAGGACTGGAAGTTGCCCTGGGTGAGTCAGTGAGTGAGCAGTGAGAGAAAATGAAGGCCTAGGACATTACCGTACACTACTGTAGACTCTGTAAACACTGTACGCTTAGGCTACACTAAATTTATAAAAAAATGTTTTTGTTTTTTCAATAATAAATTAAACTTAGCTTACTATAACTTTTCTACCTTATAAGATTTTAATGTTTAAACTTTTTTTTTCTGGAGGAAGATTAGCCCTGAGCTAACATCTGCCACCAATCCTCTGCTGGCCCCAATCTTTTAAACTTTTTGAATCTTGTAATGACACAGCTTAAAGCATGAACACATTGTACAGCTGTATAAAAATATTTTATTTATTTATATCCTTATTCCATAAGCTTTTTTCTATTAAAAAAGTTTTCTCTTTTTACTTTTTAAAATTTTTTGTTAAAAACTAAAAGACAAACACACATTAGCCTAAGCCTACACAGGGTCAGGATCATCTATGTTACTGTCGTCCACTTCTACAGCTTGACCCACGGGAAGGTTTTTAGGGGAAATAACGCACATGGAACTGTCATCTCCTGTGATAACAATTCCTTCTTCTGGAATGCCTCCTGAGAGATCTGCCTGAGGCTCTTCTTGAGGAAGTGTCACTCTTTTCAGAAATATGTCTGTGGTGGTTTACTTGGTTTGTTTCTTTTGTTCATCATAGATTTGCTTGTAAGCATATAACACACCATGAACATTCCTCTCTATTAATGAGAGCATTTTGGTGCTGGAACGCATGTTTTCAAATGTTTTAAGGAGCCTGCTGAGGTCTGCTAAAACTTTCACTGTGAAGTTTCTTGGGGGTTCTTCCTTTTCTTTTCCCACAATTTCTGTTTCTCTCGCCTCATCTTCAGTTATGCATTCCTGTTCCAGTTCCAGCAACTCTTCATTAGTCGTTTCCTCTGGAACCACCTCTAGGAGCTCCTCAATGTCATCCTCAACCACACCCAGGGTAAATTGTTTCCCAGCTCAACCACAGCCTTGTTGATTTTTGCAACCTTCTCATCTTTGGCAAATCCTTTGAAGTCATGGATAACCTCTTGAAAGTCTTCTTCCAGATGACATTCATACACATCTTAGTGACATCACTCTAAGCCCGAGAAAGGTTCTTGATGCAGTCATAGATATTGTAGCTCTTCCAGAATTACATCAATGTGTTCTCAGTGTCTTCCTCAGTTGCAGCAATAGACTAGGCAAAGGTTCTTCTGAGGTAGTAGGTCTTAAAAGCTTCTATAACGCCTTTATCCATTGGTTGGATAAAAGAGGTGGCATTTGGAGGAAGAAATAATGCTTTGATATTGGGATGTGGGTCACCAGTAAAAGGTGGGAATATTATCTGGTAATCAGTATTATCAATATTATCAGTAAAATATCTGGGAATATTATCAACAATAAGCAAAATCTTGAAAGGTATGTTATTCTCCAAATAATACTTCTCCATTTCACTGACATAGCTGGTCAGAAGGCCATCTTGGAAGGGGAACTGGGTCATCCGTGACTTCTTATTGCTCCTGTAGAAACTGGCTGTGTGTCCTTAGTGATATGCTTGATGGCCCCAGGGTTCTCACTGTGCCAGATCACAAAGGGTTTCAATTTGTCACCTGAAGCATTGCCTCCAAGCAAGACTGTTATCCTGTCTTTAAAAGCTCTGAAACTTGGCATTGACTTGGCCTCCTTATGGATGAAAGTCCTTTCAGACATCCTTTCCAGAATAGTGAGGTTTCATTCATGTTGAATATTCGCTCTGGCAAATAATTCTCCTCCTCAATCAGTTTATCTAGTTTCCTAAAATTCTTAAGCTGTCTTCACCTCAGCACTCACAGACTCCCTGCTCACTTCCACACTGTATAATAAATAATGATTCTTGAATCATTTAAACCACTCAGAATGAGTAGTAAATTCAACATTGTAGTCAGGTCTAAGCTTTTCTTTCAACATCGCAAACTTTTTGCTTTGGCCATGACCATCACTGTGCTGAAAAGGATACACTTCTGTATCTGGTCTTCAATCCAGGTCATTAGAAGTTTCTTCATGCCCGATATAGGCCCTTCTCAAATTTTTGTTAGTCTCATTGCCTTCAGTGAAGCAGATCCTTTAAGAACTTCTGTCACTCTGTTCTTGTCCTTCAAAATCATAGCTATGATGGGATAGGACATGCCTGACTGGTGAGCAATAACTGTCACTAATTTTCCACCTCTGTAGTCCTTAATCACTTTCTTTTTTTGAGGATGTTAGTTCTGAGCTAACATCTGCCACCAATCCTCCTCTTTTTGTCGAGGAAGATTGGCCCTGAGCTAACATCTGTGCCCATTTTCCTCTACTTTATATGTGGGATGCCTGCCACAGCATGGCTTGATAAGCAGTGTATAGGTCTGTGCCTGGAATCCGAACTGGAGAACCCTGGACCGTCAAAGTAGAGTGCACAAACTTCACTGCTACGCCACTGGGCCAGCCCCCTTAATCACTTTTAATTTTGTTTTCAAGTCAATCACTTGATGCGGCCTCTTACTGGCAATGTTACCAGTATATTTTGCATGTTTAGGGGCCATGATGAATAAAACAACATGAGATTACATCAAGCATAAGATAAAATGGTGCAATCAAGAGATGTGGGAAACATGAGATGTATGAGCATGCTACCAGCATGACACAGCACACCACTTTACAGTAAACTATTTTTTTTCAAGTAGAAAGAGTACACTCTAAAATAATGATGAAAAGTATAGTATAGTAAATACCTAAACCATGATCTAGTCCTTTATTATTATCATCAAATATGATGTACTATACACAATTGTATATGATACACTTTCATTCAACTGGCAGCCCAGTAAGTTTGTTTACATGAGCATCCCCAAACGTGAGTTGTCATATCTTGATTCAACAGTTAGTTGCACATTAAAAGTTGGCTTATTTCCTGCCTAGCTTTTGTAAAATTTAAATTCTTGTTCTTATTTTTTATATAATCCTTTAATTTTTTTCTCTCCTCACTTAAAACTATCTAATGTATGATGTAATTGACTTATCTGTCTTGCTCATTGTGTGTCTTGCCTGGTAGAATGCAAATTGGATGAGGACAGAGTGATTTATTCATGCTTTTATGCTCAGTACCTAGAAGATGATGTGACATAGTAATTGCCCATTAGAAATTTGTTAATTAAGAGTTGAAAGAATGGTAGGTTTTAAAAATATGGATAATGCAAATGAAAATTATGCCTACATTACAAGTATTAAAATATGAACACTATTGAAGAATACAGGAAAGAAAAACAAGATGTTTGGCAGTTTTCTTTCTTTTTATATTCTTATTCTGTCTGAATTTTCTAATGTTATTTATTCAGTAAATTGAAATCAGAGGAAAGCAATAATAGAAACATAAGAGGGAAGACACGCAACATGGTTTGTCCTAGTTGCTGTATGACCTTTGAATGACCAATGACAAAAAGCCAATGTGATAATTAATCCATAATGATTTCTCAGGTTCTAGCCATATAGTAATATCTTAATCTTCTCCAACTTCAAATGCCGATATATTTCAACTGACATTTCGGATTTTTTTTTTCATTCACAAGTAAATATCTAATGACAAGAACTTCCCCACTTATGCCCAGGACAGATGGAATTGTTGCTGAATTCCCTTATGGGCTATGTGAAAGGACAAAATGTGCTATGTCAGGAATTTCAGTAAATGAATTCAGAGGACACATAGACAAATTAGCAAAATAGAACTCCCCTAAGATGATGAATGATGACTCACATGGACTTTGATATACAATAGAAATCTATTCAACAATAGGGAAAGGATAAATTGTGATGAACAAAAACACATGTGACATCTCAAAGGGTAAATACTATCATACAACTCCATCTACTCCTTTCCATGTGAGGATACAGACTCACAGTCTTCTTATCTTATAGGTGTTTTTTTCCCCAGAGAAGACAGAATCCTATTATTTAATGTGAAATTTTCAAATTTCTAAATTTTAACACAATTTAAACGTAAAGTCATGTGTGGGTCAACAATTTGTGGAGGGAAGAAAACATATCCTTAGACTGGAATGTGACCATGGGTGTCACTTTTGCCATCTGTTCCCATTTATCTGTGTTTACTCACAAGCCCATGAGCACATTCAATGTCCGTTTGGATGAACACAGGTTCAAAACACAGAACACACCATTCTACACGGTCATGTTAAGTTATTGAGTAATATGTTCATAGGTTTAAATGAAAATTTCAAAGGAGATTTTTTATTCTTTGCTTTTAATTGCTTTTCACTTGGAAGAAGCTCCTAAAATGTTAATTTTCACTGCCTCCAATATCTTTGTCAAGCAGTTAAAGATACATATGCTGTTGAAAGAAATCCTTTCTTTTTAAATGAAGGAAAGTACTTTTCTAGTTTGTTTTTTCTAATGTCTAACTTTTATGTCAGATTTTTAAAATGAGTATATACTCACAATTTTGAATCAATTTAATCCCATCTTTCTTTGTCTTCATGGGATATTAAGAAAAAAGTAACTATATACCTTATGCATGCATTTAAGTTTTACTTAAAAACACATACTGCCATCACTCAGTCTATCTGATTTTTTCTCTTAATAACAGAGCCAACTCCCCAGCATCTTAATCATTTTCACTGCTTCTTCCTGGATAGTCTCCAAATTATCTGCATCCTTGAACTTGTAGAGCTTGTGAAGGAGCATAATCTATAGAGATAATTAAAGCAAGAATTAAGTATTGCTAAGTTCTCTTTTGACAGTGATTGTGAAAGTCCATATTTCATAAAAATGATGTAAAAAGCAGTAATTTTTCACTATCCCACACTTGCCCTCCACCTCTAGAGTTATGATCTATATAAAATAATTTGATAATTTGGAATAGCAAGAGGTCAGGATGTAGAGTGCATGAGATGGAAATGGTGAGGAAAGAGAAATGATTAAAGGGTAGGTGGGGGGAAATCTTTGTCTCTAAGCATCAGAGAATCTCCATGAGACAGAGGGAATCACTTCCAGCCACGTGTTGATGCTTTTATTCTTGCTTCAACAGCTTTTATGTGTGATTATTCAGACATTCATTACGCACCTTTGGTGATGGAAAACTTATTGCTTCCCAAAGCACTCCATTCTCTTTTTAATTAATTGGAACTATCAGAAAGTTGTTCCTTAATTCATGCCCCAATCTTTCTTCTTGCAACCTGCACCCAGGGAGTAAGGAGCCGAGATAGGATTTGAACCCAGGCCTTTCTTTACTTTAGAAACTAGTTTTTACTGTTCCTTTTTTTTTTTTTTTTAACCACTGAAGATTGCTGTATGGTATGAAAACAGCACAAGTTCTTAGACATCATTTTTACATTCCACAATAGACATGCCGGAAATTAAATAGTTCATATAATTTCAGGTAGAGTTTGTATACTTTATATAAATATTAAGAAATTTCAGGATTTCTGGCCTAATCTTGCAGCCATGTAGTATCAGTCTTTCCACAAAAGGTCAGAGAACTACTTGGGAGGTCATAGGATAGTAATCTGGAGACAACTGACATATTGAATATATCTAATTAAAAAGAGGAGCTTTTTTTTTTTTTTACTGTCCTTATCTTAATCAATTGGATGCTTAATGAAAACAAAATAAATCAAAATTTTGTTAGTTTTTTGAGGGGTTAAATTGTTTATTAATTTTGTGACTTCCTGTCAAAATCATTCAGTAAGTCAGAAGGCATAAAATATGTGTATGTTTGAAAGCATAATATTTAGTTTGCTTAAATTTGTTTCTACATTATATACTATAAGAACAAAGTATTTTATCAATATAGATATTTTGTGGATTACTAATATTTCTCTTGATCAATGAAAACCTGTCCAAAATGCATGTATATTGACCCTTCCCTAATTTAGAATCTAATTGTTTAATTAAACTGCAGCTTACTACATGCAATAATTAACAAAATTAATTAATTACACTGTATGTAACATTTTGTATAAAAACTTGAACTACATGACTGTATAAAATATGTTTTTTGTATTTAAATATTGATTAAAAATTTAATTTCAGATACTATTCAAATGAGTGTGTTCAGTTATTTTAAAAAATATTTATCAATTAATTTATTTCTAAATGAGTCAGTGTAAATAATCTGGCTTAAATGTAACTCACTTTTCTACTTTATCAGTGTATGAACTGGGTTTATGCTAAAGGATTTCAGGGGAAGAGAAGAAAGAAACCATCTATATAATTTTTAGGAAAGAAAAATACATTTTAAAGAATTAACTCAAATAGTCCAAAAAGTGGTATTGGTCTTTGAGTCTTTTATTGTACTATGGGTTTCACGCTTGGGGACTAGGGTACAGGCAACTGTGAAAATATGGTAGGGATATTTCCACCTTATTTGTCATACGCAGCACTTCAAATAACATGAGAATTAGCTGTTTAAATAATAATTAGACTACATTTCTTCAGGTAATTGTTGTAGATCCATACCTTTTCATGGAGCTATCTTTATTGTCGTCTTTACCATTTTTAGCACTATATATTTTTCTAGTATTTTTAAGTAAATGGACATATTATTGTTTGTTATTCATACAATGAAAAGCAGATAATAATTTTAAGTCAATCACTAGAGTAACAAAATGTGACCCATAGCTTCCTAATATTGGAAAGAAAAATGAAAAATGACCCTGTATGGAATGTTTGACTTGCCTCTCTTTGTTTATGTACGACATAAAAGTTATCCCTCTATTGCTTGAACTTGATAGGTTTACAGTTACAGGAATAAATTACTAGAAGTGCCTGGAAGCCAGGAAGCAGCCCTGGAAGCTAATTTGGTTGTTTCTTTCATAGCCCAGAGCTCTATGGCAGTCAATGATACAATCACAGACATTAGACCAACAAGCAAGGCAGCTCCTGTTTGGAGGCAGAGAAAAATAAGCTGCCACAAATGCCTCACAACTTTATTATTGCAATTGATCACATTTATGAAGACCTCATAAAGTTGCAACCAGTTATAACACAAAAAGGCAGTTATCACAATGCAAAGTGGTCTATCATCACCTCTTGATGACAACTTTATTACTGCTGTGGACCAATATTGTACAGGGGAATCTAGTAGCCATAAGTTATTCTGAAGAGAAGCAGCACAGCAGGCTGGAGTGTTACTGTATAAAATTTATTTTTTATGAGACACAATAATTATATCAAACAGTTACCAAAATGTCTGGGAATCACAGGATCTATTAAGATACCACAACAGAGACATCTCCTTTATGTTCACGGGGAACGGCAATAAGCATTATTATCTGGGTAGAGAGATGGGCTCTCACAACTCATCCGTGGATTGCCTACAAGTTACTGTTGCAGGTGACTGGCAAAGATGAAGTTTAATAATGTGCAGTCTCAAGGAGCTCAACGGAGCATGAAACTTAAGGGCCTCAGGCATGGAAGGGATTTGGCATTCACCGGGATCTAATTATGAGAGTCAGGAGGAACGGGGTTTACTATTACCTGTGGACTACTAACTCTTTATTCTGTAACATTTATAGCTCTTTATTAAAGAGGATAAGGAGCAAAAGAAACAACAATATAGTTAATTTCCTTAGGAACTTTCTTATTAAAAAATCTGATAAATCAGTCTTCAGATTAATTGGATAATCAGAATGTCACAATGAGAGTTTCAAATATGTTGTTTCCTCTTCAGATCTATGGCCAGGACTCATTTTAGGAATAACCAAATTCTTGAGATTGTACTGTATTTAATTCAAGTCACTTCAGTACTCTTCTCCTAACCTGGGGGCCATTTGTATATTTTATGACTAATTCAAAAATATTTATTAAATGCTTGCTTATGTGTCAAGCACTGTTCTGGGCAGAATGAGCATCAAATTAGAATTCGTTTCAGAAAAATGTGGTCACAGATTGATTTGGATTATGTGTTTCTTATAAAACATTGCCTCACTCTTACCCATTTGAATCTTCTGAATAGATAACAGTCAAAATGTAAAGAAAGCAATGTAGTGGCCTTTGTATAACTAACATGGAAGCTGTCCATGTAATCCTGAAAATTTTAATCATGAACTGCTTGTCCATAAAGATGAGTAGCTTATAATAAGTGAGAAACTATCTGGTGTCAAGATGACAGTGTAAGAGGACTCTGAATTCACCTTCTTCCACAGACACAACAAACTTACAACTACACTTGGAAAAATTACTCCTCAGAGAGATGTGAAATCTGGGTAAAAAGAACCCCCACAACAAGGGACAGTTCTGACTCGGGTGGAGAAGGCTGAAATTGCTTTCTGGAGAGGAAAAAGCCACATTCTAGCTGCAGGGCTTCATGGCTTGGAATAACCTTAAGGTGTGAAGCATTCCCTGGAGGAGCAGGGGATCTGAGTAGGAGAGCTTTGGCACAACAAGCAGCTTTTGTACTCAGTGAAACTGAGACAAGGGTCAAAATATCTGTCTTTGCTGGCTATTAAGGACAGAAGGGACTATCCCTAGAAAAGCTATCAAACATAAGAGGAAGAAAAGCCTGCTCTTAAGTGGCCACATACAAATTCATCACCAGAAAGAAAGGTGCATAGTCCTTTGGTGAAAAGATACTCACTTGATATGCTCTGGGTACGTTTTGGTGAGAGGTGAGACCTCCCCAGGCTGGGGCCACCTCCCCAGGGACTGAGACATTGGTGGAAGCCATTACTGTGACCTATTACAGGCATGCTAACACAGACACTGGGAGATGCCATTGGAGTACATTCCCTGACCTGTTAGCACCAGGGTCTGCCCAACCCACTAGAACACTCATTTAATCCAGCTCAGCCAGGGTAGGCAGCCCACCCTAGGGAATGGCCCCACCCAGCAGCAAGCACTCAGGCAACTTGTAGGCCTGGATAGGCTGCATGTGTGGGACCTCTGCAGCAGAGTGAGTAGATCCACTTCGTGGGTTGGAACATGGGTATGGGGCAGGACTGTGTTGATGGGACTACACCAAACTAAAAAGCTTCTACACAGCAAATGAAACCATCAACAAAATGAAAAGACAACTTAACAATTAGGAGAAGATATTTGCAAACCACATATCTGATAAGGGCTTAATATCCAAAATATATAAAGAACTCATACATCTCAACAAAAAAACCCTAAGAACCCAATTAAAAAATGGGCAAATCTCAGACAAGACATTTTTCTAAAGAAGATATACAGATGGCCAATAAGCACATGAAAAGATATTAAGCATCACTAATTAAGGAAATGAAAATCAGAACTACAATGAGATATCATCTCACACCCCTCAGAATGCCTATGATTAACAAGACAAGAAATAACATGTGTTGGAGAGGATGTGGGGAAAAGGGAGCTCTCATATACCACTGGTGGGAGTGCAAACTGGTGCAGCCACTATGGAAAACAGTATGGAGATTCCTCAAAAAATTAACAATAGAACCACCATATGATCCAGCTATTCTACTGCTGGGTATTTATCCAAAGAAGATGAAAATAATAATATTAGCATAAAGATACATGCACCCCTATGTTCATTGAAGCATTATTCACAATAGCCAAGACTTGGAGGCAACCTAGGTACCCATCAAAGGATGAATGGATAAAGATGTGCTATATATACATGATGGAATATTATTCAGTCATAAAAAAGAATGAAACCTTGTCAGTTGAGACAATATGGTCAGACCTTTAGAGTATTACGCCAAGAAAAATAAGTCAGAGGGGGAAAGTCAAATACTGTATGATTCCACTCATAAATAGAAGATAAAAACGACAAACAAACACATGGAGACTGAGACTGGATTGGTGGCTACCAGAGGGAGGAGGGGCAGGGAGGAGGGTGAAAGGGGTAATTAGGCACATGTTCATGGTGATGGATGATAATCAGTCTTTGAGTGGTGAACATAATGTAACCTACACAGAAATCGAATTATAATGACATACACCTGAAATTTCTTTAATATTATAAACCAATGTTACCTTAATTAAAAAAAAAACGTAAGTAGCTTATACTAAGCTTAAACCAAGGCAATTACTTAGGGACCTCCTCCCTCCATTTTATTTGGAATTTCTCTCATTCTTTATTGTTATCCTACTAATAATTTGCCATGTCCATATCTTGATTGGTACTCCTACATATTTGGTTCCTACTGCATTTACTTCCTACTGTGCTTGGTAGTCTGTCATTCTGATTCACTCTTGATCTTTGGCTTCCTGCAGTGTATCTGGTATGCTCATCCTGCTGCCCAGAGTGTTACAATATCCTAAGTGAGGGCTCTGGTCTGAGGAACTGAACTCTGCCCTGTAATTGTGAGAGCAACATGCATTAATGAAGCTTTGTGGTTGTTAGCTTTAGTTTTAAATGGAAAGGTAAAATATAAACACACACTCATAGTATAATATTGAAAAATACAAATACATAGATTAATGATTACAAGTCCCTATTTACGCATACTCAAATTCTATGTCCTTTCCCAGAGTTTTCTCCTGTAGTTTCCATGCTTTACTTCACTTTTTAAGAGCATTTGCTCTTAATCTTTATTTTGATTTGCTGAATCTTCTCATCTCTCTGGAGATTTTTTTCTTGTTTTATGTTATACAAAAAGTTGTTGAGATGGATAGTTTCCATTTTCCTCTCTGTATTCATTCTACACCCTTCTCCACTCTTTTCTATGCTCCATGAGGCTAATCTTTATGATCTGAATCAAAATATTTGTTTACTTTTTGTTTTCCTCTGAGATTTGTGCAAAGAAAGCCATCAGCAACAATACAGAGAGTGGAAGGAGAGTAAGGACGGGGTAATTTTTCTGCTGGCTCCCTCCCTTACAGGTGTCCAAGAGGTGACTGTATACATTTTCCAATGGAATCACTCCTGTAGGACACTTCTGCAGCTGCTTTCTCAGGGGACTGGTAAATGCTTTCTTCTCCCACTCTCTTAGGCTGATGAGTGAAAAGACCTTTTGTGGTGCTAGCTGCCAAGGTGCTTCATTATCCTGGGTTGGTTGCTTTCTATCTGCTCATATTATTGTAATTAAAAAAAAAAGATTTCATCAATTGCTCTGCAATTACCCTATGGCTGGAACACTAACTGATAAATTTGTTTATGTCTCCCCGTTACAACTTGATATTTTATCTGTCAGATTGTGTGGATTTAGCTTCACATATCACTCATCCTCAGTTTCTTCATCTGTGAATCGAAGAAAATAAATGTACTAACTTCAGGTTCTGAAAATTAAATGAGATAAGCCACATAGGGTACTTACCACACTGCCTAAAGCATGGCAAGGAATCATAACATGACTGGTTTTAGAGGAAAATTTCCTGTTGCTGCTTATTCCTTGACGTAGTTCCGAACATCGAGAGTTTTTTGCTGTTTTGCTTTTTCTTACTGCTTTGATGATCTATTCCCCTTAAACTCTAAATTTAAGGCTAACCTGCCATTTTACAGTAGGCAATCAATCTCGCAACATCTGAGTGAAATTATCAATGTAATGGCATAAGAATTGTATCTAACCTTAAATCTTAGCACTGATTTTATATGTACATATATATGTATCTAATATGTGCATTCTCCGTTATTTTAGAGTCTTTGTGCTGTAAAAAATAAAAGGAGTGTATTGAAACATTAATTTTTAGAGCTTTAAAATTTTATTAATGCTGTAACAAAGATACTTTCCTCCTTGCTTTAAACCATTTCTCAATTAGAAAGCTATTGAATTTGCATATGTATTTTGCAATTTTCCAACTTATCTCAATTATTTAACATTGCATATAATTTTTGAGTGAATCCCTTAGAGCTGCTCTTTCTCTTTCAGAGAAACCAAACATTTCTGCATTCTTTAGAGTATGACAAACTCTTTCCTAACATTTTCTTTTGGATTCTACAGTGTGTTGTTTTGCGAGAAATACATTGAATACTCAAAATAATGATATTTCCTTCCATTTTTTTAGTCTTTATTTTCCCACAGACATAACCATTTATAAAAAAGGCCAGGGATGGACAACTTCTTTGATCCAGTTTCTGATCAGATTAATGACTTGAGGTTACAATGGTTTGCTGTGCCCCTGCATCTAGTCCATTCCTGGTTGCCCCTGGCAAGTATTCATCCCATTCTGCTTTGTTGAGGTGCCATCTTGTTTACCTTTCTCTGCTCCACTCTGTCAGAGTCTAGACAAGCAAGGCACGTGGAATTGGCTGTTTCTCAGGCTGTATTATGGACAAGGAAATTTTCCTGATCTTTAAATTTTGTTTGCAATCCAAAATCATAAAAACATATCAATCTCTTTCCTCATGGACTCTCACCACCAATCTCATGCATGAAGAACCTCGGTCTTCGAGAAATTAAACACTGGGACCCAAATTAAACAGCTAGTTAGCGATAAAGCTGAGAATAAAACCCATTATAATGCACGGGAAAGAGCATTGCTTTGGAAATATGAAACTTGTGCTTACATTCTTGCTTGACTATTTTTTGATCTGGAGCATGAATGATCTGGTAGTCCTCTCCATAGCTCAGCTTTAGGAATTCAAAATAAGAAGAATAAAAAATATACGGACTACAAAAGATTGTGGTGTGGATCAGTTGAAACAATGCACATGGAAATCTACACAAATGTCAACCTGGTGATTCCCAGCACTTCTTTCCTACCTCATCATACTGCTTTCTCTTTTTATATACAAACTTCAGGTACTACTGCCAGTCTTAAGAGAATGAGTACTTAGTATTAATACTATTTCAATCAGTACTATTCAATATCTTCCTCATATTAATATCTCTCCTATGGAATAATCAGACATAGTGATTGATTGTTTGAGACATTTATATATTGTTATTTTGGAAAAAAAATCTGTTTCAGTAAAATAACTTCCAGATTATTGAAAACATCTCCTTTCCTTCACTTTCTCATTAAAGATTTTCTGTTTACAGATTTAATTCAATGACTTAATCTTATTGTAGTCTGAATATTTAATCTCAAAACTCATATTTGAAAGAACACACATTTTTTTTTTTTTAGATTTTATTTTTTCGTTTTTCTCCCCAAAGCCCCCCGGTATATAGTTGTATATGCTTTGTTGTGGGTCCTTCTAGTTGTGGCATGTGGGATGCTGACTCAGCATGGTCTGATGAGCAGTGCCATGTCCGCGCCCAGGATTCGAACCAAGAAACACTGGGCCGCCTGCAGTGGAGAGCGCGAACTGAACCACTCGGCCACGGGGCCAGCCCCAAAGAATACACATTTTTATTATTGATTTTACAAACAAGAAGTGATTATTTATGGGAAAAGTGTAAATTGCTAGTGTTTGGAAAGAATATGGCACAGGCATCCAAACTTTGTTGTATTTTTATTTGAGCTTGATATAAAATGAAGTGAGTGTTGTCAACTGCATCTTTCTTTAAACTGCCTCAGGGAAATGTGTTAATTGATAAATACGCGTTAAAATATAAGATAAAAGTTACTAAGCAGAATTATATTCTTTAGAGTATCACAAGTCTTACTAGTGGAAATAATTAGATGGAAATTTAACTTTACAGTGTTTTTTGAGAGACTGCCATTTTTAATCAATGTGACATATCTGGAGCCCATAGTTTCTTATTTTTGTTTATTCATTTGACACATTGATTACCTCTGAAAAACAAGCACACAGCTGGGCTCTTTTTCCCATTCTTCATCTTTTCTGTAGGAATGAAGGTGACAACTTATTAGGAAAAAAAGAAGGTCTGAATAATAAGGCAAATTTATAGCTCTATTCGAGGTGAGAAGGAGGAATATAGAGTGAGGTCTCTTGTTGAAATAATTCCTGTCTTTTGCCTACTTTTAGCACTGAGGGAGAGTATTTTTATTTTATTTATTTAGCTTCTGAGGTCAGGAATCACTCCAGGTTTTGAGTAAACAATATATAATTGAAATGTGCAAGCCTTTCCCCGACACAAAAGCCTCGGGGTGTGTACAGTCAGGATGCAAGACACTGGTTAATTCCAGCGCTCCAGAGCTCGGGTCCACTCACTCTCTGGAGCCCAGGTATCAGTTGAAGGTCTTCTGCGTGTCCAAGTTGGAAGGCGACAGGTATGGTCCCTGCGTTTTTTTCAAAACTTTCATGACTCAAGCTTCTTGATATTTTAAAGTAGGAAGAGATTTACATGGAAATAAATGTTTACAAATTCCCAGACATGAGTAGAGGGGTAAGATCTAGACTGCGCTGCCAAAACCCTATCAACAAACTGGCTTACTAAGGGATCTAGAAGGGGGACAGCAGAGAGCGACTAGGACTACTGACTTCTAAAACACACTGTCATAGCCATTGTTGTTGTTGCTCTCACTGCCACCGCCAATGCTGCTAAAAATCATCCTTCTATGCCCACAAAGTTAGTAACCAGAACGCTGCTGAAGAAACACCCAGTCTTGCAGAACCCGGCTTTCAACAGCAGTAGCCAAAGCAGCCACAGGATGGTTTCTCTTCCATTTCTGATTTCATGTGAGTTCATCTCATTTGTAGAAACAAATTCCCATTCAGAGCTGCAGGTCTAAGGGAGTCTGGGAAACATTCATTTTAGCTTTCAAGACTGCAATACAGGAAGATACTGCTCTAAAAGGATGTTGAGAGTGACTCTGAGCACCAATTCTTCTTATTCAGCAAGTCCTGTACGTGCAACCTGGTGTCTTAGTTTCAAGGATTCCTCAATAACTTCAAAGTACTCCCAGTGAATTCAAGTATGACATCAACACCACTGCCAAAAAGTCAGTATCATTTATAAATTTTCTGGTCACAATTTTTTAATTGAGGTATAATTGACATATATTATATTAGTTTCAGATATACAACACAATAATTTGATTTTTCCATATATTATGGAACGAGCACCACAATATGACTAGTTAACATTGTCACCATAGAGAGTTACAGAATTTTTTTTCTTGTGATGAGAACTTTTAAGATCTACTCTCTTAGCAACTTTCAAATATACAATACAGTATTTTTAACTATAGTCACCACGCTGTACATTACATCCTATGACTTATTTATTTTATAACTGGAAGTTTGTACATTTTGTCTCCCTTCACCTATTTCACCACTTTGTTTTTTTTCTTTCTTCCTCTTCTTCTTCTTCTTCTTCTTTTTTTTTTTTTGGTGAGGAAGATTGGCCCTGAGCTAACATCTGTTGCCAATCTTCCTCTTTATGCTTGAGGAAGATTGTCACTGAGCTGATATCCCTATCAGTCTTCTTCTATTTTGTAGAAGGTGATTTTGTGGGATGCCACCAGAGCATGGTTTGATGAGTGGTGTGTAGACCAATGCCCTGGATCCAGGCCCACAACCCCCAGGCCACCAAAGCAAAACACTCAAACTTAACCACTACACCACTGGGCCAGCCCTTCACCATTTTATTTTGATGGCCATCTCATAGTCCCTTGTGGAAGATCCCTCTGCTGAAGACACTGAGATTGAAGCTTTTATATTGTGTTATTGGAACCCACCTAGAGAAAGTTAACTTTTGTATAACTTCTGTGAAATAATTTCCCCTATGTGCTGCTTCATGAAGAGTCTTTCTATGTTTTTTCAAGGGATAATGGAGCAATTATGGTTATTCTTTCAGGACTTCAAAGTAAAGGTGATTTCTTTGTTAAGGATCGATAGTGGCAATAGCAAGAGGTGAGTCTACCACAACGTGTCATGGAAGGTGCAAACTCTTCTCTGGGTACCTCTCCACACAAGTCATGGAATTTCAGCTATTTCACAGAGTCATTTATTATTCTTTTGTAGATTATATTCCTGATACTTGTCCAGAATAGAGAGCTGCCAAAAAAAATTTATCCAGCACAGAATAGTTATAATCAAGAAAATGTGAAGAACATTCAGAAGCATGGGTTTTCCCAAGGATGCTGACAAATGGAAGAGAACAGTAATATATGATTAAATATTAAGAGAATGATATAAACATTGACACATCTTCCCAGTAGTAGTTCCAAGGGCAAGGGTATTATTCCGGGAGTCAGGAGAAACTGAGAAACTGATTTCAGTCTTAGCTCTGCCGCTACATCTCAGTACATGGCACCTCTCTCCCTCCAGTTGTGCAGGCCACAAACCTCAGAGTTATCCTTGACTTCTTTCTCTCTTCACAACCCGCATCCAACCCACCAAGAAATCCTTTCGGCTATACTTTCAAAATAGATCCAGAATCTGAACACTCTTGAACATTTCAACCTTAGTCTGAGTTCCTAAGATTTCTTGTTGATATTAACGCAAGAGCTTGCTAACTGGTTGCCTTGCTTCCATCCTTGCCTCTCCTACCCAACATAATAGTCAGTGACCTTTTTAAAACTTAAGTGGGTACATTTCACTCCTTTGCTCACTGTTTACCATATTAGTTTTCTAGGGCTGCTGTAACAGAATTCCACTAACTGGGTGGCTTAAACAACATATGTTTGTGTCCTGTGGTTCTGGCAGCTAGACATCCAAAATCAAAATGTCAGCAGAGTTGGTTCCTTCTGCAGGCTCTGAGAGAGGATCTGTTCCATGCTTTTCTCCTAGCTTCTGGTGGTTTTCTGGCAATATTTGACGTTCATTTGCTTGAGAAACATCACCCCAACCTCTGCCTTCATCTTCACATGGAGTTCTCCTTGTATGTGTTTCTGTCTCTCAGTTTCCCCTTTTTATAAGGGCATTGGTCATATTGGATTAGTGCCCACCCTAATGATCTTATCCTAACTTAACTAATTACATCTTCAATGACCTTTTTTCCAAATAAGGTCACATTCTGAGGTATTAAAGGTTAGTACTTCAAGATAGGAATTTTGAGGAGACACAATTCAACTTATAACACCTACCAAGGTTCGTCCTCTCACACAGAGTAAAAGCCAACATCCTTAAAATGGCTTGCGTGTGACACTTTGACCCGAATCCCCATAGCCTCTCTAACCTTACTCTCCAATTTAGTCACTTTGCTCTAGCCACCCTCTCACCTTAGGATGGTTGCACTGGCTGTCCCTGTGCTTGCAACAGTCTTCACTCAGATGGCATGTATCAAATATCCTTGCTGCCCTCATATTTTTGCATAAATGTCACTTTGGCAATGAACCTGCCTTGATGACCTGAAATAAAATGGAAGCTGCCCCTCTCTCTCCATGCATTTCTAAGACCCATTATCCTATTCTATTTTTCCAAGTATTACTGAATTCTAATATACTTTACCTATGATAATTTATTAAAAATTGTTTATTGCTTTTCCCTTCCACAAAAACATAATGTTTTGTCCATTAATCTACATTAAATATTGATTACAATGCCTGACACATGAAAAGGGCTTAATATAAACAAACTGAATGTTGTATCAATGACCCTCTGTGAAATAAGCAGTAAATATCATGTCAGAATCTGATCAAGACCAGAGTACTGTAGGAATCCTTATTGTCCACAGAGCCCGTATGTGGACAACAGTGATCCCCTGGTATCAAATCTGAATTTGGCATCCAGCTATCATACAGGATTCTTTCCCATTATAGAAGTAGAACGAGTCTTTGCAGCAGTATATGGGAGTGGATCTCATTAAGTAAGGGCATCTTTAAATGAAGGAGAAGAAATGTACGTGCTAAGCTATAAAAGGTAGAATTTAATAGAAAATTCATGGAGTGAAGGATTGGTTCACAATGCTTTTCTCTTTTATGGAAATGAGACTCAATTCACATGAGTCCCCAATCATTAACAATTGATACAGAGTCACCTGAAAAATTTGAGCAAATGGAAAAAGGGAAGAAGAATTGTGGAGCTGAGTCACACGTGGACAGAGAAATCTTGACTCCTGCTGCTGCAGTCTCTGGAAATGTCCAGTTTCCTTCCCTTCCCCTGTTTTATTGAACTGTCCGATGAAATACCCAAATATCTTCCAGTAAATTGACCTCCCCTTTCTTCTCTGGTTTAAAGTAATCAGAGAAAATTTTTCACTTTGTTAAAATTTAAATTTAATTTGATATTGAATATTTCAAACAAACAGGAAATAATATAATGAAAGCCCACCTTGCTTCTTACACTCCACTGTTTCATCTTGGATTCACCATTATTCTTATAAATAAATAAATATATATATATATATATAATTTGTAAATACAATTTATATGTAGTTTACATAGGTAATGATTTTGAAGTTGATTATTTTTCCATAAGCATTTTGATGATCTTATTCCACTATATTCTGGTCTCTATTGTTGTTAGAAGACTGTGGTAAGTTTAGCATTCGTTTTTAGATAAAATTTCCTGATCTTTTTGTCATGGCTAGAATTTTTCATTCTCATTGGGATTCTAGATATTCATTCTGTAATATCTCACATATATTAGAGCCATTTATGTTGCTCAGAAAATTGAGCATACAGAATTTGAAAATTTATGTTTGTAATCAACTCTGGAAAATTCTCAGCAAGTGTGTCTTTCAATGTTACCTATCCCATTCCTTCTCATTCTAATGCTGATTGTATACTCCGTGTCTCATAACTTGTCCTCACTTTCTATAGTACATTTCCATTTGTTTTTATTTTCCAGTGACTATATTTTTCTTTTCTAAAAGTGTTATCTGTTTCTTTTTCAAATCTTTCCATTGTTTTATTTTTTCTCAGTATCTAGTTCTTTGTTTAAGGGTATCAATTACCTTTTAAAGTTCTTTGATAAGTTTTCTCATTGATATCTTATGCTGCTTATGATTGCTGCTTTGTTATCTGAAGATCTCAGAGCTCTGAAGTCTCTTATGCCTGACTCTCAATCATAGCAAACTATTGTGCATATCCTTTGTGATTTTGTACTGTGAACTCATGTTCTGGTGAGTGAAAGGAGATGAATACCCCCCGGACTGAGTTCCTGAAGCCCCTCTCTTTATGGGTTATATGTTTGCTTCCTAAAAAGCATTCTGGTAGTATCACCTCCCTATAACTGATCATTGTGTTAATTTCTCATCTTCAGGATTCTGGATCTACGTGGGTGTTGTAAAATCATTCCTAAACCTGGTGGATCCACAAGCTGTGGAATTCTATATTTTAGGGCAAACTTTCTTTTTCTAGCGAGAGTTCAAACAGAGACAGACAAGCACCCTTGTCATCACTTTGTGATGGAGAATAAATTTCTATTTCCCCGCTTCTCTCTGGGAACAATCCAGCTTTGTTCAGACATCTCAGTTCCAACTGTCTACCCCATACTTGTCATTAAGACCAAAGCCCTTAGGTTACTAAGACAAATAATTCCCTCCACTCAATTTTCCAGGGCAGTCAAAGAAATTAATTTCTATACTTAACACGTGTGACTTGCAGTCACTTCTTCAGTTATTGTTGTCTTTGTTTTGCCCATAATTTCTCTTTCTTTCTTAAGATTTTACCTTTCTTTCTAACATTTAAGCATTTTTATTATGGATTTCTCCAACACGTTCCATATGACCTTAGTTTTCCATCATGCTACTTTTCATCCTGAGAATATACAGGACATAACATCTATGTTCTGCTTCTAGTGTGAATATCTTGAAACTTGCCCCTTCAAAGTTTACCCAGGCAAATAATATTTTAGGGAAAGAAAACTGTCTAATGAATTGGCTATTTTTTGATACAGGAAAATGCATTTTAGTTTTTTCCATAGACCTAATTCAGCTCAGTCAACATCTGAAAACAGCCTGTCCTCCTTTAGAAAGCTGAAACACAAGCTGGAGTGGGCATAATTTATGGCAAAACCCAACAAACATCCCTCTGTGCAGGTGAGACTCTAGTTACAACTTGGCTAACAACAGATGGCATTATTTTAACACAGAGAAATGCTGAGTGAGACACTGATTCTCTCTCAAGAATAACGGCAGCCTGAGATTCTTGGTTTAAATGAGACCCCGGTGATTGGAATTCATAAACCTGGACAGGAGAGAGACTCATCTCCTGCCAAGTGCATAAAACACCTTTAATTACAGTCACATTGCTAAAGGTTAAATAAGCCCCATGTAAGTAAAAATAAAAGCACCAAGACAAATATTTTGTTTTTTAAAACCTATTTAATTACCACCATGTTTTTTCTCAATAGTGTGAAAAGCTGGGGGTAAAAGATACAGAAATAAATAATCAACAATGCAATGAAGTTGGGAAAAAATAAAAACAGATTTTAAACACATTTATTTTTTTTCAGTTAGCACGATTGGTTTTATCTTTAGAATGTGCTCCAAATCTGGCTCTGTTTGAATTCTCATTACTTCCTCTGATTTGATCCAAGGCATGGCCATTTCTCACCAGGAAAATTTCAATAGCCTCTCACTGATCTCCTTGCAAGCATCATTTTCTAGAGTCTGTTTTAAACATACAACCCTTTTCTGGTTTTATTTTTAATTTTCAAACATGCACAAAATAGAGAGAAGAATATAATAAATTGCCATGTATCCATCACCAGCCTTCAACAGTCATCAACAGTGTGCCAATCTTATTTTATCTATCCCATCCTTCTCCATTTCCCAGTAATTCTTTTAAACTTGAAGCCAGACTAAGTTACTTTTCTGCTTACAACTTTCCAAATGTTTCCAAACTCAGAGAAAGGAGGAGAAGCCCTAATCCTTTCAATGACCCACATTCCTCATACAATCTTCCATCACTGGCACCTCCACCGTCTCACAACTCTCTTCTTCACTCTGCTCCAGCCACTGGCCCCCTTGTTGCTAGAACATCTTGGCCTGCTTCCATCTTAGATGTTGGCACTTGTTGCACACTCTTGCTGAAACCTTCTCTCCTCTTCCACCTCTCTCCCTCATACCAACAGATCCTTCCCTCAGCTCTTTCAAGTCGTTGTTCAAAAGTTACTCTTAAGTGAGAAATTTTCTGGGCATTCTCTTTAAATTTGTAATCCACCTCAAACCATCTGTCACCACTTCTTATCCCCCTTTCCTGCTTTATTTTTCCTCTTAACACTATTTTGTTTACCAATGTAGCCTCTATGCAGATATATATACCTAGTGCCTGGTATGTAAGTCGTACTCCATAAATATTTTTCAACATTAACATTAAATATACATTGCCAAATATTGCGTTAAGTTGAAATGCTAATCCTGCTTTAACCGTTTATATAACATGCTATTTTGATATATTTTTAAAACTCTTCAAACATGCAGCTGTGTTGGAACCTGAGATAAGTGAAGTCTTCCCTGTCTGTTCCTGTCAACCCTGCTATTGACAGCACTACAGGTGCCCTGAGAAACAGACTTGTTAGGAGTGTGGTATTTTATGCCAATTAATACTGCCAAAATCTATGTTAGGAGGGGAGCATGATATGATGGCAAATATTTAACATCCAGCCCTCTGAGGGAGAATGAAAGACCTGATTACTACCAATACTAATCTCAGTTTCAAAAGTATTTGCACATGCTACAGCCATGGCTGCTTTCCAGCTACCAACATGAAGTCCTAGAACACGGATTTGGAAAGAGACATACGGTAGCATACCATTTGAGAACATCTCCGCCACATGGAGAACGTCTTCACAGGAGAGATTCAAGAAACCTCACGAATCTAGATGAGGCATCAGTAAATGATGGGCTATGGGCCAAACCAGGGTTATTTATTTTAGAAAATAAAGTTTTATTGAACACTGCCACACTCTTTCATTCATGTATTGTCACTGTGATAGCTGTCTTGTTACAAAGACAGAATTGTGTAGTTGTGACAGAGATTGTGTAGCCCAAAAAGCCTAAAATATTTACTATCTGGCTCTTTACTGAAAATGTTTGCCAACCACTGGCCTAGATTATAGTAAAATATAGTAAAGTAATTATGTATTGGGGCGTTTGCTTATTACCTTTGTTTTTAATACAATTTGTTTAATTGTAAGTTTATGTAATTTAATTTTTAACAATGACTGTGTTTAGCTCATAAAATTCCTGAAAATTTAATAATTAGCTCTTTCAAGTCAGTATTTGCCAGATTCAACACACAATTGGGGAGAGGATTTCTTAAACCCATTTTCTTTAACTACTCATATCTGCTGACCCAATAATATTTTTACTAAGCTCAGTACAAGTTAAAAAATAAATTTGCTTGAAATATACATGTTTATGAATGTATTAATTTGATTAAATCATAATATGTTTCTATTAAAATATTTCTAGGTATCATTTGGTCAGTTAGTCATTGCATATTTTTGGACACTTACTGGCAATAAATAAAACAGGCAGAAGCTAAGGGATGACATTTGAACCGATACTGACTGATGAGAGAAAGGAGACGCATGCAAATGTGGGAATTGTGTAGGTCACTACAAAATAATGGCAAGTGCAAAGGGCCAGAGTTAAGAACCAATTAAACATGTTCGAATGACAGAAAGCAAGCCATAGTGACTCAAGTATGATAAGTGAGAAGGAGATGGAGAAAAGAGATGAAGTCTGAAGAGTAACAGGGGGTCCTGCATGTAATGAGTTTCAAAATTTTTCTTAATCTACTGCAAAACAGCCTAAAGGTTTTCAGTTGGACCGTAACCTAATCTAAGTCGCATTTTCCTGGCTGTGTGGAAAAGGTGTAGTGCAGGGCAAGAGTGATGTCAAGGAGATTCCTTAAGAAGGCTGTTGACCAGATGAGAGTGATTTGGAGACAGGCTGTTAAAGTAGAAGAGGAAAGAAATGCCCAGATTCAGCATACATTCAGATATATTTTAAAAGTCAATTAAAAAGTCTTTTTTCAAATTTGGCCTATGAATTTGCTAAGCGGTCACATTATTGTAGGTATTAAACGGTACGTTATCAGTATTCACTTCTCCTCCAAAGGGTCCACATGAGCATAGAGCAAACTCTAACCTGCATGGCTGAAATTTGGTCCTGGCATCGTTTTCCATTCAGGTAACTCAAATCTCAACTGATCTTGCTCATGTACTTGGCAAATTCTTCCTCCACAGTATCGCTTCTCAAGCCAATTCTAGGCAGAACACAATAACATGAATTGTTTGTGCAGAATACAAAGATGTAACTGAGAGTACATTCCGGAGAAAAATCCCCAGCTGGCCTTTTGGGCTACAGGATAAGAATTGAGGAGAAGGAAACACACATTTTATTTTCTTATATTGATATAACTGTAATGCTAATTTTTAGAGACAAATCTAATTTGTTGAAGGAAAATCAGAGGATGAATATGTCGCCTACATCTTATTCCCTTCCCCTGTAAAGAGGTCAGCTCGCTATTATTCTTGTCTTGCGGCCTAGTCTCAGGGAAGTATAGAGGCGAGAGAACTGCCTTGGTTACAGACTCTCCAGTGATTACTTTAATACTATGGTGCAAGCGCAGATGTTCATTTATAAAAATTTGCTAGCTCTGCCTTTCATCTTTCAACAGCAAGAACTGAATTGCTTTATGTGGACAGTGAACACTTCGCTCAGAGAGTTACAAGTGGAGTGAATGTTAGTGGTTATCTCCAGGGCCTCATCCACTCCTGTATCTTTTCTTGTAGGCCATTGCTAATCAATGATCTACACTGTCCAATATCAAGACACAGTATTGATCGAGAATCTATCTCAGCATGGTTAAGTGCTGGGGAGACGTAGGTGTCTTCTTGTTGCTTAAACTTGTTGTGCTGCCATTTCTTTATATCCCACTTCACATGTTTGTCATGTCTATTAAATAAAATAAAGGTCATAGAGTACTAAATAAATAATAAATATTTTTATATTTGATTTTAGTAAAAGATACAGCAAAGTCAGAGAGTTCATAGTTCCTATATAGACAATGTGGACAAGCTAGATATCTTCTCAAAAATAAGGAATATAAATCATTCTGAGATAAAAGGAATGAAAGAGCTCAAACAAATGTTTGAAGAGTGGGAAGTTTAGTTTTCCCTGTAATAATGTCTCTTGACTATAATTCTCATCTCAGCTTCACTCTACAAGTATCTTTCTTTTCAGTTTTTTTTCAACATAACCCCACTATGGAAATTCCCCCTGGCTTTACTCAGCTGTGGGTTCTTCCAGCCCTGTTCTGTCTAATAAGGCAGCTGCTAAACCACATGTGGCAGCTGAGCACTTGAAATGTAGCTACTGCAACATTTCATGAAGCTCGGACAATTTTTTAAACAGAGTTATTGAAGTATAATTGATATACAAAGAGCTGTACATATTTAACATGCACAATTTGATGGGTTGGAAATATGGAAATTGAAGGTCTGAGTTTTCAATTTTATTTAGTTTTGATTATTTTAAACTTAACTTTAAAAACTGAAATTCAATTCAGTAACTGGAAAACTTTAAGCTTAGAGCAACGTGGGTACGTGAATCTACTTTTTTAACTGTAAGTTAATGAAATCTAAATGTAGATTCTTTTTAGGCTTTCTTCACTCTTTTTCATTCTATTTCTTTGTCTCCTCTAACTCCATAATTTCAAATGATTTGTACACTGACTCTTTCTTTTGATCTAAAATAGTCTAACTCATAGAAACAGAGAGTAGAAAGGTGGCTGCCAGGGCCTGAGGGGAGGAAGAAATCAGAAGTTGCTATTCAACAGGTAGAAAATTTCAATTATGCATGATGAATAAGTTCTGAGATTTGTGGTCCAACATTATGCCTATAGTTACCAATACTGTGTTTAAAAATTTGTAAAGAGGGTAGAGCTCATGTTAACTGCTTTTAACTTAATAGAAAAAATCTAAATGTGGATCAAGTATTTCAATAAAAATTTAGTGTTTAAATGGAGGTGTTTTTGAAATGTAAAACACCCACCAGATTTGGAAGACTTACTACAAAAATTAGCATAAAATAATTTGTTAGTAGTTCTTTATATATTTGCTTATTTATGGAAATGATCATAGTTTGGATACTTTGTGATACATCAAATTTATTAGTAAAACGAATTCCATCTATTTCTCCTTTACTTTTTTTAATGTAGATATTAGAACATTTAACATTTCATTGCGGCTTACGTTATATTTCTATTGGACAGCACTGCTCAGCTCTGCCTAAGGGGATAAATAAGGGATTTTACAGTGCATGTGCTTTAAAGGGGTGGATTTTTAAGCTCTTTGGAATTAAACTAAGAAAGTTAAGCTTCTAGTTCAAGCTGGGATCAGTATATTTTCTATATGTGTCTAATTAAATCAAATGATCTTCAAATTTGAAGAAAGGTGGCAATTATCCAATTCATCCTTTTATAAAGAAATCTACAGCAATATGAGCAATATTCACTCTACCTTTTCTGGAACACACCCACCAAGCCGAAAATGACAATCTCAAAAGGCATCCCGTCCCATCTTATATCACTGCTAATTTTTGGAAATGTCTTATTTATAATAAAATATTTAACTTTTAATTATTGTTCCTTCAACTTGAGCAAAACTAAGAATTTTGATTTAATTTCTTTTTCACATAACATCTCTTTAAGATAGCTGTTATCCTTCCCTTCTCTAAGTCATGCAATGATGTTGCAGTATCCCTCACAAGCAACAAGCCATTCTGTCCTTGAGCGTGGTACCTTCTCCCGGGACAAAGCTTACATGGACATTTTCATCTTTTGCCCTTATAAACTTCTTTTGCAAAGCTCTTGTTATCTGTAAAATCCCACTTGTGTGCATCTTTTTTTCTTCTTGGTAAATAGACTCCATTTTATAGCTCTTTTCCTAATGATTCAGTCTTGTAATCATTGCTGTATTTTGCCTCTGATCCATACTGGTGATTTTCTCTTGTCTTGTTGGCTTTAGCATGATCTCTACGATTCTTTTCTCTGTTTTTCATTGATACTCCCCAAAGTGTTCTTAAGCATGCTTCCATCATCTTGGTAAAGCATTTTTTTCTCTTTCTTCCCTTTGATATATGTTTCTTCTTTCTCTTTCTCTCTTTCTTCTTCCTTACTTCTTTCTTTCTTTCTTTCATTTTCTGTCTTTCTGACTTTCTTGGTATTCTTGGTTCTTTAAAATTTTACCAATATTCCTTAGTCATTATGGAAAATAATAAAATACAACCAAGAAAAAGGAATAAAGAAAAAATATCAATAATCTTACAGTATGGATATAATCATTTTTAATCTTTTAGGTTATAGCTAGTAAAAATTTTTTCTGTAGATACCATTTGCATGTACATTTTAATAAATTTTAAAAGAGATTTTACCATCCATATAACTTATTTGATTTACTAATCAGAAGTAGCAAGCAATTGTAAAAACTGGTAAATGTACACTACAGTATTATTTGCTGGTTGTAGAACACAATTATTTAATCTAACATTCCAAATTTAGATGACATTTTTTCTTGTTTGTAAGTAACACTATGATAAACATTAATTTTAACATATTTTGTGCATGTTTAAAATATTTACCTTAAGATGAATCCTCAAACATAAAATTGACAAGTAAGAAATTTGGGAATTCTTGAATCTTTTGATAACTTACTGTCAAAATGCTCTCCAGAAAGGTTATAACAATTTCTATTCCAACCTGTTAGGTATTAAGGTACTAAGAGCTCCCCACATCATTCTTTTACATCTTTACAAGTCTAATAGGCCAATAATAATGTTGGCCTGATGTTGTTGGTTATTAATGATATCAAACATTTTTGGTCAAATCTTTGTTGGCCAAGAGAATGCCTCTTTTTGGACCTGATTGTTTTATGACTGTACATTTTAATTAGATGTTCATCTTCTTAGTAGATTTTGTTGACTAAATATTGGATTGCAGGGGCCAGCCCAGTGGCGCAGCGTTTAAGTGTGCACATTTCCGCTTCAGCAGTCCAGGGTTTGCCAGTTGCGATCCCGGGTGTGGGCATGGCACCACTTTGCAAGCCATGCTGTGGTAGGCATCCCACATATAAAGTAGAGGAAGATGGGCACGGATATTAGCTCAGGGACAGTCTTTCTCAGCAAAAAGAGGAGGATTGGCAACAGATGTTAGCTCAGGGCTAATCTTCCTCAAGAAAAAAACCATAAAATATAAAACAAATAAAATAAAATAAAATTAGCTGTTAAAAAAAAAATCTGATTGCAAATAATTTTATCAGTGGTAGCTTGAGTTTATATGCCATTTGTTACTTTAATATTTTGTTATTGTTAAGGTTTCACAAATTTACTTCATCAAATCTTTCTTCTTTTTTTAATAAGTTCCAATGTTTAAGAAGGTTTAATGAGATAATTGGCAAAGAATCAGTATAGAGAGAGTAAAATTTAATATCTTGGATAAGCAAAAAATCCTTTAATTTCCACATAAAGGCCATATTTGATTACACAAGCAATCCTTTTCTTGTTCTTTCATTTTAAACTAGAATAATGATGTTAAGTGAACATTATAAAAATCTTTCGTAGTATTTGTACCTGCTCATATGCCTTTATTAAAACCAGAGTTGCAGTCTAAGTTAATGTTTAACCAATTTTTACAAATTATTTTTGTTCATTTCTGTTCTTATAAAATTCATAATACAGCCTTGGATAAACTATTATATAAGGTCAACTGTTCATAATTTGATGAAATCTACATTAACTGGTCACAATCATCTTCTACAGGCATTAATACTTAGAGATTGTTTGAGGTAATAAATATATTTCTGTTCTAATTACAGGAACCAAATGTCTTTGATTATACATAAATTGAGTTCTTGAAGATTACACCCAATAGATAAAATACTAACAAAATATAGAACTTTTAATTTCTTCTCTGGATCATATCCTTGTTTGCAATGCAGAAGAAATGAATGTCCTTATAAAAATATGTTTGAACACACACAGCTAAATGGCTTTCCCTTAATGTTTTATAATCTAAAAAGCCAATTGTAAAAGTTAAAATATTTTAAAAAGGCAGGTCAATATTCTTGAAAATTTTATTTTAAAACTTGCAATTACTTTTGGACATAATGCAATTAACTTCTACTAGTCATTTACTAGATTCTCATAAAGATAGCCAATAACTTCTTGTTACTTGTCCTTTCTGTTATTTAATACTACTATTATTATTACTTTTATTAAGGTCTTCTTGTTTCTTGTTTTTATTATTAGAAGAACTGTTGATTGGCAGTGGAAAATACATGCTGAGATGTAGGGTAAGGACTATAAAAGCATGGTTTATGGGATCTACGGTAGAAGACCTGTAGTAAGGAAAAGTCAGTAATAATGCTGAATGTTATAGAAAGGTAACAAAAAAGTAAGCACTAGAAAGACCCCCTGGATCTAAGACCTGGGTCACTGGTCTTCCTGAGTCTAGAATCAGTCAGAACTTTCACACTGCTGTGAGAATAATCTTTTAAAAATACAAATTAGGTTACATTACACCTCCCCCTCCAATTAAACTCTTTCATGTAAGACGATGTCCAAACTCCTTGGCTTTATATTTAAGGATGTCCTTCACCTGCTCATCCTCCAACCTTATTTATCAACACTCCCAAGTTCTGTGTTTTTCCTCCACTTCTATCAGCACTATGTACAACTCTCTAACTGTAATATGCATCTGTTAATCCCATTTCCTCCCCACTTGTAGTCTGACTTAAAAATTCATTTTTCATGCCATGCTTGAGAGCTTTCTCAACTGTAAAGCATTCCCTGATATCCTCAGGCCCTAACAGAGTTAATCACACTTTTTTTCCTTTCCTGCTACCTTCTATCTCATTCCTCCAATTACGCTGTATTTATCATTCTTTGGTTTTATTTGTCTCTCATAATAGACTGCAAGCTCATTGAGAGCAGGAACTGTGACTTATCAATCTTTGTATGTACAACACTTAGCACAGTGCCTGACTTACTGCAAGCATACAATAAATATTTGCTGAATGAAGAAAAAATAAATGAGTGACTAAATAAATAAATAAGAAAGTAACTGCTCTTAAAGACCTTGGGGAGATGAAAATGACTTTTGAAGTAATGCAAGTTATATGAAGAGCACACACAATTTGGTCTTCAATGTTCCTTTGCCACAAAATTTGATTTAATGTCAAATGAGGAAAGCAGCTATGGTGGCTTATTTCATTGACTAAGCATTTTGTGGGCCAAAAGAAAGCAGATGTGACCATTTAGGAGGGTATTTATCTTACAAAGGGCATTAAGGCTGTAGAAAAAAGGCTATGAAATCACTCTTTTCAAAGAACACAGAAGAGAATTGCCAAGGAGCTTGGTAAGTGGCAATTTCGTAGCTGGCTGTGTTCCTCCAGTTTGTCATTGTCACTGGAGAGGTTGCCAGACCACAGCTCTATCCCAGGATGAAATTAAGTATAACTTGGTTAACTGAAAATATTCAATATTCACAAATGCATAGGAAACTTATTACAGCCATATCGCAAGTTAAAGTACCAGGTCAATTTTATACAAATCATAAATTAAAAAATATTGTTACTGGTTTTTCTAGTAAAATAGAATTTATATCACCTTACACATTAAGAAGACTCTCTAAAGATAGGAAAGTATGCCTTTTTTATTTAGTCTAGAACTATGAACAAAAAATTTAGAGAAGCAAGAAGAGTAGTATAGACAAAACTTTAAAAACGTTGTTGATACTACAAAACCAAAAGTTAATTATGTGAAGTACTATTAATGTGGAAATAGAGAGACATGGATGAAGAGTAAAGCACATTTGAGTCTGTTCTCCTTTCTATCATTCCTAACTACTATCCTAACTAGTATTCCTAACTAGAATCCATGAAGAACTAAAATGTACTAAGGGCTGAATCCCTTGGTTTATTGAATTGTCCTCTTTTTCTCTTGGTTAAAGCTTCTAGGGGGGGAGGTAAAGTCCCAGTCAATTGCATTTTCCTCGTCTATGAGTAAGTTTAGGTAAAAGGACGTTGCATTTTCTTGGGACTCCTTGCTGCCTCTTTGCCAGGAAAGATGAGGAATAACAATTCTCCCTACCCCTATGATAAATTGCCATGTAGGAAGACAATTTGCTGAAATATTAATGTGAATGTATTTTTTCTTACAGTTCTCTTCCCTTCCTATGAAAAGATAGACGGCCCCTTTTGACATCCTTGCCTATGGGAGTGGGCAAGTTTGACAGGGCTCAAGGATCAAGCTTATGGAGGTAAAGAAATAGACAGAAATAGAAATGAAACTATTCTATTTTTAACAGAAATAGAAAGTATTAAGTTGGGTATTTCAGAGACAAGGTGGGAATTAAGGGCTTCAAATTTTGTCATCAGAGAGATCTACATGCCAGGTCCAGGACTCTGGTGAGTAGGCATGACCTTGGAAGTGCAAGGAAATTTGTGTGATACAGTGGGAGCATAATTGTGTGCTCAAGTGCATCATGGAAGCAGCACAGCTCCTTAAACAAGGAAGATATCTTCAACATTACCATCTTAGACAAGGAAGATACCAGTAGCAACTGTGGTGGGTGAGGGACATAGATGTAACTTCAGGAAGGATCGAGTGTCCTCTAACATTACTGAGTGTAGACAACCAATTGCTCTGATGGGATGAAGTGTCAATGTCGGATTTATTTAATCTGGATCAAATAAAGTAATGCAACATTTATTTGTCACCACCATGTTTGTGGAATAAGATGCATCCCTTCTAAAGAAATTAAAAAAGACTATATATGTTTTAGATGAGGGGATACTGGATATTGGGAATACATATGCTTGAGATATCGGGGAGTGCCAGGAAGTTTGAAATGTGTGGGGGCAGGAGAGAGTTGAATTCTTACGTGGGTGCTGATGAAGATGGTAGGATTCCACGGAAGTTTTGGCTGTTGACATTCTCCTTCTTCTACACATATCTTTCTATTTCCTATTCCAAAACTTTGTTTGCATCTGTTCTCTGTTTTGGTTCCTCCTGGATTTCTGGATTCAAGGCATTTCCTTCCAACGTAGTACCCTGTGTCAGATCAAATGACTTTTCAAATAATCTAAAGATAAGTTAGGATGATGCCCAGGAACTGCACCCATGCATCCTGCTGTAGAGCTCTTCTGAGGAGGCACATTGCCTTTTTCCCTAACATAGGCCTTTGGAATTTGGCTGGGCAGAATTTCTACTTTGTCCAAGGACTGATGGTGAACATATAAATACGCATAAACAGATTTAAGTAGATAAAAACGAATCACAAATATGCACATATGATTGTGCTTCTGAGTTGTCACACATTGAGAAAGCATGACATATACAAATTTATAAATTATATTCATGTTGACATTTCTATTATTAGATTTGTTCATTTAATTTCCTCGCTATTTGTTCACTTAATTCTTTTTAATAATTCTCGACACATTGAAGTAGCATAAGAAAAAGCACATTAGGGCAAAAATGTCACATCACAAGAGCTATAGATTTTGATAAGACCAAATTATTTATCCAGGTCACTTTTATGTGGCTGTGCCCACTTAAAGTACCAAAACCTCAGAACAAATGTGGTCAGACAGGATTCGTTTTGATTGGGTATCGATATTTTCTAAATGCGTAAAGAGTGACTTTCTATTTTAGGAAATGACAAACTTATATAAAGAAGAAGATTAAGTTCATCTTTGGTAAAGATAGATACTATGTTTTCAACCTATATTTTTCCATAACTTACTATATTCTAAGTGCCAAGCTCAGTGCTGGGGCTTCAGTGGTTAAAGTCACAGATCCTTCTGGTAGGCAGTTGGAAGTTTAACAAGACTGATAAATGTAACTATAACCATAAATTTAATCATAATTGCAAATATATAGTAATTATAACTGTGACTATAATCATGACTATAAATATAACTATAATTATAGCATTTGCTATTTAAAAATTATTTACTACTACCAATAAAGGATATACAGGAGAGTCTGCTATCTGTTATCCCTCACCAGGAATTAGAGATAACCCTTAATAAGTGGATAAGGGAACATTCCAGTTAGGGAATATTCTGTTTTGAAAAGGAGTTCTTCTCTTAAAGATGGAGAGTCCTGTTATACATCCTTAATCACTTTGCCCCATGTGTCTGTGCTGGGACACTGGCTCCTTGCTTTGGAACACTCATCACCAAGCATGGATGACTTTTAGGCCTTGATTGTTTAAGTCCATGAGTAACTCCATGAGCTACCTATGTAACGATCTCAGATCAGAATATTTTATATCTAGGGTTATTGTGGTAATAAGAATGCTCTTTCAGTGGGATCAGTGTTAACTGCTTCCTATGTAATGGGAATATGTGATAAACCCCTTTGCAGGAGAATCATCTCCTGCTTAAAATTAGAAATGGAAACTAATTAATTTCTTGAATAGCAGAAAGATACCTGCTGTGTAGCACTGATTAAAGTCACCTAGTAGTATCATCTTGGATTTTTTTTGTGTATGTGTCAGGAAGGTTGTCCCTGAGGTAACATCTGTGTCAGTTTTCCTCTATTTTATGTGGGATGCTGCCACAGCATGGCTTGATGATCCTTGCTAGGTCCCTGCCCGGGATCCAAGGCTGCAAACCCCAGGCGGCAGAAGTGGGACATGCAAACTTAACCACTATGCCACCGGGCTGGCCCCAGGATGTTATTTTTAATAATGCCTTCATTCCTAACATTATCGAAGGTCACTTGTACCACTTGCCTTCATTTTAGTCCTCATAAATACAATTTGACGTGCTTATGGCCTCTGATAAAGACCACACGCTTCAGGTAAGTTATGAAACATTAGTTCATGTAGGTTGAAAGTCAAAGCTTGATTACCACAATATAGATAATGGAAGATATATTTTCTTCCAAGACAAAAACACCGAATAAATAGGGAGATAGATATATGTAACAATTGAAAGTCCAGACTTGACAGTGATTAAAGTTAGAAAGAGAAAAAAACTCATAATGATAGTAACAATTTACAGTTTACAAGATGTTTTTACATAACATCCTCTTTCATGTAAAGAGCAGAGAGTATATGAAAAGTGACAAGAGAAAACGCTCTAGGAACAGAAGAAAGAGATCCCATTGGATTGCGGTGGTTGGTCGGGGAAGGATAAGGAAGGTTTAAATACATTTGGAGGGAAGAACATATCATGTAAAAGAGTTATGTGAACAAAACCTGAGGCAGGAAATCAAAACTATGTATGGCAGCCATGAATAGTAGAGTTTACATAGGGTTTTATGGGGTGTATAAACAATAGAATTCTGCCATCAAAAGAGATAATGAGTAAAATGTAAGCCAGAAATACTTACCTCAGATTATTGATAGCCATGAATGCCTGACTAAAGAATTTGTTTGTTACTCTCTTGGTTAATGGTTTTCAAACATTTATTTTGTTTTTCTTGCTATTTTTGTTTATTTTTTGTTGTTGTTCCAAAAGCCTCTTTCAAAAGAAAGTTACATAGGACCACAAACTATGAGAAAGAGAGGGAAGGAAGAGTGCCTAGTTAAAGTGGCTTTAGGGGACAGGGTCCTGCCTTCTTAGACTCTCCCGAAGTCACACCAATGGACCTCTTGCTTCCACAGAATACAGTTTGAAACTCACTACTCTAGGTAATTGGATGCCATTGAGAGCTTTTGCATGAAGGCATTTGTGAAGGAAATTTACTGTAATCAATGAAATTAAAACATAAATTTTTCTAGGGCCAGTAAAGAAGAGAGAAATTCCCAGTAGTCTTGGAAGCTTCTTTTCCCATGGGCTAATTGGGCCAGCCACCAGAGAATACCACTTCTCTGAAAGCTGCTCTTTAGAGCCACAGCAAGGGCACAAGCTCATTGTCTGCCAACTTGATACTTAATTTTACTAAGGATGAGAGTATAACACAAGAGAAATAAATACAGAGAATGTTTAAAAATCTACATGCTTTGGTTTATAAGATGCACTGTAATTCTCTTTAGACTGTGATTTATTACAACGGCCTTTTCCTTCCTGGCTCTCAGTTTTCCTCTATGCAGTGCATTCCATTTTACCACCCCCACAAAATGGCACCCATCTGGACATCTGCCTTCCTCAAAGCACAGATTGCTCCAAGAAACCGTGAGAGCTCCAGAGAATCAGGAAGTACACTAGTCTACTGCATTCTGCCCACCTTCTCAGTTTCCATTTCCATCTTCTGTGAGATGTTAGTACTGAAAATTAATTTCACAGCTGCAGGAAACTGCAGCCTTTAATGCTAGCTATTAATGGCTTCACCTACAGGTCCCTCACAGACTAACCATCATCTCAATATGATACAATGTTCCTAAAGTTCATTCAGCACAGAAAATACATAAAATAGAAATTGGGGCATCTTATTAAACAGAGGCAGTAGAAGGCAAGGTAACATTACTCCAAGAAAAGGCAAGAGTCCAGAGAGATAAGAACCTTGATTAGGGTTGTTGTGGCAGACATAAGGAGAAAAGGATGGGCAGAGTTATAGATCCAAGGAAGAACTGACAATTTAGTGACTGATGAGACAGGGATGGTGAGGGTGAAAGATGCAAAAGATGGCTTGGAGAATGCCAACCTTGATGCCTGGAAGAAAGTGATGTCACTTTTACAAATGAAAAATTCAGGAGGGCCAGGAAATTGGTGTGATAAGTAAGTCTAGTTTTCTGGGTATTTTTTTGGTGAGGAAGATTGACCCTGGCCTAACATCTGTTGCCAATCTTCCTCTTTTTGCTTGAGGTAGATTGTCCCCGAACTAATATCTGTGCCAATCTTCCTCTATTTTTTGTATGTGGGATATTGCCACAGCCTGGCTTGATGAATGGTGTGTAGGTCCATGCCTGGCATCCGAACCTACAAACCTGGGGCTGCCAAAGCAGAGAGTGTGAACTTAACCACTATGCCACCAGGCCAACACCGAGTTTAGTTTTAAATATGTTGATTGCTCCAAGGTGTTGATGAAAGTCCAATCAGAAATGTCCTTCAAAAAAATGGGAAACATGGGATCAGATTTCTTAAGATAAGGTAGGGCTGGAGATTTAGTTCCCTGAGAATTTCATTTCAAAAAGACATTGAATGACCTCTATCTTGACCCTCTAAATAAAGACTCTATGATTCATAGTTTCAATCCACTTATATTGCCTACTTCATAATTTTCATATCTACTTTCCTTGCTAAAACATTCAAATCATAGCTTTGAACATAGAAAGAATGAGTTTTAATTTAGTCCTTGGAAAGAACAAGGTGCGTTGACCATTGAAGTCTATCTAAAAAGAGCCATAAGAACTGAGAAATTGCATGCTTTGAAGATACTAGAGAAAATTGATTTTTTACTTGCTAAGGTGAAGTGCACATTTTTGCTGAAAACACCCATCACCTTAGCAGCAGAGTGTTACCAAATGTTTTACTCAGACTCCCAGGGTGTTAGTATCCATCAACCCCAGACAGTAAATTTTCAGGAATTTCCTAGATCCTTGCCAATTCACTTCCCAACTTTAATCGGGTGTTTCTACTCCTCTCCATTTGTGCATTCAGGACTCTTGACTCTTTAATACTAGATCTTAGAAATGATAGAGAACAAGTATCTCTGACTTAGAAGCTTCTCTGTTGGCATCCAGCTCCCTTCATGTGCTGGTACTTGTGAGTTTTAGGTGGATTCTTTTCCTGTACTTTGAGGGAAATCTGAACACAGTAACCGGCCATTTGTCTCTTGTTTGCCTGTTGGATTACTGATTTCTGTAATCAGCCTCTGACATATTGGATTCTTATAATAGTGGCTACTTGATGCTACCTTCTTCACAATTTTGAGAAAATGGGATTAAATAAAATTAGTGATTCTATTTTGGTTCTTTAGTAGCCATAGGTACATTCTGAGCCCTTTACAGAGACTTGAACTCTGGAGCAGTACTACTCAAACACCTGTGATGAGGGGTCAGTTTTTATTTACTTTCCAACCTATCACAGATGATACTTGTACAAAATACTCTCTACAGTGAGTCTAGTCCACTAATCGAATGCTTGAATGACACAGCAAGGTCAGGTTGCTGTATACGCTTCGAAAACATTCTCAATTTTTACTGTTATCTCATTGTCAACAACTTCTTAAGTTACTTCAATAAACCATTGTGGACTAACAAACATTTTTCGGACTATACTAGTCCATAGACCGACATTTGAGTCATACTGCATTTAGAATATATGCAAATATATTGAAGTTCCATCAATCTCGAGAGTGATGTATTTAAAGGGTAAAAATAATAAATTACATCTAAGATCACTCAAAGCTAGAAAGATTGATCATAGGATTGAATGTCATTTTTTAGCCATTCCATTTCTCTCCGCAACCCTAATTCTTGGTATCTTTGAATAAAATGAAATAATAAACAATAATTATACCTCACACTGTTTACTAAAGCTTGCTCTGCATCAGGGACTAAGATAAGCAGTTTAGAGACATTATTGCATTTAATTCTCACATCAGCCTTATGAAGTAAGTAATTTATGGTTGAGGACTTGAGGTGCAGTGAGGTTAATTATCTTTTCAAAGTCACACAACTTCACTACTACATGGTAAAACCAGCCAAAGTATCCTCATGGCCAAAAATAAAAATTAATTAGATTACTACCTTGTCTATTCTCCAGTGCTGAGAATATACTCTGGGTATTGTGTTGGATTCATAGTTCCCAGTTCTCCTGTAACTAATTATTATAGACACAAATTCCAAGTTGTAGGTCATCACACCTTGGCCGCCTACATACTGACAAGGGTGGTATGCTGTGAGTGACTCCACAACCCAACCAAACGCACAGGACTGCAGAAGAGACATGGGTCACTTGTGCACATATCATGAATAATCCTGAAGCAGGAAAGAAAACAAAATAAAATTCATCTCACTTAGACCCATATCATTTCTCTTCGGTTAACAGAAGCAGCTTATGAAATACTTTATGGTAATCTTGAAATTTTACCATGTATCCTCATCTCCCCAAAATGTGCTAAACACAATTTCTCCTTTTAATAGTTGATAAAGGGAGAGATTCTTAATTTGGTGAACTTCCCATCACAGGAAACATTCAATGCCATGTGAATGAGACTTTGTTTTTGTTCTGTTTCACACATCTCTAATTAAGGAATGAAACTCACCGGTAGTCTGGACCCCTATAGTAAATAACAAAGTTTCAGCAGTGAAATGAAAATGACAAAAGCATTTCACTTCCCAAATTCCATCAGGAAACACTGGGAGGATATTCACAACTAACAAAAAGTGTGCATATTTGCCAACATTGATATTATCCTGCCTGTGTTTTCACAGACTCACGAAATCACAACATTTTAAACTTGGTGACATGAGTTGCCCAGGCTCCTGGAAACCTTCCATACAAACAAAGCATTTAGAAGCAGCCATGTGTTGAGGTAATTCTCCAAGTTACTTTTGTGTTTGTTTAGGGTTTCACAGGGAAATTCCAAACTTAAGATTTATCCAGCCAACTATGCGCATTTTAAATATTTTATAGGTAGATGGCCTCCTGTATATGTAACAGTTGTTGAAAGCTCACAAGAAATGTGTGTGGTAGGTGCTGTGCAGACACATGCAACCTATCTGTGCAAGGAGAAAGCATATCATGAGGACATGCAGTCAGTAGTTGGCAATCACGGAAAAAAGATTTTGTCTTTTGTCACTTCCTTCCGCTTTGTGGGTGAATCAGAGAGTGATACTGTGTATGTGGTGGCCACTACTGTTATCAAAATCCAGTTGCCAGGACTTGGGGTAGGAGTGGAGGCAGATATGCTAATATGTGCAACTGCAAGTGCATTTATTATTAGGATAGTTAATATGGACTCCTCCCTTTCTTCTGTCTTAGTGCCAAGCCTCTCCTCATCCTTCTCTTCTGTGCCAATATTTTCTTTTTTAGTATGCTTGGTGTCCTTTCTGGTATGTGGCATCACAGTTACATTTAGATTTCCAACTACCTCTCAAAAAGTGCAAACAATCTTCTTAAAAAAGTCCTTAACATAATATGTGTGCACAAACACATGTACATATAACACAATCTGATACACAGCTTGGAAAGACTTGTGATCCTATTTTGGTTATTTAAAAGTATATTCACAGATTCTTTGATACTCTTCTCTTCAAAAAATGGAGCATAGGGGCTGGCCTGGGGGTGTGGTTGAGTTCCCCTGCTTCACTTCAGCGGCCTGGGGTTTGCAGGTTTGGATCCCAGGCTCAGACTTATTCACTGCTCATCAAGCCCTGCTGTGGCAGCATCCCACATAAAAAACAGAGGAAGACTGGCATAGATCTTAGTTCAGGGACAATCTTCCTCACCAAAAAAAGAAAAAAAGATAAAAAGGTAGAGCATAATATGCCTCCTCTGAAGTGTGGGCTATATTTAGTGACTCGGTCTTTTTTTGCATGTGTGAGAGGAAGATTGGCCCTAAACTAACATCTGTTGTCAATCTTCCTCTCTTTGGTTTAGGAAGATTGTTGCTGAGCTAACATCTGTCCTAATCTTCCTCTATTTTATGTGGGATGCCACCACAGCATGGCTTGACAAGTGGTGCCAGGTCTGTGCCAGGATCTGAACTTGCAAAACCCGGGTTGCCGAAGCAGAGAGTGCAAACTTAACCACTATGCCACTGGGCCGGCCCTGTGACTCACTCTTTATAAATAGAATGTGGCAGAAGAGAGAGTGTACGATGGTCAATATTAAGACATAAAAGACATCGTGTCTTTCTCTTCACTCTCTTTCTTGGATTATCTGCCAGCTGCTACGTCATGAGTACACTCAAGCAGCCCTACAGAGAGGTACACTAAACAAGAACCCTACAGCAAGTGCTGAGCAAGGAACTGAGTCCTCAAGCTAATAGCCATGGGGGTTACCATCTTGGAAGCAAGTCCTCTGGCACTTGTCAACTTTTGGATGACAGCAGCCCTGGGCAACCAGGAAAGATCCTGAATTTGAAACACCTAGCTAGGCCTCTCTTGGATTCTTGACTCTCAGAAGATGTGTGAGGAAATAAACATTTGCTGTTTTAAGCTGAGGTAATTAGTTCTGAGGTAATTTGTCTCACAGCAATAGATAATTAGTAGTATGCCCATGCTGCCTTATATAATTTGGGTGGACAGTGCCTGAGTCTATTTCATGCAGGTGGCTAAACCATTACAATGCATCTGACGAAAGAACAAGGAGAGGTGCTGAGTGACAGCAAGTGCCACCTGACACTAAAACTTGTCCAGACGCACGTCATAGTTTCTACTTGCAGTGGCAATTTATTTTTGTAAATCATTCTACATTTAGTAGAATTTGATGCACGAGTGTAAATACTAGGAAATGTGTCATTCTTTCATTTCGCTATTGTGTCTTGAACATCTACAATACGCCAGTATATATTCTAGATACTGTCAATCCAAAGATACAAAAACAAACATAATTGAGCCCCTGCCTAGAAAGATCATTTAGTTAAAGGATATATAAATCTAGTCACACTATTCCTGTTCTGAAACTGCAAAGTACATTTACTGTGGAACGTACAATAGCTTCTTAAGCGAAAAAAGTGAAAGATTTAATCAAACGCGGAATCTGTCTGTCTCTGGCTCTCTCTATGCATGTGTGTGTATACATACGTGTACCTAGAGTCATTTGTGTTCAGAAAACATCTACTCATTTCATCATTTCCTGCTCCCTATGGATGTGATATTAGAATGACTCCAATGTAGAAGCAAGAAAGATTAAAAAAATGAGCAACAGACTAGAGGTCATATATTCCAGCTATTTTCCAATTCTGTCCCTGACTAGTTATGTGTCCTTGGGTGAGTCACAAGTGCTTCTGGAAAACCTTTACGCAGTAATGCTGTGGTCCTTTTTTCTCTCTCTCTTTCTCTCAAATTGTTATTGCTGGGTAGGGAAGGGTACCATTCCTAGTAATTCCCACTAGTGTTCTGATTCCAGGGTTCACTCTTTGTTTAAAAATAAGGTGAAGTTCTTCATAAATCTGTGTGTTTTAAAGTACGTCTCTTGCTTGTCTCTTGTGTCCATACTCCCTCCGTCCTTTCTATTTATTTTACCGTGTGTAGCTCTCCCCTCTCTTTTGCTCTACTCTCAGTAAGAATCACCTGGGGTAGAAAAGTTAACTGATTTGAGCAGTTATGCCAACCTCAATGACCTTACTCAACACCACAAGGAAAATATTGACATTAATCATAAATTGGATTTCTGATCTTCAGTTTTTCACCTTTAAAATGGGGTTATGTCCCCCATGAGTCCATCAATCACTATCAAAATTAAATATTCATTGTGACTTGTCCTTATTCCTAATGTTGCTCTGTGATATTATGGAAAATTCTATCTGTGGTCTGTGCAATTATGTCCTGATCTGTGAAATGTGAGTAGTGCTACTAGTGTCCATTATTTTAATAGATGTTTTCCTGAAAACCGTTTTCAAATTTGCACGTCATGTTTACTCTTTACCTACACTTATACATATTCTTGCATAATTGCTATCATAATGAGAAAAATGTTTTGCATTATTTTTTCACATGGCTTCATATCATACTTTTCTCATAGTCCATGTAGTCTTAACCATGTTTTTATTAGGTAAATAAAATTTCTGTCTCCCATGAAATAGAATACCTCTCAATCTAGTGACCCAATTCTCAAGAATAAATAATCAACAGTTAAAATATAATGAGCCTAACAAGTTTCAAATAAGAAATCACAAAGTTTATAAGCAGAAAAACAAAAAATGACTGTCATATGCTTTCTCTATAAGAAAATCTAAGAGAGTCTCAAGAGAAAACCCTACTGCAGATAATTATATGCGTGGCGTTAAGAAAGGGAATAACAGAGGCCAGGCTGACGTTGTTCTACTCTACTCTAGCAGGCAGATAGAGACAGAGGGAGGAGTTGGTACACAATGGGCAGGGACCGACAAGTTTGTAAATTATGCCCGAATGTCTCACATGCCCGCCTCTGACAAGAGATGACAAATATTCATCTCTGAGTTACTTTTTGCTGTGGAGAAATCATTCATTTGTGTGACATTGCTCTCCCGCAAAGGGGGCCTTCCGTTGTTTCACCTTTGCAATTTAAAAATTTATAGTGAAATTAAATTCTATTACTGATTGTGGCTGTGTACCAACTTCAACTACCATTAATCACAAAAGCAGAGCATACAAAGGAATGTTTTCAATGCCGTGTCTTCTAGGGATTGAAAAGAACCAGGAAATGAAGGCACCACTAGAAAGAATAGGGACTAGACAATGGTAAGAACAGAAGAACCATGTATTTTGAGACCTTTTGTGTTAAAAGTTTTAATAAATTACCCTGGAATTCAGAGCATATGTATTGAATTTGTAGTATATTATTTTGGGTAATGAAGACAGAGCTTGATTATGCGAAGCTGTGTTACTTCTACAGCTGGCACTATTGTTGGCAAAGGTTATTTTTAAAAAACTTAATAAGGAAAATACTGCAATTGGATGTATTACTAAGAAGTAATATTTTCATCTAGAGTTTTCACTTTATCTCTTTGATCTTGCTTGATCACATTGAAAAGGAGAAATTCTTGGCTTGGAAGAGCCCAGAATTCTTAAAGACCTGGGGTCCATAAACTGCTATGTGTTACGTGTACTTTCTGTGGCACTTTTAAAACATGTCCACATATCCTTTTATGCTAGCCACATCAAGAAGCGGGATTTCTATCCCCTCCCTTTGAAAAGGGGTGAGCTTTGGTGATGGTTTTGAACAGTAGAGAAAGACGATGCAGTTTCTTTGTATTTGCATGAATATTTACTCTTGAAAGTTGTAGCTGCCATGAAACAATTGGGCTGTATTGTTATGCTGACATGTTGAGAGGAAGTCCAAATTATGCCACTTTAAGGGACTGCATTGAAGAGTCACAGGCAGAGAGTCTAGGTGAGCTTGAGGAGAAAGTGACTCCTGGCCGTCCCCTGCCATACCAGGATCCCATAGTTCTAACTCCAGCCATCCTTCAGCTGCAATTGGATGAGAGATCCAAGCTGAAACTGCCTCACCGAGCTCTCTCTGAATTCCTAAATCACAGAGTTCAATGGAGAGGATAAAGTGACTGCTGTTTTTATAAACCACTAAGTTTTGGGGTGATTTGTTATGAAGCAATAGGTAACCAGCATACTCTAGAATATCAGCAAAACAAAGATGCTTCCTATATTGCAGGAAGGGTGAGAGTTGTAGATATGAGCATATCATCTGACACAGAGCAGGTAGTCAGGAAATTCGAGCAATTATACTACCAAATTTTTAAACTATATGAAAGCATATTAAATAGAGGGAAACATTCGGGCAAAATTCTATCCTTCTAGTGTAACAGGCATGAAATTCTCCACAAATGAGTTGTTCAAATTGAATCTGATTTGTCTAAATCAAATTAAATCTGTTTCAAATCATAAATGCCTGGATTGGAAAAGTCTCAGTCAATCTGGGCTTTCTCCCTATTTTGGATAATCCCAGAATCATAAGACAGTACCTTGTTCTGCAAGGAGTTCTCCCTTTAGATCAGGAAAGGCCCGGGACATCATTTCCTTGCTCCTGGATGCTCTTATCTCTTCCTATGCCTCCTCGCCTCTGTCTAATGGAGCTACTCACGGAAGAATTTTTCAATGCCTGCTCACGATGGTCCTTTCATTCTCCAAGAGACCCCTTCCACAGGACGGTTGCATTGAAGTAGGACCCTTTCCAAAATCTATAATCTTGGTTCCCATCTCCACAGTGTCAGCTAATTTATTTTTCATACTCAAAGCACCAAATATTCACAAACATTCTTTGCTCCCACGATATCCTGTGAGGAGGATTAGCTGGGAGGGCTATCGCAAACTCTATGTTCAGGCCTTGGAATGCAGAACAATAAAGGAGCCCTTTTCTAGTAGAAACAACCCTAGTACTGTACTTTTCTGTATAATATAATTTCACTTAGTATTTAATAATAGCCATTTCATATTCTTGCATTGGTTTCATAATTACAATTTATTCCACTTGCATTATAAAAATAATTTTCATTTTTTGAAATTTATTGGTTTATATATATAAATATATATATATATATTTTTTTTTGCTGAGGAAGAATCACCTTGAACTGACATCTGTTGCCAATCTTCCTCTTTTTGCATGTGAGCTGCCGCCACAGAATGGCCAATGACAGAGTGGTGTCTGTCCATGTGTGGGAACTGAACTCAGGCTCCCAAAATAGAGCAGGCTAAACTTAACCACTAGGCCATGGGGTTTTTATATCTTAATATATATTTATAAAACCTCGAGTATGCTATAGAATTTGGGGGGAGTTATATTTTGTTGAAAAAGATAAAACTCAAATATCTTTGTGATTCTTTGTCTTTGATCAAATTACTCAGCATTTAATAACAGCTATTCTTTTTATTGATCTGTATGTTAACATGTATGTTTATATTCATAAGTATATTATATGTATGTACATAACACGTATGTTTGTGTATAAATACAAATTCACACGCTGTATGTTACTAACATACAATGAATGACCTCAAAAAATCATAACTGCTCCAGTGAATTTAAGACAACAGGAAATAATGCTATGCTTTATTAATCAGTTGTTCTGTTCCTAGGCCAAATTAATTTGGATTCCAATGTTGTGCCATGCAACAGTTTTACTATTAAGCAGCTATTAACAATGGCTTAAAAAATCTTCCAAAAGTTTAATTTATGAATTTGTCATTAAGGAATAATTCCATGTCATTAAAAACTCAAAGATAAAGTTCATCATTTCCCAAAAGCAATATAAAAATTTAAGACCTAGTTATGATTTGTTGATTGCTAGACAATTTATTCTACTTTCTGGGGTAGTGTCAGGGGAAAGATATGGAAACAATTGCTATTTACTGTTCTCATTCAAACTGATATATGTTTATTTAGTGTGTTTTCATGCAAAAAAGAAGAGACCATAAAATGAACCATTCTATTCTCAGAGTCCCTTTGGAAATCAGGCATTCATAGAAAATATCATTTCTAGTCTTAAAGAAAAAACGTCTTTCTTATTTTCCTCAAGTTCCACATTATGCACAAAGCACTTGCTTAGAGCTACGGAATTTATGGGAATGCTGCCTTAAAATTCCACCCTGACAGGAACTGCACGGAAAGCTTTTTACCTGCCGTTCCCCTCAATGCTGCACGTAGCCAGTCTCAGTTATATGCAATGTTTATATTGACCATGGCTAGGAAGTATTGGTTTCTAGTTAGAATGAAAGAGGAAAAAAGTAATTAGACTCAGTAACACAAAATTCTTTTGTTAACATCATATTTGAGTACAATTTTGGGTCGTGCCTTTCTTCTCACACTGTTAAGTTCTTTAGTCTCTGGAATCATAGGAGTTCTGGCATCCTTTGACTTTCTGATTTCTCAGTAATGTCTGTGATTTCTTCTTGTCTGTTTCTCTGGATGATGCCCAAATCTTTCACTTGTTTAAGTACTGAAACTAGGAGTGACTGTGGATTCTCTGTGGAATCATGAAATCATAGAGATGGTGTAGTATAGCTTCTTATTTTACCACTGGGCAGACGAATTGTAACTTGCTCGAAAGCAAATGACCAAATTGGTGGCCAAGCCAGATTTTACAATTCAAAGCTCTTTTCATCATAAAATACTAACTTTCTCATAATATCAGTAATGAATAAGAGAGTCATCACATATTTGGCAAAGGTAGGTAAGAAAAACCTTCTTACACATTTGATGCATTTGTCAGATCTTGTGTAGCAGTAAAGGAAATGAAGGATTAACAAGTGGGGAGATTGGTTGGAGTACAGAGATAATAACTGAGAGGTAGAAACAGCCGTAGGAGGAAAGCTATTCGACTTTCTCAGTTTGTGATCTCTTCAAAATGCTGTATTTGTGAGGTTTTGATATCACAGTTAATCTAGTTTGTAAAATAAATGAAAACGTTTCTTCTTTGCTCTATGCAGTAAAACGCATTAAGAACCAGAGATCTTAGCTGTTTCTTGATGTTACCTTAATACTTGCTCATAAGATATTTTGCATAGACTCACTACTCATCTCTTAAGGTTACTTTAAAACAAAGTTTATTTCTAGGGATATTTGTTCTATAACTTTTAAGATTATTTTTGAGTTAATTTTGGATAGATATTTCATCAAAATAGTAAATGTGTTAGCATAAATCCATTAGAGCTTTCTTTCATACTTTTCTTAATTTCTCTGAGTTTATTCATACTTTTTCCCTTAGTCTCATGGCCAGCTTCACTAGGAGATATTTTTGAAAACTCTATTTGTTTTGCCTTTTGTTATGAGGCCAATTCTTTGCTTTCTTTATGCTTCTATTTTTCTGTTTTAAAATTAATTTCTCCTTTTCTCTTTATTAACTTTTTCCTTTCCTCCTTACCCAAATTCATTTTGTTTGTGATTCGCTAGCGTCTTTATTTTAATATTTATTGAATTTATATTATTTGTAATAATAGAATGATTTAAAATTACGAATTTCCATTTTTCATAGATTTTTAAAAAATTGTCCATAATATTGTGTACACACACATTGTATCATAGATAAATATGTACTGATGCAGATACATGTTCTCAATATATGTTCAGTGATATGTAGTTTATAGAATTGAATTGCAGTTGTACAAATTTGTAAAACTTTTCATTTTAAAGTTTTCTATATTAAATCTAAATTGCTTTTATATTAAGAAATATAATGGTACTCTGAGTGGGATTTTTAATTCCCAGAGGGAATATACTGTATTTCTTTTTTCAACATCGTATCCTCAGTAGCTAGCATTCTGATTCCCACATAGCTGTTTCTCAAATATTTGGAGCATCAAATTAAATTCTCATACTTTTAATTACTTACTAAGCAAGACTATTGATGCTTCTGAGAATGATGACTCCATCAATATCTTCAGATATTATGAATAATGCTAATTTGATATATTCTTACTCATTTTCCTTATAGACTCATTAATATTAGCCCACGCTGGAGTCCAAAAATCCTGGCCACATGAACAACTCAGGGGGGACTCTGAGTACATTTCTTAACAGATCTCTAAAGAAGTCCTCTAGCAATCAAACTTCCCTTGATTGGTCAATTTTGAGATAATTACACTGACATGACACGGGAGTTGAGTTTGCTATAAGAGTTGACAGAAAACGTGGAAATCCTGAAAGCCTCTGAGACATTTGAGTAAGCACAGAGCCAAGGAGCTGCTGCCATTTCAGGCAGGAAAATTGCCACCATTCTAATATGTCCAAAATGGGGCTATTTCCTCTACCCACAGGAAGAATCATCACTGTTGGGAGCTGCTGCTTCTGAGGTTACTATATTGGATTTTTCAACCACAGTTTTATTGCCCTAACTCATCCTTGCCAGAGCCCCAGAGCTTGCCAAAGCCGAGCTACCACTGATTTTTCAACCTACAGGTTGGGCTCTGCCAGTTTCTAGGCCAAGTGTGACTTTGCAGTATTTCAGCAGCCCCTGCCTCTCATCTACTAGGATTTAATACAAACTGCTGTCCCTGTCACTGATCAGAAGTCACGTTCTGTCACTCACTGCATGGACCTCCTGGATTGTTGTTATTCATCTTTAACCACTGATCCTCTTTATTGCCCCTAATTGTCTCATCTCAGTTTCACGTATCATCGCTGTGTTATAGCACCTTTGAATCCTTTTGAACCTACTTGTTGTGATGATATAGTCTTCATACTATAGATTGTCCCTGTGGATGGTTAACATCTTTCATTTCATTCTTCACATTGGTTGAAAAGTCTAGTGCCATGTTCTGATCACTCTTATTTGTCATCTTCTTTTTCTGATATGTATAATGAGAGACTGGATATACAAATGAACAATGGCCAGAAAATACATGAAAATAGAAGTATGCCCCATACTTTGCAGCAATCAGCCCAGAAAGCCAACTTAATATGTTTCAACCAGTCCAGAAAGCCAAACAATAACTCCTGTAGAAATTGGCTCCAAATGACCAGGACTTGATTAACAACTGAGAGCTTCTCTAATTTTTGCACCACTTCCAACTTAGGACCAACTGCAGAAAAGAAAGCCAAGTATGTACTCCTAATCTACTGTATATGATGTCCCACTTCCAATTAGCCCACTACAGCATCCCCATGCCAGAAGTCCCTAATCAGTGCATACCTGTAGCCTTCCCTTTTCCAACTATAAAGCTTTCCCAGCCTTCTGACTGCCTTTGAGTCTCTGTCAAATCCAAGTGTTGGAGGCTGTTTCCTTTGCTATAGCAAGCTTTGAATAAATAGCCTTTGATTGTTCTTATTATAGTGGTCTTCATTTATTTCCACAGTGAAAACCATATTGTGACTTATTCTGAGATAAGAAAAAGGTTGACAGTCCTTCTCTGATAGGGCAGATATGATGCTGTTTGGAGAGCCTTGAAAACCCAGAAAGATTCCTTTCGTTAGGATCATCACTGTGGGCAGCAGGCATGAGGTGGTTATACAAGGACTGATTGGCATTTAAGTTTCATCACCCATCACTTATGCATCACAGTCATCTATGCATCACAAATTCTTTAAGCCTTAAATGCCTCATCTGAAAGAAAGAAGACAAATAAACCTATCTTATAAGCCAGTTGATGGAAAGAAGTGACGTGATGAACATAAATTAACTACCATGATGTTCTTAAGTATTTGTTTCTTTCTTTTCTCCACTTAAAGGTATCTAACATCCACCATCACAGAAAGATTGTGGTGGACTGCCGTTCCCCCAGAGACTGTTTTCCTGGTTGAGGATGAAGTATGTATATTTGTCTTTGCAATCCTTTATTCTTCAATGTATTAATTAATTAATTAAATTCATTTTTTTATTGAGTGTCTCTTGTATATCAGATTCTTTCTTAAACACTGGGGCTAGAGAAGAGAACAGGCATGGTTCCTATCATCTTACAATGGCAAATTTAGTGAAAAAAGTGATACACAAAGTAATATGAACACATAAAAAGGGGAATTCAAGAATTATAAGACTCTCTAGAAGGGATTTACAATTCAAAATGGCACACTGAGAATATATGTCTAAGCACGATGGAAGAAAACATTATAGCTAGAAAATGGAAAGCATGGCATTATCTTACAAAGAAGATTGAAAGTTGAATAATTAATGAACAATAGAAAATAGATGAGATGAAATTAGTAGACGTATCAAAGTAAAGAAAACAGAAGCCCAAGAGAGAACATGGTAGTAGCTGTTGAGTACCATGTACATGGTAATTTATATGTATTCAGTCATTTAACCCTCAGTGAGTTAGATACGATTATTTTCATCTCAGTCTTATAAATGATGAAACTGAATCCCAGAGAGATGACACAAGTTGTCTTAGCTCACATACTGAAAAATGGAAAAGATGAGCTATGACATTGGGTGGTTTGGCTCACAGCCTGTGCTCATAACCATTGCATTTTACTTGCTCCTGAGGTAAAATGTAAGCAAAACTCCAACCAGTTATCTTCTCCAGAGAAGCACGTATTTCAAAATAACAAATGTAAAGAGCAGGAATTTTCCCCAGGCTTCTGTTTTGACAATTGCGTAGGTGCTCATGCTAGTTAGTGAGAGAAAACTCTGGAAGAGACGTGTGGATTGTTTTTTCAGATTAGGAAGACAGTAGAGTGTTTTAGCCCGTATCCTTTAGTTTTTAACTCCACAAAATTAAAACAATAACAAAATTAAGTTTTAGTGTTTGTAAACATTGTATTATAGTAAATTTATAGTTTTACTGTAGTAAATATCAATATAACCAGGAGTTAATTATAAAAACTATTGTTGCAGTGTTATTTATAATGTTACAGATATGAAAAAATTTAGTGGAGACTATTTAAGGAAAGGCCAATAATCATTATATCCAGAGTTGTTGATGAGAGATGGAATACATGTCTCAAAGGATTAATCATTCTACTGACAACTTTAGTGAATAATCACAATGTTTCTGTTTCTTGGGTAAATTATGTTGGATTCCATTGCACTTCCTTTGTGTCCTACACAGTGCCAGGAATATAGTAATTATTAAAAAAAATGTGAATGATGAATGAATTCAATATAATGTATATATTTTTTAACTAAAATGAGTAGAGACTAGACATCAGATTTTCTGGTTTCTATTTTGATCTTTCTCTTTTTTTTTAGATTTCCTGAAACAAAAGATGAAATACAGCTCTGATTTAAAAGAAAAGGCATATTTACCATCACTGAAAGAACCATGCTTCTAAGTTTTTAGTGAATCTTCTGTGCTACTTATTTCATCTTCTCTCAAGTTATTGAAACTTGCTAGTAATAATTTTTAAAAAGATTGAATAACTTTCAAGGAGTTCAAAGATTCAAGGCTTTGATATCCATATGTATGTACAGATGTACACAAACACACATTCAAACTTGCATCCTTTTGGCATTTTCAAATATCATTTTGATATATTAAATGCTATTATGCAAGTATAGGAAATCTACCTCTTTTTTTCCCCCTAGAAAGATACTTCAGGGAGCCTGAATGAAATTTTTGTCTGAAAATACTTAAAATGAGCCAAATATAATTAAAATAGCTGGATGCCAGCAGGAAGTATGACAGAAAATTTCTTTTCTATGATTCTAATGCATTACTTTTTAGAATTTTTCATTATTGATTTCCTTTGCAGAAAAGATTGGAAACATACCTTTTAAGAAGAAAACATGCAGATTATTACAACAGCATTAATTTTGTTTCCTTAAACATTATGAACACAGTGTGGTCCAATTTAAACAAGATGAAGGAAAAATAGGTGGTATTAAGATTCGCACATTCTTGATAATTGCATACATAGTTTGAAATTTTTAAAATATCATCAGAGTAGTGATTAAATCATTTCCCTCTGTTTATTTCTAGTGCTTTTATCGTAAATAGATATTCTAAAATATTAATATGTTTCAGAAGACCTTTTTATTTACATGGCTTTCACAGAGATTATCACTTTTCCCTGACACAAGTCAAAAGCAAATCAAAGGCAGATTATTTTAATATCATTTCTCTTTCATTGAGGAAGTAATTCCAAATATTTAACTCACTATTTTATAAACACAGGCTGAAGTATTTATGCAACTAACTGAGGTCTATGTTCTTTGAAACGGTCCATGTATGATGAGTAAATGTATGTGTTTTAGGATAGACATCCACATAGGTATCTGGACCAAGCAAGGGAACAAGATTGATAGTGGAAAAACAATTATTGATCAACACTTTTTGGAAAACAAAACATGTTAAAACAAAAAAAAAGGTATGTCACTCACTGCTTAGTGTCAGTTTTTTTTTAAAGAAAATAATCTGTATTTTAGTCTTGGAGTCTTCTTGGGTCTTAACTCATAAATTTCTAGCTATCATGACATGTGTCTTATGTGGTCTTCTCATCTCCTCAACTCACATTTGGTACATGTTGATTCTTCCCCACCCAATGCCAAGCTCTCAAACATACACAGTCACAGAAGGACTCATTCCACTTATTCTTCAGTGCACCAGTCAACTGGGTCACAATGACCACTGTTAATAATTCAAAGAGAATTGACCTCATCCCTCCCCCCTGCACCAAAAACTTTGGCTACAATGACTGTGAACAAGAATCTTGTCTTTCATCTTCTCCCTGCAATAAGGAGATAGCATCCCTTCTTGGCAGAGTCTGTGGGCAGAGCCCTGTCTTCCATCTCTGCTGGGTAACAATGAGGTGGTGTCCCTCCTATTCCTCATCTCACAGTGGTCCTGGAGACTGCATGGTAAATCCCTAGTAACCATCCCCAGAATGCATGAACAAGAGCAGAGGTCCCCTCCCTTGCCATCTATTCACTATTTCAGAGACTGTGTGTGGATGGAACCCTGTCCTCTGGGTAGCATACAGCAAGATGGACTAGATTAGTACTACAAGTGTTTTGTATCACTAAATTGACAGTTGAACCACAGCCTACAAAAATTGGCCAGGAAATGAAGTTTAATCCTAAATAGGGTGACTACCTTCTAAAGTAGAAGATTTAAATAGGAACCAAAGTTTCAAAATATAATTGTCAAAGCATAATAAGATATAGGCCCACATTATTTGTCAAACTGAAAACCAGGAAAATCTCAAGTTGAATGAGAAAAGATAGTTAACAGACACCAACATCAAGATAACACACACGTTGAAACAACCAGACAAGGATTTTAAATCATCTATAATAAAAATCATCTAACAAGCACTTATGAATCTTTTGAAAACAAATAAAACATAGGAAATCTTGGAGAAGAAATAGACAATATAAAGAAGTAGCAAATCAAAATTTTAAATGTGAAAAAAATACAATAACAAAATAAAAATCTCACAGAACGGATTCCCTAGTAGAATGGAAATGACAGAGGAAAGAGTCAGTGAACTTGAAGATAGGTGACCAAAAAATTATCTTATTTGAACAACAGAGAGAAAATAGATTGAAAGTGAAGAGGCTTTAGGGACTTGGAGCAATAACAAAAGACCTAACATTAGTGTCACCAGAATTCCAGAAGTAAAAGAAATAAAAAGTGGGGCTGAAAATATATTTGAAGAAGTAATGGCTGAAAACTTCTCAAATGTAGCAAAAAACCATGAACACACAGTTCAAAAAGCTGAGCAAACCCAAACAGATAAATTCTAACTTTTTCCAGACAAAATATGTCCAGACACAGCATAATCAAATGGCTGGAAACTAAAGGCAAAGAAAAAAATCTTGAAAGAAGCTGGAGGAAATGGTTCATTACGTATCAGTAAATTTGAACAACAATTCAACGGCCTGCTGGCTTGTTATCAGGCACTATGAGGTCCAAAATGAAGTGACAACATGTTTTAAGTGCTGAAGGAAGAGAATTGTTAACCCAGAATATTACATTTAGTGAAGTATTCTTCAAAACTGAAGATGAAAATGAAGACATGCTCACATATAGGAAAACAAAAAATTTTATCAGCAGCAGAACTACTCTATAGGACTAACCAAATAAAGTTCTTCAGATAGAAAGGATGTGATAACAGAATGGACCTTGGAACATGAAGAATGAAGAATGAGCTATAGAAAGGGTAAATATGTGGGTAAATATAAGACTTCTTCTCTAGAGTTTTTAAAATCTTGCTTGAAAGTTAGGAACAATAATCTTAAAATTGTCTGATGTCATTCTCAATGTAGGTAGACAACTATATTTGAAAACAAACATAGTAAAGGGAGGTAGTTACGTGACCTAAATGTTAAGATAGCTACATTCGACTTAAAGAGGAAAATATTCAAACTTCTGGGTTCTTTCAGTCTGCAGCCATAATCTTTGTTTCCTATAGACTTTGGGTTTTTTTCCTTTTGTTTTTTAAATCAGTTTCTTTAACTCCATGTTGGTCATTATTTTTTAACTGTCTTTAATTGATTCTAAAGTTTATTTTTATGGGAGGATTTCTGTAAAGATGCCATTAACCTGAGCAATGCTTCTCTTTTCTTCATATGCATAATATTTCTATCGAAAAGTAAACAAACATTTCAGTGATTTAGAAATCTGAAAGAAGGAATTATTTTGATAAGATTTAAGGATAAATCAATTCTTTAAAATTTCAGTATTTTTTCCTGAAACTCTTTAAAAAAAAAGTGTTGCCAAGTAATGTGTATGTGCATCTCCCCTTAACAGTTTGCTTTCTTGATATTTGAATATTTTTCTTAGACAGGAATTACTAGTGAAGAAAAGGCAAATTCCTCTATGTGAGCTAAGGATGGGTCTTGTTAGGGGAATGGATCAGGATTGTTCTATTAGGAGGATACTTTCACAGTACATGTCCTCAAACTATAGAATTCAATAATAACTTAATAACCACAATAGCGGGAACAGGAGCCCGAAGAATTTGATTAGAATTAGAATGTCTGGAGGAACATAAAAACCATCTGTAAATTAGAGGTATCTCTGTGGACAGATAAATCAAATATGTTACTGCTAAAAATAAAGTAACTAGAGTTCATACCCCACAGAAACAAAATTGTTTTGATTTGAAATCAGAAAATAAACAAAAATGTAATGCTGGCCATAGTTTTGAGTAAATAGCCATTAAAGCTATCAATGACAAAACTGTGTAACTGTAATCATTTAAACATTTGGTAGCTGTACCTAATCAACTCCTGAATTTGGTTCAACTCGATTATGTGAGGATTCACCCAGGGAAGGCAATTACCAGTCACCAACTGTCTGATTCACTTTCCGGAAAATAGAAACATTTGTGTATTATGTAAATCCAAACATAGACCGGTTTCCTAGTAAATCCACAACGGACAAATAAAAACATGACTGAATCAATAAATATGTGAATAAAAATCCTGAAGACTTCAATTCAATGAAACAGAGCACTGAAACTCTAGAAAGCAGAGCCTTGCATACACGTTCTTTTACTCCTTGCCTTAAGTAAGCAGACCAGCAAAAGAAAAAGGAATATATTCAATTCTTACTAAAACAAAAAAATCAGAACAACACAAACAACAATAAAAAACCACCCTATGAGGTGAACCAATTTAGAAATGCACAGTTAGTAAAAACTTTTCTTCTTTTACTTCCACAGCATATTCAGTTTAGCTGCTTAAATGAGGAATTTAATTAAACTCAATTGGCTCCTACTCAATTAAAATATTCCACTAATTTAAAAGTAATACATATTAGTTGTAGAGAATACATTTGAGTTGGATATGTGTCTTTTCAGTCATATTTCCCCATTTGAAGTATATAATTCGATTATGTATGATGATCATTTCCTTAATGGTTGAACGTTTATATTTAATCTGTATGTATTTTTTGTAAATATGATTTTTAGTGATCACAAAATAAAGATTTGCAAAAATAAAATTAAAAAATCCTTCTTCGGCATTTATGATATTTAAAACTGACACTTTCATAAAATTTCTTTGACTATCCTTTATATAATTGTTTTTAAATTTTCACAAAGTGTACATACCCATGTCACCACTATCCAGATGAGGAAATAGAATGCTACCAGTATCACAAAAAACCACTGTGTTCCCTCCTCTTGTTATTACATCCTTCTTTGCTGAAAGTAACCAGTATTCGTATCTCTGCCACCATGGAATAATTTTGCCTCTTTTTGTATTTATTTAAACAGAAGTACTTGCTGTCTAGATCTTTTGGTTCAATATTATGTTTATGAGATTCAGCCATATTGTTGTTGCCTGTAGCAACAATTTTGCTCTTGCGGCTTGTGTAATATTATTAGCTTGCGTAGTATTACAACATACAAACACACCTGCTATTGGAGGAGGTCACTGAGAGGACATGATGGCTCATTGACCCATGAGCTGGATCCAGGCAACGGGAGGCTCCTCATCCCCTCCTCTGTCCTTGGAATGTACATTTCACTACCATTCCCACAACAGAAGCTATTTCAAGGACATATCCTTGAGAGAGTAAGGTGTTGAGACCATCTGGACTGAATAAGTGACTGAATACAATTAAGGCCTCTGTATAAACTTTTAAGATTCTCACTGGCAGATATGAAGATCTACTCCACTTGTGGCTGCTCAAAACAAGCCTCCTAAGTTTTCTTGCTTATTAATCCCACCATCTACCACTCTGGAGTGTTCGGCTTCTTCCTTGCATCTCTCCTTGCCCTCTGTGTACCAGGGCCGATTTTGAATTTCAACCAGAGAATTTCTAAGGTTTTGAACCAACACATAAACATATAATGTATTTTTCCATTTTATTATTAGCCTACATTTTTTTTTCTTTTATTTTGAGGAAGATTAGCCCTGAGCTAACTACTGCCAGTCCTCCTCTTTTTTGCTGAGGAAGCCTGGCCCTGAGCTAACATCCATGCCCATCTTCCTTTACATGTGGGACACCTACCACAGCATGGTGTGCCAAGTGGTGCCATGTCCTTACCTGGGATTTGAACCAGTGAACCCCAGGCCACTGAGAAGTGGAACATGCTAACCTAACCATTGTACCACCAGGCTGGTGCCTTAGTCTACATTTTTGGTTGTTTAGAAATAGAATTGCTCAGCCATAAGCCCAGAGCAAACTAGGCTTTAATAGAAATTGCCAACACACTTTGCCAAGTGGTTAAATCAATTTATATTGCCACTAGCAGTGCATGTTTCATTTGCTTTATTTCCATGCCAGTACTTGACATTATCATTTTTTTAAAAAAATTTATATCTTTGGGTGTATAGTGCTGTATCATGGTAGTTTTAATTTAAATTTCCTTGGGATTCAGTGTTGCTGAGCAATTTTTAATGTATACATTGACCATTTGTGTATGCTGTTTTGCAAAATGATTATTCAAGTTGATGCTGGCCCTGATATCTGCTCCCCTACATTAAACCCAGCATATATGGGGTTAAAAGCAAAAGTACCCTTCCCCTTTCCCAGCTTCCCTGGTTACATTCATATGTAAATATTGCTTTCTTTAACCTTCATATCTCTGAGCTTCCCAAGGCAAATCATTAAAATCCCAGGTGGCCTCACACTGGGCTCACACTAAAGTTTTGGCTAATTATGAGTTCTTGGTTTATTACAGGGAAACTAATATCCAGAGAATATCAAGAAGCTGAAGCTTCGCAGATCCCAACTCCTCTGCTTCCCGGCACTAGAAGCAACCATCTATCAACCAAGGACATTCGCCTGCAGATTTCCTTCTCTCACCATTCCCTTCCCTACAAGCAGCCTCATAAGGCTAAACACAGGCAGGTGGGAGGGCACCAAGCAGCAAGGCCACAGGCTCCTCCTCTCTACAAGCAGCTGCATTCTTAGCAACCCTTAAAACCCCTTGCTTCCCATCTTTCTAGGAGACAAATGTGAGGGCCTACTCTCCTATCCCGGCTGACATCACCCGAAATAAACCCCTTTCCTTGCCGTAAAGCTGGTGTTCCAGTTTTTATTTTGGCCCCTCTTGTGTGGCATGGAAAAGCACTTGTGCTTGCGTCGGGTGACAAATCTTTTACGTATTTTTCTGTTAAATTGTCTTTTAATTTTTTTTTATTGAATTCTTGGAGTTTTTAATATAATATGCCTATGGACCTCTTGCCAGATACACCTATTGTTCATATCTCCTCTCAATCTGTATGCCTTTTCCTTCTTTCAATATTATTTTCCTTTTAATGAAGTCTAAATTACCATTTTTTAGAACCTTTTATTTTGAAAGAAGTCTTCAGTGAAGAGAGCCAGAAGAAACAACTGAAACCAAGTGATAAAGACTAATATTAGTAATAAAACAAATTAACATCAGGTACCCCCTAATATGACTCACTGAATAGGAGACATGCTTGTGTGGCATTCTTAAGAAAAATGTGTAACATGATTTCATTATGAGAAAGCATCAAGCAAATTCAAATTGAGGGACATTATACTACATAATTTACTAGTAATCTTTAAGTTTCAAAAACTGTTTAGATGGTTTCTACTGGATTTACTCACATTGTAATTACCACTTTTCCATTTGTATTTAGTAACTATGTTGGAGGAAATACTATAAGAAGATGCAAACGTTTTGATTTCACTTATCATTTTAGCATCTGTTACTGAATCTTGCCTGCAAAAATGATTACTGTGGTTTTCTAAGGGGATTTTCTATTTCCCTCATTTCTTCTACATTTATTAATCATTATGATTAGTGCTTCTTGAGACCCTGTTTAAAAAATTATTTGCCCTTCTCAAGCTCCTGAATATATTATTTTTTATTATCTTCAATAAACTTGATTGTCTGATCTTTCATATTTAGACCTATCATTGAATTGTTTAATTAATTTTTATGTATGGTGTTAGGTATGGGTCAGAATCTTTTTCCACATGGAAATCTAACTGACCTCACATTATTTATTAGGAAGCCCATCATTTCCCCCTTGCATTGCAGTGCCAGCTTTGTCATACATTAAGTGTAAATATACGTGCAGGCTTATTACTGGTCTCTGTCATTTTCCATTTATATGTTAGTATTGAGGTATTTCACATCTTTCATTACATTTACACCTTACTATGTAATGAGTTTTGATGCTTTTGAAATGATGTAACTTTTATAATTTCATATTCTGATTATTTGTTGCTGGTATACAAAAAAACAATTTTTTTAATATACTGACCTTAAATCTAGCAATCTTCCCAACTCAATTTTAATTGGATTTCTGTAGATTCTACTACACTTTTTTGTTTTATTTTCTCTATATGATTTTTGTATGTTTTATTTTTTCTTTCAACATTGCTTTGTTAGAAAATCCAATAAAACATAACTAGAAGTAGTGATACAAAATTTGCCTCATTCCAATTTTTGAAGGAAAGCTTTCACTCTTAGACTGAGTATGTTATTTGCTGCAAAGATCTGGTTGTTGGAATTATATAACTTTTTCAACTTAAGTAATATTTCCTCTTTTCTGGTTTGCTAAGTGATTTTTTTTCATAAATGAGCATTAAGTTATATAAAATCTGCTTAGTCTTCATTCACTGAATTGCTTACATTTATTTTTCCTTTTTTGAGAATTTGGAAAATTACATTAGTAATTTTTTAAGTGTTAAATCGGTCTTATATTCTTGGATTATCTCTAAATTTGTTATGTTTGTTTTGCTGTGTTATGATTTTGTTTATTTGCTAACTTTTGTTGTATATTTTGCACCTATATTGAGTGAGATTTTTTGTATTTTTTTCTTTTAGTGTCCTTGCAAACTTTTGATAACATGATTTTACATGTGTCATAGAGTGAGTTGGAAACTATTTCCTCTTTTTCATTCTCTCAGAAATATGTGTAAGATTGGTACTGTTTTGTGCTTAAATGTTTGAAAAGATTTACCAGTTAAGCATATTTGATCTAAAGATTTCTTTGTAGAAAGATTTTTAGTTATAAATTCAATTCTTTAAATTAAATGCAAGACTATTAAGATTTTCCATTTCATTTTGAATCAATAGGGATAAGTTTAATTATAATGTCCTTAAAATCTATAATGTCATGTGTATATCATTCTTAATATCAGTAAGCTGTACCTTCTTTATTCTTAATTAGCCTTTAGAAGGGTCAAATTATTAGTCTTTCTGTAAACAAGCATTGGCATTATGTATTTGATTTCTATTGTAGTAACTCATTGATTTTTGTTCATTTCATTAGAAAAGTCAGGTGTCATCCTTATTGTTGTACAATTGAAGGTCGTGTCTTTTTTTTCTGATAGCTGCATCGAGATTTTCCTTATCTATGGTTTTCAGTAGTTTTCTATGATGTGCCTTGTTGTGACTTTTTAGAACTTATCCTTCTTGGAATTTATTATGCTTGATGTCTTTCATCAACTTCAAGAAAATCTTAGCCTCTTTCTGTTCAAGTACGGCTCTGTCCAATTCTCTCTCCTTTCTCTTTCCATGATCCTATTTCCATATACATACACATATAATTTTATATGTTAAAGTGACATATATGTATATATATGACATATATATATAACACTTACGCTCTTTTGTTTCACCTTGTTTTCATCTGTATTTTTCCTCATGCTTCAGTTTGGCTATAGCCTATGGTATTATTTTTCTGTTCACTAAAAATTTTCTCAGCAATCTCCAATCTGCTGATAAACAGATATATTGAGTTTTCAAATTCAGTATTGAATTTTTCCTTTCTAGAATTTCAATTAGATTCTATTTTCAACATTAATTCTCATGCTTTAGTAAAATGCTCAATCTCGTCATCTATTTTCTTGAATTTGTTGACCATTTCATTTTGAAACAATGCAATTTATTATGTTTATAACTGACCACCATTACTCTGGTTGTCCACTGACATGCTAATCATGTATTGCCATCATGATGTGTTTAAATCTTATTGTAGGGCATTTCCTAGAGGCAGACACACTTTGTACTTAACATTTTGAATAATTATTTATAAAGTTTGAAAGAGAACTGAAGTGTAAAATATAAAAATAATTTAATGGATTACTAAGTACCTGAAGGTTGGTGTTTACCCACCTATTTTCTAATTTATGAAATCATGATTTGTTGAAGTGGAGGTGGAGCTAGTTTAAAAATATTATAATAGTAATAGCAGTAAATTGCTTTCACGGGCTTTTTATCTTACTCAAGTATTAAAGCATGTTAATTTCAGATTTTGTAGTCCTCCAAGTCAATTGGAACTGAGTGTAATATTGAGTTGAAATAAATATGACTCAAAATTAAAATGAGACAAACAACATTGAGCTTAAAACCGGACAGAGAAATAAAGCTATGGGTGATTTTAATGGTACCAGTCATAGGTCTATTATTTATTAAAAAAATAAATCTGCTTCTCCTCCCTACTTCTACAGATGGTGGTGTTGAGCAATTTGACTATACTTCACTTAAAAGAAGATAAAACTTTTCATTACACGATTAAAAACATACAGAACAGTGCTAGGAGGTATGAAAGTGACTTTAAATTTATGCTAAAATAACTGACATCAGATCCATATTTAAAAACAGGTTTGAATCTAAGTTGTATTGTGAGGAGAGTTTCATAGACAGACTTATCTTCACAGTTTTTCGCCGCTAGGTAATTCCTCCACTTTTGTCTTAAATTCCCCTTAGAGGTGTGTGATCTATTCTTGTGAAACAACATGACGGAAACTAAAAATTGCTGTCCAAGGTTTGGCGACACACATAGGAAGGTTAACCTGAAGAACAAGGTCTTAGTCTTGGCCTGGCTATATTAATAGTATTTACATATTTATCAGAGCTTGGCTTTGATAAATTCTATATAACTATTAACTATTATTCTAACAAAATAATACTTATATAACCTCTATCCCTATTGCTTATACATATTTTGTCTCAATGTTCAGGCAGCTATGATCATCATCTCTCAAATAAGTTCTGTTTTCCTGTGCTATTCTTGCTATTTATCTATGTGATTTCTCTGCATTTGCAGTTTACCAAATAGGATTAGTAAATTAGCTTGGAATGACATACTCCAACATCTAGGACTCTTTTAGTCATTAATATAGAGATTGGTTGACTTTCAGGAATTCATTTGATGCCCCTTGTTAATGATAGAAAGTAAGTAAGATGAGTTGTATATATTTCTTCATTTCACAAAAAGTGAGAGTATACTAAGTTGATGTAATTCTTTCAAATGTCACTTATTTGATGTCCCCTAAATGTTTTTATATATTTTAGTCATTATGTGGCTTTTTCCTAATGATATTTGATAGGAAAAAATTCAGAGAAAATAGAATTTAAATGCAATTTCTCATCTTTTTGAAAGATAATTTTAGCACATTATCAGGAAACCATAAAGATTTGTGGTCTTGTTTATTCTTTTGAGAGGAATAAAATTAAGATGGGCTGGAGGAAAAGTTATTTTGTCTTTTTTCAAATTCTTCTATTATTTAAAAAAACATGAATCTTTCTCATTACCACATACTTCAAAATATCAATTTTTTTTTTAAGGAAGATTAGCCCTGAGCTAACATTTGCCACCAATCCTCCTTGTTTTGTTGAGGAAAACTGGCCCTGAGCCAACATCCATGTCCATCTTCCTCTACTTATATGTGGGACACCTGCCACAGCATGGCTTGACAAGTGATGTGTAGGTCTGCACCGGGGATCTGAACCAGTGAACCCCTGGCTGCCAAAGTGGGAGGTGCGAACTTAACCACTGCACCACCAGGCAGGACCCCAAAATATCAATTTTAAGAGTCAATTCTCTACTTAGACATACACTTTTTTGTATATATATTTTTCATAGAGTATTCAAAGTATTTTACATATTTTATCTATATACTTAATCTGTCTTTCTAGCTGAAATGGATATTCATCTTTTCTCAATCTATTGAAGCAGCGCACAATTTCTTTCAATTTTTATATTGTACAATGCCAATTTAAAATGCAAATATAAAAGTATTTAATGAATATGCAGAATCACCAACATCACCATTTGTGCTTAGTAGCTTGCGCATATGTATGCATTTTTTTCTTACCAAACTATAAATATTCCACAAAACTAATTCAGTAGATTTTACTTTATTTTTTGATATACATGTTTTACCAACATTCTATACTTTTGGCCTACCGATAAGTAAGAAAGGACCAAAGGGACAAAGAACTATAGTTTCACTAACTTTTCCTTTCCTTCTGTGCCATCATTTTCAGCATAAGTAGTTGCCTAATCTAGGGCAGTAACATGAGAAAGAAAGGATATAAAAGAGTCTTGGTTACTGCTTTCTTAGAATGTCATTGTCTTCTCCTGGTTCTGGTTCAAACAGAATGTATGTCTTCCCAGCGGTGTCAGCCTCTCTGTTTGCTCATTGAGAGATGCAACAGGCTTAAGTTGTACGAGCTTGAGTCTTGCCGAACACCCACACATTATTGATCCACTGGAATTGTGTACTCATGGGGCATCACAAATGCTATGACAATGGGAGGAGGGGACAAGCTACAGTAAACATGTACATTGCACATATCACTTCTGCTCCCATGCATGCTTCATTGTCCCAGTGGACTTCACTTAACAAAACTTAAGTTCAAAATAAAACTATTAAGTGTTTCAAGACAACAACAACAGGGCATTACATTAATCTAGTGCCTTTCTGAACAGGAGGCCATGTGTAAATGCATAGGTCATATGCTTGTGGGTTGGCCCTGCCTACCTCATCAGCTCAGATCTCTCTTACATATAGATTATAGATAGTCCTAAAGCAATTTCCATTTTTTCTCTCTCCCTTACTTCCTCCATCCTTCCATTCCTCTTCCTTTCTGTAATTACGTACTAAATATAAGCTGTTCTCCTTTCTTAAGTATATTTCCTTCACCCATTTGCTCCTGACTCCTCTATTTCTCCCTCATATCTTATTGGGATCAGTTTGTATTTTCCTCAAGGAAACCTGCCTTTAACCCCAAATCTGGTACCTTACCACAGTACATCCTACTCTCCTCATCACACTGTGTTTCATACTGTACTGGACTTCTCTTTCTGTCTGGAAGCCCAGGAACGTGTTTAATTTTGAAGAAGAGACTCCATCTATTGGGTACACCATGACATTCTAGCACCTAACACAGTGTCTCACATACCGTAAGTTTTCAATAAAATTTGATGCATGAGTGACTATATTTTGTGTACTCACTGGTTGTGTTTCTGAGCATATTTGGTGTATTGAACTCTTAGAGGCCTGTTTTCAGGGTAAATTAATTCTTATTATACTATTTTTATTGTTGATCACATATGTCTGGGGTTTTACCTTATAAAGAAAGCTGTGTCTTTAATCTTTTAATACATTGTTCCTACTTTTAGAAGACACTAGAAACAGTATTTTCAAAAATTGCAATAACAATTTACTTCTACGTACTGTACTCTATAAAAATGCACATATTATCAAAGGAAAAAGTATGTGAAGCTTTTCAAGATGTACAATTGGAAAATTGGTAGTGTGCTTGGATAACAGCATAATAAAAATGTCCAGCTATCTTTTTTTTTGTAAAATAGAAGTTCTGTATCAGTAAAAAGTTTGATTTTTTTTGACAGACAATATTTGTTAGAGCAATTTTAGTTTCACATCAAAACTGAGCAGAGATCTCTGTACCTACTGCTCAAATTTTCATTTTTCTTCATTGAATCTGCCATTTTTTTCCCCAAAATCCCCCCAAATCAAAGATCCTATTTAATTATTTTAATAAAACCTAATCCGGAGGTGGGAGAATATACATTAGTAAAATTGAAAAGAACTTTTCAAAAATAATTATGATTTTGAACTCAATTTAAATATTTTAAATTTACTTCTATATTTAAAGAGAAAGTACTTACTTAAGAGGGTTTTCATTATTGATATTATATTTTATTCTCATCAACTGGAATTTGAAATTATACAGAATTTGATTTATTATTCAATTTAACTTTATATCGAGTTAGATTTCAGACTCTTTATTCCAAGCATGGAAACTCAAAAGGTAGTCTGCCTAAATCCTATTAACAATATATATTTTGGCATTTAAAACTGACATGATTCCAGCAGCTTGGAAATTTTAATATGTTTCGATATGAAATTGTATCTAAAACTTTCATGTACTTCAAACTATAGGTAAGTTAATAGTGCTTAATTAGCATCAATATAATTGCTTTAAAAGACAGGACATTCTTTTGATTTTATTTGATTTGATTAAAACAGATGGGTGGCAAATGGCCATTCAACATGTAATTTTTTTGTCAACATTTAATCATCAAGGCCATATTACACAAAAACTAGGCATGCTAGGCAAAAAACCCCAAAAAAACAAAAAAACAAAACACAGCCATTTCTCATCTTTCTGATCTTCTTATCTCTCTTTTATCTTTCCTCCACAAATTTTCCCCATTTTTGCTCTTTCAGAGAAAGAAAGTTGATTTCCTATAGTGTCTTGTGTTTACAAGCAGCATTCATAACTACTTTGTGGCTCACTAAGATTTCTAGTCATTTTGCTCCCAAATAAATGGAAAGGGCAAAACCTCTGACTTCTTCTGGTTCCCAATCTGAGAAAGCATTCTTTGTTTAAGGGCTCATGGGATTAGACCAGTCCTCTTAGATAATAGCTTTATTTTAAGGTCAACTGTTCCATTTAACATAACAATCATAAGAGAAATCACTCATCATATTCATAGGTTCTGGGGACCAGGCCATGGAACACAGATGGAGTTGAGGAGAGTATTTTTAGAATTCTGCCTACCATGCTTTGTACTTTTGCTTCCTTTCACAATCAAGATTTTTTATTTATTGTGGTAAAAAACACATAACATGAGATCTACCCACTTCACAATTTTTGTGTACACTATAGTCTTGTGAACTATAAGCACAACGTTGTATAGAAGATCTGTAGAACTTTTTCATTGTGTCACTGAAACCTTGACTAGCAGCTCCCCAGTTGCCTCTTCCCCCAGCCTCTGGCAACCACCATTCTACTTTCTGCTTTCATAAGTTTGACTACTTCAGATAGCTCAGATGAGGGGAATCATGCGTATTTGTCCTTCTGTGACTGGCTTATTTCACTGATCACAATGTTCTCAAGGTTCGTCTATGTTGTAACAGGCCCTTCTTTTTATGGCTAAATAATATTCCATTGTGTATATATATATACATATATATATATATATATATATATGTCACATTTTCTTTATCCATTCATTCATTGATGGACATTTAGGTTTTTTCCATCTCTTGGTTATAATGAATAATGTTATTATGAACATAGGAGTGCCAATATGTCTTTGAGCTCTTGATTTAAATTTTTTTGGACGAATACCCAGAAGTGAGATTGCTGTATCATAAGGTAGTTCTATTTTTAATTTTTTGAAGAAGTTCCATGTTGTTTTCCATAGTGACTGGACTATTTTACATTCCCAGCAATAGTGTAGAAGGGTTCCAAACAAGAGTTCCATATCCTCACCAGCACTTGTTATTTTCTTTTTTGTTTGTTTTTGCTTATCTCAGTAGGATCACAGAAGGTGGAAGCCTATCTCCTGATTCTGGTAACATGTATAGGTGGTTGGTTAGCATTTCCCTCTTTATAATAATGTTCTTTTTGGGATCTAAGAGTTGGACATGTTCAGTGTCCCAATCCTCTAAAGATTAATGTTTCCTAAAAAGGTCTAGAAATAAATGTAAATGTGAAGTTGTAAAGGGAAATCAGGCAATCTTTTCCCACTGAAGACTCCAATGTTTTCATTCATCACACCTTCTCACTGCCATTGAATCTTCTTGTTCTTATTGTCTACAAAGTCACTATTACGACCAGGAGGCTGGGAAAACCCTGTTACTGAAAACCCTTCATTATCTCCAGTAGATATGGCCCATGGCTGCCCAATCTAGAAATGAGAATAAGTCACTCATGACAAAAGGATAACATATGCAAATGCTGGTTGAATTTGTTATTCATTTCCCAGATTTCCTTTTGCTCTTTGGGTTATGCTAGACAGTGATCTGACCATCTCTTGAAAAATTTATCCTATTCATTAACATTAAAGTTATGCCATAGATACAAGCTCAATCAAAGTACCATAGGATTTTTTGGGAGGAAATTACACAGTAATACTTATGTTTATCTAGAAAGAAAAGAATGTAAAAATTTCAAGAAAGAAAATGAGAAAGAGAAAAATTCTAAATGTGGCCTTGTCAATTAGATACTAAAATTTAAAGGTTCAGAAGTTGAAATAAGAAAACATACTAATAAACAAGATAGAAAATACATAGAATTTGAAAATATATTTAAAATATACTTGACATATTTGAAAATATATAAATACATTTAGCATATACTTGAAATATTGGAATTGAAATGCATAAATCCATACTAGTAGAGGCTTCAAACTCTTTTCTCATTTATCAGTAGAATATTACATAAATAATTCTCAAGAGTACAGAACTAAGCAACACCATAACCAAATGGTTATACTCAATGTTTAGAGAACACTCAACACAATGAGAATAGAATACACATTACTTTCAAGTTCACATGGCTCATTCAATAAGATAGTTCATATCTTGTGTTATAAAAGAATTCTTAACAAATGTAAAACAATTGAAATCATACAAAGTATGTTCTCTGATCATAATGAAATTTAAAAAAAACTGGAAAATCTTCAGTTACTTGGAAATTAAACAATGCACTTCTAAACCTTCCATAGGCAAAGACAAAATTCCAAGGGAAATCAGATAATATTTTGAACTGAACAAAAATTAAAATACAACATATCAAAATTTGTGGGCTGCAGCTGAAGTGGTGCTTAGAGAGAATTTATTGCATTACATGCTTGTATTAGAAAATAAGAAAATCTCAAATCTAAAACCAAAGCCTCCATCTTAAGAAGCTAGAAAAAGAATCGCAAAGTAAACACGTGAGCAGAAGGAAGAAAATAATAAAAATAAGAGCAGAATCAATGATATTGATAATAAAACACACAAAAAAGAATATGAATAAAACTAAAAGAAGGTGACTAATGAAAAAATTGATAAAATTAATAAACTTATAGCCAGCCTGATAGAGAATAAAATGATAGAAGACACAAATTATCAAACTTAGGAATAAAACATTGGATATTACTACAGACCACACAGATACTAAGAAGTTAATAAGAAATACCTCCATACACCAAAAAAATTAATAACTTAGATGACATGGGCCACTTTCTTTAAAAGAGAGGCTATCAAAATTCACTCCAAAATAAGTATGTCTATTAAGGAAATTGAAGTAATATTTAAAAACTTTATTGAAAAAGGAAATTCTAAGCACAATTGATTTCACAAGTGAATGATAATGAACATTTGAAGAAGAAATAACCACAATTCTAAAAAAATAGACAAGTGTCAAAAAATAGAAGGAGAAATACTTTCTAATTCATTTTATGAGTCCAGAATTGATGTGATACCAAAGACAGAACAAGAAAACAAAGAACAAGGAAAACAAAACACAAATAAACAGACTGATATTCACCATGAACATAGATGTTACAATCTTCAGCAAAATATTACCAAATTGAACATAGTAATGTATTTAGAGAATGATTCACCATAATCAAGTAGTTTCATCCTGAGAGTGCTAAAATGGTTCGATATTTAAAAATCAATCAAAGTAATCCATTATATTAATCGTAAAAGAGAAAAGAAGCATATAATTGTATCAGTTGATACATGAAAATTATTTGAGAAAATTTAACATCCTTTCATGCTAAAAACTCCCAGAAAACTGGGAATAGAATGGGAATTCCTCAACTTCATAGAATGCCTACCAAAATACTAAAGCTAATATCATATTTAATGACGAAGGACTGAAAGCTTTCCCTTAAGATCAGAACAAATGCATGGATATCCACGCTCATCACTCATATTCAACATCATAGTAGAAATCCTAGCCGGAGCATTAAGGCAAGAAAAGAAAGAAAATGGCATATAGATTTGAATTGAAGACCACAAATGATCTCTTTTCATTCATGACATGATTGTCTATATAGAAAGCCCCAAAGATTTTTCTAAAAAATGCCTTAGAACTAATAAAAGAGTTCAACAAGATCACAGGATATGAGGTCAGCAGACAGAAATTAACTGTGTTCCCAAGTATTAGTAATAAGCAATTAGAAAATACAATATCAATATTGTTTAGAATAGCTCTGAAAAATGAAATACTTAAGTATAAATCTCACAGAATATGTGAAGGATCTATTGGCTGAAACTATAAAACACTGATGAAAGAAATCAAAGAAGACTTGAAATGGAGAGACAAAATGTTCATGGATTGGAAGGCTCAACACAATAAAGAAATCAGTTCCTCCCAAATTTATCTGTGGATTTAAGGTGATTCTAATTAAGATCCCAGGAGGATATTTTGTTGATACTGACAAGCTGATTCAAAAACATACATGAAACGCATTGGAACTCCAATATGTAAAACAAGTGTATAAAGAAGAATAAAGTTAGAGGAATCATACTACTTGATTTTAAGCCTTACTATAAAGCTAAAGTAATCAAGAGAATGTGGGGTAGAATGACAAACCAGTAGATCAGAATAGATTCCAAAAATAGACTCATACGTTCTTGTTCCTCTTCCTCTTCTATCCCTCTCCCAACAGTATTTTGCTGTTACTTCTTTTTCAGAAAGAAAAAGCTTGGTCATGGGGAGAGGTAAGGCGTCATCTCTGTTGTTCTATTTGGCCTGTTGTAGGCACTGTGCCCTTTTTGAGGCTATGGCTTTCTCCTTCCCCTGTTCTTTCTATGGCTTTAGGTATAGAGTCAGCACATAGTCCTGTCCTTCCCACAGGACTGCAGTTTTTTCTTCCCATTCCTTTCCCCAGGTGCAATGAGCTCTCACAAGTGCCTTATAGCCTTTCCTGCATAGATTAAAGATTTTGTTCCATAGTGGAGATAGTGAAGAAAAATTCAGGCAGAATATCTGGCCTTTCCTGTACAGATGCTTTTCTCTTCTCCCAGGTCTACACTACTACTTAAGGCTTTTTTTTCTTTCTTTTTTTAAAATCTTTTCTATGTGTATTCAATGACATTTATAAAGAAAGAGCGTGCTCGAGAGGGCATACTCTTTCAATTTCTTTGTAACTCAGGTGTTTCATATTTCCCCATTAACCCACACTCTATTTTCACCAATTTGTCAATTGTTCTTATTATCTCTCTTCTTACCCATAGCTGCTTGCATTTATTTCATGTGTCCACCTCTCTCCCTGCAGATATCATCTCTCTTTAGATTTTGGGCTGCTGTTTCCTGTGCTAGCTCAGCCCTCTCTAATGTTTTAAAAAAAGTCTTGATTTATTTTGTAAATATTAACAAACTGATTCTAAATTTTGTACAGACAGGTAAAAAATCCAAAAAAACTATAACCCATGAAAGAAAGAATTGATAAACTGGACTTTAGTAAAATTAAAAATTTCTGCCTTGTGAAAGACATTGTCAAGAGACTGAAAAGACAAGCCACAGACTGAGAGAAAATATTTATAAAAGACATATTCGAAAAAGGACCATTTTTCAAAATATTCAAAGAACTCAACATTTGATGATAAGAAAACAAACAACCTGTTTAAAAAAAATAGGCCAAAAACCTTAATAGACATCCCACCAAAAAAGACATATAAAAGGCAAATAAGCATATGAAAATATGCTCCACATCATATGTCAGCAGGGAAATACAAATTAAAATGAGATACCACTACACATCTAATAGAATGGCCAAAATTCAGAATACTGACAATAACAAATGTTAGTAAGAGTGTGGAGCAACAGGAACTCTCATTCATTGCTGGTGGGAATGCAAAATGATACAGCCATTTTGGAAGAGAGCTTGGTGGTTTCTTACAAAACTAAACATAATCCTTCAGTATAGTCCAGCAATCATACTCCTTGTTGTTTACCCAAGGGAGTTGAAAACTTATGTCCACACAAAAACCAGCACCTGGACATTTAGAGCAGTTTTATTCATAATTGCCAAAACATAGAAGCAACTAAAGTGTCTTTCAACAAGTGAATGGATAAATAAACTATGGTATATCTAGACAAATGAAATGAGCTATCAAGCTGTGAAAAGATATGGAGGAAACTTGAACGAATGTTACTAAGTAAAAGAAGCCAATCTTAAAAGGCTACACAGTGTATGATTCTAAGTATATGACATTCTAGAAAAGGTAAAACCATGGGGACAGTAAAAAATCAGTGGTTGCCAGGCATTAAAGAGGAGGGAGGAATGAATCGATGGAGCAGAGATTTTTAGGGCAGTGAAACTATTGTGCATGGTACTATATTGGTAGATATTGGTCCTGAGCTAACATCTGTTGTCAATCTTCCTCCTTTGGCTTGAGGAAGATTGTCCCTGAGCTAACATTTGTGCCAATCTCCCTCTAGTTTCTATGTGGGATGCTACCACAGGATGGCTTGTTGAGCAGTCCATAGGTCCTCAGCCAGGATCTGAGCCTGTGAATCCCAGGCCACCAAAGCAGAGTGTGCGAACTTAACCAGTATGCCACCAGGCCAGCCTATGAGCTTTGGTTTTATGGTGGATGCTGTGATGCTCCACTCAAACTACCCTTCAGAAATGAAAGGGTGCAAACGAAAGACTGATTTTTCCAGCTTCTGGAAGCTTTCCAGGTAGAAAAACCCTCATCTGTCAGATATCTATATGAAGTGAGCTGAAGAGAGTGGTCTTGTCCAAAGTCAAGCCTACCTCCTGGGTAGCCAGTATCCAGAAAGGAGGGTATATAAAGGCCTGGCCCCATTAATCCAACACAGAAAACATTGAAGGACTTTTCCTGCTTCGTAGCTCCTTATTGGGTAGGAGGTTTTCAGCGAGGGAGCGTAGCAGCTTAATTTCTCCTAAGGCCTAATTTTGCTTCCTTCCTCCCCTACTCTTTCCTCCCACAGGTGTTGATTCCAAGAACATTCCCTAATAAGCCTCCTGCTGGCTAATTTCTATCTCAGAGTCTGCTTCCTGGGGAGCCCATTCTGTAAGTTGCCATTAACAAAATAAAGACTAAGAGTATTTCCAAATCAGTATCTGAGATTCAACTCTCATATCATTAACTCAGCACCACCTATTTAGTAAGGATACACTGCCTTTCATAAATGTAAGCTTTCCTGTTTCTTTGTAGAATGGTTTCATTAGTTGAATTGGTGGAGCTTGTTTTCTGATGTAAGTTAACGATGCAATTATTGGAGTTCATTCCTTCAGAAGGTGAATTCTAGGATTGTTGAACCTCTCTTTACCCCTTATACTGGTAAACAAGGAAGACATCCAGGCTCCTTTTAACTACCATGTTGCTAACAACACAGTGATTAATGAAAACTGAGAAAGGATAATGGCAATGATGATGGAAATAATTCAGTAACATCTCACTGGCCATCACACGCAATTTCTTCTTTGTGTCTTTTCTATTTTGTCTCAATTATACAGAGAGAAAAAAAATAGGTGATCAGCTTAAATTCAATTTAAATTGTGGTTTTACTTAGATATTAATGATTGCTGTGTTCCATTCAACTGAGAACCGAAGGGTTTGAACTACCAAAGTGTGCAATAGAAATGAGAAGGCTCCTTGGGAGAAAAAACTCAGGTTATAATTTTTATTTCTGCTGTCTTCTGACATTTTTAGTGGCTTATGCTGACTGAATGGCTTTACAAAGTAAAGGTAAACAAATAAAAGTGAATGGGAGCTATAGAGAGAAATGCTTAAGTGGCCCTGTCAAAGATAGTGACAAAGTATTATAAATATTTGGCATGTTCTATAAATATGTGGCACTCAATCAAAAGCCACTTAAACCTTGAAAGGACTAGAAACATAATAAAATTCAATGAGACTATTTCACTTTTATCTGTTTTCTTAGAATACTTTATTGTAGTTTTTTTTTCAGATATAGATTTTTAAGTTCTAAATTCAGATTTAAGCATTAGCTTTTAAATGTGTCATCAAAATTTGTGCCATGAGCACACACACAAAAAGGTTTAATGGTTAGTATTTAAACTTCTGTCCTGGTTCATACAATTTATAGTGAAAGCTTCTTGGTAAATCATTACCCCTTTATACTATCGTAAATAAGTGGAAATCCTCTACAATTTACTGATTGAGGTTAAATTATGTTTCTTAAATAAATAAGCAGCAATCTTAGAAAATGAATACTGTTATGAAATATACAGGCAGACTGGTGTCATCAAAGCTTCAGGTTTGTGTACCATTTGTTAATTTTTTTAAAGTTTTAATGAAATATGTTCACTCATAATCAGAAAGGTAAACACAGAGAGAACCTCTGACATTTTTTTGAGACAAAAGATTGCTCTTTTAGCTGACCAGGTTGTGATATTTCCATTTAATTTTACTTTTTTAATGGGTGAAGTTTTGGGACGTATCTCAGAAAAAGTTGTCTGCTGTGATAACTGCCGCCTGATGATTAGACCAACATTATTAGAATAGTTAGTAAAACAACAGGTCGAATGATTTCAGGCATGATTGACTGAGAAAATGGCAAATATCTTATTTAATATGCCTCCACATTTTATCTTAAAACACGAATTTATTTATATATTAGGCCCGTGATGGGGCACCACAAGATCCTCAGCCCAGTTTTATGTTCTAGCAGCCAATTTATTTTCAGTTGCAGATGTTTAACTTCTCTAAAGCAAAGAAGTGAGGAAAAGAAAAAGGCTTCTAGGACAGCATTTCTCAAAGTATGATTTCTAAGGAACACCTGTATCAGTGCTCTTGTGTAGTTGGTCAAAAATGCAGATTACTGCACCGCACATCACACTCCCGAACAAGAAGCTCTGTGGGGGGAGGCCTTGAAAAGTGCATTTCCTAGGAATTAACCTGTGTGGAATTTCCTATCCGCAATATTATGTGCCAAAGCCTGGTGTAAAGGACCATGGGTCCTGAGGGGGTGTTATTTGCTTTGTTGTAGGCTGTGGTTTCTAAGTACCAAGATGTGGCCTCTAAACATGCTGGGAACATGGATGGGCAGGGAGTATTGGGCATGGTACTTATCACTGATGCCACTTTAGGGTAAAGGTGATCATGCCCTTCCTAGTCTTAACAAATAGGAAGCTATGCCACCTGGAAAGGCAGAAACCGATACTTTTTAATCCTGCCTGTAACCATCAGAAATTTCCAATTCATCTGTCTTATGATAGATGCTCAGTATGTTTTGCGTTGAATGAACTGAATTCATTCTAGTCTCTGCTGGCCACTGACACACTTAACCAGATACTTCTTCACATCTCTGAACTTCATTTTCCTCCTCTCTAGAATGAGATTGATAATAATACATTTCCTCAGGGGTTTTTCTAAGGTGAAATAAAATAATATAAATGAACTCTTTCTGGAAATGAAAAACCTCCAAACAATTCTAAGAGTGGAAGATTAAAAATGTTTATGTATGTGGCTTCTTTTCTCATAAACTCAGATATTAATATTTAGAAATAAAAAGCAGAGCAATTTTTGCATTGACACAGTTTTAATCAATAAAGTAGGTAACCTTGATTTGAGAAATATTTTTATAGGAATCAATCCTTGTCTTTTTTTTTTAAGTCTAACCTGTGAATACTAAATATTTTATCATTTTTTTCTCATGGGAAAACAGCACAGAAGCCGTGAAGTGGTCAAATGTCCTTGTACGTTTAGATCCAGCTTGGCTCTCCAGATTTAACTGCATTTTTCATGTGGCTATTCACTCAATTGCTGTCAAATTCTAACCTCTTCACTGAGCTTAAAATCTAGATATAATTTCCTACTTGAATTCTCACTAGAGTGTTTTATATAAATGTCAAACTTATGCTGAAAATAAATATGAAAATATTTATATAATATAAATAAATAATAAGTAAAAACATTTTAATTTCTAGTGTCCCTCCCTCCCACATACAAATACCTCTTTCTCCCCGATTCTTCCACTTACTGAATAGTATTCTGTTGTATGGATGTACCAGAGTTTGTTTTTCCATTTACCAGATGAAGGACATTTGTGTTGCTTCTAGTTTTTGTATTTATGGAAAAAAAAATACTAGGAACATTTGTGTAAACATTTTTGTGTGAAGGTTAGCTATCTTTTCTCAAAGAAAAGAAAGAACCAGAGGTGCCGATACTCTCTCCTGCGGGATCTGGAAGACCTCACCAATAGTATCTACTACATTGTCTGAATTTTGAATATGTACATGTATTAACTTTTTAACTAAAAAAAAAGCTTTTTAAATGGCCAATAACTAGGTCAATATGTGTCTTTCTCTCCAACCTCAGCAAATTTCTTCTCTCCTCCTCTAAGTCTCATTCTTCTATCAGTTTTCTAAATGTTGAAAAGACCTTTCATACAAGTTCTTCATTCTATCTGGAAACATGTTATCTCATCCTGCTCCTTGCCTTTGACCTGGCTCATTCTTACACACCCTTCACATCTCAGCTTAGACACTGCTAACTGTAGGTAACTTCCCTTCCTTGCTTCTTCAGGCCAGGTGAAAGCCCTTGATCATATACTCTCATGGCAGTTACAGAATTTCCTTTGCAGCAACGATGTGTTATTTATAAGTGGGAAAACAACTCAAAAAGAGAAAAAGATAATTTAGTGCCCCCTATAATAGAAAAGTCTAAGTTTAAGGCTTGATTTGGGTAAGGCTGCATTCAGAAACAGGTTTCCAGTATGCTTCTGCCTTTGGCTTTGGTGCCTTCATTCTTGGGTTTCATGTGGCAATCTCCAGCAGTCCTAGGTTCCCATGATCCCAACTTCAAATCCAGGGGAAGTAAAGAATGCCTCTCTTCACACACACAGTAAAAGTCTCTTCATGACTCATTAACTCTAATTGTGTCACATGCTCACATCAAAATTAATCTGTGGAATCGGGGGGTGCATAAAGCCAGTATTCAAGACATAATTCTGACAAGAGCTGGGAACTTTCATGGAAAGCAGGACAATGGACAGAAATTCTGTCATTTGAGTTGAGACTGTGGGTGCTCCTATAGCTGCTCCAGGGAAAGTAAGAGTAGGCTTAGAACCAAAACATTATTTAGAGAACCCACTCACTAAGGAAGGTAGGAATTCTTCAGTAATTGTAGCAAGAAAATGGTAGTCAAAAACATAAACTATAAAAACGTGAAGGCTTTGTATCCCAGCATGTCCTTTTGAAGAATGGATTAGCAACAGTAAATTAAGAGTCAAGCTCACCCTAGAACAAGACCCTTATATACCACACAGTCTGAAACACTGAGAAAAAACCTTTTATTGAAAAATAAAAGCAAAATTTACCTTACATAATATGTTCATTCCAGTATAACTTAATAAACTCTTAATGCAGTTTAGTTATTTATTCCATTGTAAACAGCGAGTAGCAGATTCAATCATCCCAGAAAAAAAAATGAAGTCCAATAATTGAATTCTTGAGAAAGCAATTTATAAATATCTACCACCAAATGCAGGCTTGAGAAGGATAAGGAGATTCTTAGAAAAGCTTTCCTTGTCAAACCTTTGTGCACCTTATTAAATTTAAAATTCATGACTGAAGTTAATGTTTCACAGAAATTCTACGATAACTTTACAAGAAAACGTTAAGCAAAAGCTCAAAAACACATAAAATTCTTATAACGTCTTAAGTATTTGTAACCTATCAGTATCACATTATAGATTAATAAAAGATAGTTTTCATGTGACTGTAGTTATTTGCACATCATTGCCTGCAGCAGCCGCATGAGACAACTGGCCTTGGGGAAGCATACTGAAGTGTTCCACATAGCAAAACACAGAAGAATTTATAAATTGGTCTGATGTGGCCTCAAAGAAATTTCAGTCTGCTCCCCTATCTCTGTCTAAGTTGAAGAGGGCATGTGATTCCCAGTATATGCTTGGGTGATTTTGACTAAAAATTAAGATGCCCCAAGAGTGCGTGGTGTCTGAAACTATCACCGTGCATCTAATTGTTAATATGTTGAGCTTACTCGTGTGTAAGAAGTGAACGTATCTGAAGTAGACTGTGGGGTTATAATAATCTGTGTCCAGAGATTTCTGTGGGTTTGGAATGCTCTGTTTGTCTGAAGTACTCACTTTTTTCTTTGTCTGGCACACCTGTGTATTTGGAGGGCTAAACCTGTCTTGATTATTAGTATGTATAGAGTGGTATGTTTCTTTGGACTCATTTTGCCGTTGACCATACTTTTGAAATTACCACCACTTCCCACATCCTCAAAAGTTTCAGTCAAGGCCTATTCTTCTAGCTGGTAATGTAACTCAAGGCAAACGTGGTGGTGGGTCTTGCTGGAACTCAGGTCTCAGGGCTCCAGCATGATCCCTGGTGCAGATGTTTTGCCCATCTGAAGTAGCCCAGTCCTATGAGATGGGGAGTCTGTTGCCACCTGTCATAACTATACCCCTCCTGCCACAATTCACACTAAGTTCACACACTGATACACACAGTATTCCTTATGGGAATACTGAGACAGCCGTTAATTCTGCCTTTGAGCAGACTCTCGCTTTCCCTAGACTCTCATCCTCTCATAGCACCTCTACCCAAGAGTGAAGGCTTCTGAACAGCCGTGATTCCAATAGCTCCCCTCTTGCCTATGCATCTACAAATAATGAGGGCTTGTATGAGACTGAAAAACTGCCTTTTCCAGAGGGAGCACAGACACCAGCACTAGAGCGTTTAGTCTTTAGCTCAGGCTTTACCATTCAAAGACTGCCTGACCTAGAAACAACCTTTTACTTCTTCTGAACTTTAGGGATAATAATAATAATACCTAAACAACAGGGTTGTTGTGAAGATTCAGTTAGTCTCAAATTCAATTCAATTAATCACAAAACACAGATCCTGGAATACAATAAGAATAGAAAAATGGTAGCTATTATCTTAGTCATAGTTCCCTAAGTTTCAGCTGTGTGTGATTTTCATGGAATCACTGGAAGCTTGTGTTGCCATTGATTGGTGGGACAGTTGTGGTGGGCAGAATTCTAAGAGGATCTCCAACACTCCTGCCTCAGGAATGAACATGACTTGACTATTGTAATAATGTTCAATATTATATATAATAATATAATAATTGTTATAAAATAATATTATATAATTTTTCCAGGCTTGGAGAACATGACATGAATAATCCTCTTCTCTTGTGTGTGAGTGGAATTTGTGAATATGATGGAATTTTACTTCTATGATTATGTTACCTTGTATGGGAAAAAAGATTTTGCAGATGTAATTAAGCTCCCTAATCAGTTGTCTTTGATTTAAGCAAAAGGGAGACTACCCTAGATAGGCAGGATAACCAACTAACCAGACAAGTTCTCTAAAACGACTTGTCAGAAGTCAAAGAGATTAGAAGTCAGAGAGACATTCTCCCGACATCCTAAAAGGAAGCAAACTGCTCTGCTTTGGAGAGAGCCACATGGCAGGGAATGGCTGGCAGCCTCTAGGAGCTGAATGCCTCAGTCCTACAGATGCAAAGAACTAAATTCTACCAGAAACTAGACAGCTTAAAATAAACTCTGAACCTCAGATGAGATTGCAGCCATGGCCAACAACTTGATTTCAGCCTGGTGAGACCCAGAGCAGAGGATCCAGCTAATCTGTATTTAGATATTTGACCCTTGAAAACTATGAATTAATGACAAGTATTGTTTTAATCCACTGTGTAATAATTTGTTATGTAGCAATAGAAAATTAATAACGAGATTATATGCAAAACACGCTGAAATGAATTTTATCTCTATGTATAGACAAAATTATTTCAACATAAATAATTCCTAAACCTATTGATTTTAATTGAAGAAGGAACTAAAAATGAAAACTTGTCCTGTAGATAACAAGAAAGTCCCAATATTGATTGTATTTCCTCAAATAATTATTAAGATTCAATTAGCCACCACAATATTTGTAAGCTGCTCTTTCGAAAAGAGAAATTGTTTTGTTAGGCAATGTCAACATTATAAGACAGTTACTACTGATTTTCCAGAGTCAAATATATGTTAAGAACTGATTTGCTGCTGTTATAAAGAAGGGAATTTACAACATTTAGCTATTTTGCTATTGCTTTGTTGTTTAGGACATTACAGGGAAAAGGATACAAAGTGGGAGTGTTTTCGTTCTGTTTATGTCTCTCTTCTTACATGGAAGAGAGAAGTCATCAGTGTGACTGTTCTTATAGTTAAATCTTAGAAGCTTTACTGAAAATCGAAGAGCAATAAAAGCAGATGTAGCATTACTTGAGAAGTGTTTATCCACTTCTCAGGTTGTGCAGACATATATGGACATAAAGTAACCTAGGGCAGTACTGAATTGTCTCATTTCATTTAAATGGTGGCACTCTTGGGAAAAAATATAGCTGTACACACAGTCAACATCATGATTTGCACCCATTTATTTAATTTCTCACTCTAGTCAAACTTTTATTTAAACGCCAAAGAAATATAAATCATTAGGAAACATTTGTGTCATCACTTCATGACAGTAAACATTAGCATCTGTAGGAGAAAAAACAAAAAAATCCTTCAGAGTATAATAGCGCAAAAAGAATTGAGGGATGGAGGGAAGCCTTGATTTGTGAAAAATAAACGTTACAGGGTATATATAGATAGGATTTCCAAAATATTCTCGTTATCAGTGAATTTAGGACCACAGAGGTGATATCGTATAGACTAGTCAGGCTGGTAAACATCGCAATGCTTGGAATAATTTTAAGAAATAAAATGAAAGTCTGTGAAAATCTAGTTTGCACTTAATTGAGACTGATTTCTAAATAAAGTGACCACTCCGTACACAGTTCCAATGAGGGCAATGGTGCCAGCTGCAGAAAGGGGTCAAGTCCTACATAAATTTAGACAACAGGCACATAAAAGTGAATCTTTTAGTAGAAGAGGAGCAAAGTTTCTGGCCACAAAGTAATCTATTAAACAAATAATAAATAAGCAAAATATGAACAAGTATATTCCAACAATCTAGTAAAAGAATAATTGGAAATGACCTGCTAAGATATATTCTTGGAATGCATGGATATTTATTTCCAAAGCGTAGATTCCCAACACAATTTATTTCACCAGAGGCAAAGTTAAAATTAGTAAAACTAAGATACCTACCCACAGCAGCTATTATACCTGGTTTCATGTCTTCACTTCCAAAAGCAAACAGATATTACAGAGAAATGTAACTGGCCACATTGCCAGTGCTCTGAATTCTTGCCTCAGCTTTGGCATGATAAGCAAGTAGAGAATGAAAATATATATAAAAAATTCATTTTGGATGTTTATGTGGAAAATGTTAAGCTTCGGTGAAATTGATCCAATTCCCTTACAAAGATAAACACATGGTATCTGATGATAAGTCTAGAAAGACTTTGCTTTATGAAAAGTCTTGGTCTATACCATCCTGGTCTCTCTGACAAACCTCGTAACATGTACTGCCATGGAGTCATCGGCACCTCCCAGAAGGCCCCTAGGTGCTTGGGCAGCATGATCTGTATCATCTCCAATTTAAAACAACATGGTTGCACAATTCTGGACAATATCGTGAAAGGAAGGGAACAGGGATGTGATTAATGCCAGAGGCAATTAACAGATGTCTACTAAAAAAGTTAAATTTGAGTTCTTATTTAATTTGATTTGCTTCACCTCTAGAGTATGCTTTCTTTACTGTGGTAATATTGACCAAAATTCATCAATCATATTTTACAAGAAAGCCTATTTGAATAACATAAAATTTATATTGAAAAAGAGAAAAGAGGGGCCTGCCTGGTGGCATAGTGGTTAAGTTCACATCCTCTGCTTCAGTGGCCCAGGGTTTGCTGGTTAAGATCCCAGGCACAGACCTACTCACCACTCATCAAGCGATGCTGTGGTGGCATCCCACATACAAAACAGGAAGATTGCCACAGATGTTAACTCAAGGCCAATCTTCCTCATCAAAAGGAAAAAAAAAGTAAAGAAAATAAATTGAAGTATTCAACTTAAGAATTTAAAATTAAATAACATATTAAGCCAACTAAGGAAAACTAATGGGGAGGAAAAAGTTATAGTTGAGACCAAACTTAGAACTTAGATGATAGTTTTACTAAGAACAGCACAATGCTAAAATTGACTCAAATACCAAAATTGACTAAAAATTATGGAAATGATCAGAGATTTTTTTAAACTATCAAATAATTTTAAATAAAAAGATGGTCAACAGAGTTCTGCAGGTGAGATCATTAAAACCTTCAAGTAGTAGATCATTTCAAGACTATACTTTCATTTGAAAGAGAAAATAACATAATTATAGATATGAAATCCTATAATCAAACAAAACCCCAAAATCTAGTAGCATACTACCAAAAATTTATTTGCACTTGCTGGATAAGCTCTCTTACCCACAGATATTGGTTTGGGATAGTGGTGGTAGGAGATCTTATTTACATTGTGATGAGTCTAGAACCAGCAGGGAATGTAATCAGTCTCTTCCTGTAAAGAGTCACTTTTGGGTAGAATGCTCTCTTTTCACATTCTACTCCCCTCTCCTTCCTCTCTAACTCTCCCCTCGTGGTTTTGACTAGGTGTTTAGAGAGAGCATGTGACCTCGAGTCAGCAAAAGAAGAGGCGTTTGTGTTCACCAGGTGCTCTCTGCACACTTGCTGGGCTCTGCTCTGGGATTTCTGCTCTGGTCTCCTCCTGGACTGGTAGCTCCTAGAGGAAGACACAATAACATTTGGCTGTTGGGAGAGCATAATGTTCTAGCAACCACTGCTGAAGTCCTTATCCTGGCCATTTATCTCTGGACTCAAAATCCTCACACCTCACACACACCCTCCCTTTTAATCACATACCTCTGCTGGTCCACAGGCTTTCTCAACACTTCTGTGTCCCCTTTCTGGTCACATGGATAATTCTAGGTCCCTTTCTCACAACTCCCAGCACACAGGGATTCAGACTGGCTTCTGGCTTCCCCATCTAGCTGCTTTTGCCAATGCTGCTACATGGTGACCCTGTACCTCTGAGGAAATTGACAGTCTGTTGAGCCTCATCTGAAGCCCAAAAATGTGCCAATAGCCTTCCAAACTCTCAGGTTCCCCAAGAGAGGATTTCCACCCCTGCCCCTACGTTCGTCCTTCTATGGAAGTCTGGCAGCATAACTCATGTGGTTCTGACCCTCTAGATCTTCGTAAATCTTCCTTCTTGACATTACAAACTATTGAACTATTTAGTGGAGCCAAAAGGCTTAGGCTTTCCCCAAATCCTTTCAGTCTAGGGAGGACTGTAATATTCTATATTCACATTAGCCAGGGCTATCTCTTCTTTGGATAAAAGATAGAATACTGGATTTCAGAAAATCCTTTTTCTCTGCACTACTCTCTGTTTTGCAAACATGGTCTTGATAAAGAGGTCATGCAAGTGAGCTTTGAGACTCAAAGCTGATCAATGACCTCTTCTTTCTAGGAAATAAGGAAAGATTTCAGCACATATAGATTTTCTGTGAAGATTAAGTGATAAAAAGCAGGCCAAGTCCTCAGCACAATGCTCACCATATAGCGATCATTCAGTGCATGTTGGCTGCTATGATTGTTGTGGTAATTCCCGCAACATCAAGGCGGAAATTCCCAATCATTTCTTAGAAACCAATTCCTCTGTTCAGAGAATGCCTTTGAATATTATTTTGGATCTGGGCTTCATCAGTAAAGTTTGGTGCAATCTTTTCTCTCAGACCTTCCGTTTTCCTTCTCTATAAAATTTCTCTAGATTTCAATGAAACCCTTGGGCGTATTTCCTCTGACCCCTCTCCCTGGGTACTCTCCTTTCATGCTCTCCCTGCATATTCCCACTGCATAGTTTCTATATATATTTCCTTGCATACTATCGCACCTTTCCAGCACCCTTCTAACCTGAACCATTCGACATAGTTAAATCCCTCTGTACTCTTTTGAATTAATTTTTTTCCTCCTTCACTCAGTTCTAATATCACCTGTAGGATTTAAACCTTTCTCTGAATAAATGCTCCTAATTCTTTAGCTCCTTTTGTGTTCCTAGTACACTTTCTGTCACTTTTAAAGCTAAAAAACATTTTTTTGCTTAAAATATCCCATGGTCCCTCCATGTGCTTTTTCGATGGTTTCCGTTAGCAATATGATTCCCACACACAAAGGATTCTGGGTGACAGATTTCTCCTAATGTTTTTTACCTTTTCACTTGAAATTATCTTAGATATGGCAAGAATTGGGAGAGTTGTGAGCATCCCAAAGTTAAGCTCCACAGGTCACCACTGAGTTTTTTCTTTTATATTTTACATTTTACATTTTATAGATTTCCAATCTGCTTACTTTTGAATTTATTGTTACTAAAAGCATAAACCACAAAAAAATAAGAATAAGAGTTTCCTCAAAGAGATCTAGATAATCCAAATGAATTACTCCCGACAAATTAACCCACTCACCACTGTTAAGGTACCTTTAAAACAAAACTGAAATATTATCAGCAGGAAAGATTTGCCTGTTATGACACGAAACTTTCTTCATTCGAGGACTAAACATTCGCCATGATAAATGGTCTTGTGCTAGGACATTGGGCCTTTAATTTGCTTCTAATATGCAAGTATCAGTACTTCTTAGATGTGTGTGATAGTGTGTACATGAGGTGGGTGAAACTACAGGAAAAACAAGCTCCATTGCCCAAGAGGATCAATTTGTTCTCTGGTGTCATTTAAAACTCCTTTGAAAAAATAGCAAAACAAACTACATTATCATAGAGTCAATCAAAAATAGACCTGAAGAGAGGCCAGCCCCTTGGCGTAACAGTTAAGTTTGCACTCTCTGCTTTAGGGGTCCGGGGTTTGCCAGTTCGAATCCCAGGTGAGGACGTATGCACTGCTTATCAAGGCATGCTGTGGCAGGCATCCCACATATAAAATAGAGGAAGATGGGCACAGATGTTAGCTCAGAGCCAATCTTCCTCAGCAAAAAGAGAAGGATTGGTGGCAGATGTTAGGTCAGGGCTAATCTTCCTCAAAAACACCCCCCAAAAACAGACCTGAAGACTTTAAGATAAAATATAAAAAAGTAAAGGGATTTTTCCCTTCCTTTTGGGAGACATTGGATCTCACTCTAAGGTCATTCAGAGGTTTGTGTTCTTTCACTCAACCTGTGAACTAAAGTGTTAAGTTTACCTAGTTGAGAACTTTTAGGAATTAATGGTTTTAAAAACACTAATAAGCTTAGAATTCAGAAACCTGATTCTACACTTGCCTACCATTAATTAAAAGAAGGATCAGTATTTGGTAGATTTAGAATAAACTCCATAAACCAGAGAAAATATAAAGTTCTTCCCCTCTTTTCTTTACTACTTATTTGACATTATTTGTTTAAGTAGAATATTTCTTCAAAAGCCATCTATCTATAAAGTGGATTTTATATAATTCTCTTCAATCCTAATAACTTCAGGATATTGCCTTTCAATTCTAGGAGAATGTTTGCCCATGGTCACCTATAGCCTTTGGGTATATAAGGTTATAGATTACCACATAAAAATAAGGTTCTTTTTCCTATTTATTATGTACAATCTAGTTATTTTAGGATTTTTAAAGTTATATATGGCTTATCTGGAATTTCAAAGAATAAGAAAAGGTTCTTAGAAGATAACGTCAGAGACCTTTCCTGCTGTCCTTTTATAGGTTGTCATGGTGACCTGATAGCAGAGCATTAAAGATAGAGGAATGAACCATATTTCCCATCTATCTTCTTGAATCAGGCAATGCTTGACTTCCATGTCATGGTTGTTATGTGATCAATAGAATCCATCTAAATTCTGAGGCTCGGTTATGCTCAGTGCTCTTTTATCATATCCAGGACCCTAAGGCTCATGAGTTGCAAGGCTGGAAGTAAGAAATGTATCAAGTTGCCATTTATAATTTGCTGTAATATGGCAGGAATGGACAAAAAAAGTCATTGGAATAATATGTGACTGAGAAAAAATAAACGTGCTGGTATGAGTAACATTAGAGGTGGCTGTGGCAATGGCTTGAAAATGTGTATGTGGTGTCTGATCCCAGCAAGTTTGGAAATTAATTTATTGGAAAGCAAATGACTTCAGCTAATGAAGTTGATGGTGGTAGACAGGGTTCTAGAAATTCAGGCTGAATTGATCAGAAGTCAAGAGACTTCTAATTCAGTATTCTCTGGCACGGTCATGTATGCTCTTGGTGAAGATATGAGGCAACTATCATGGCCTTGGTGAAGTAGGGAAACAGAGCATGAGTTTTGGGAAAGTGTAGTATGATAAAGAATATACTTGGGTTTTGAGTCTGGTTCCTGGCACTGAGTTTCAAAAATCCTAGGAATTTCCCAAGTGAAAAGAGTTTCTTTGCTATCCTAATGAGGTGATCCATACTAGGTCCCCGGATAATTTCTGGATGGAAGCTGGTCACCAGAAAGACCAAGAATGTGATTAGAAGGTTGAGACCTTCAACTACCAGACCTCTGGGGAAAGGAAGAGGGCTGGAGATTGAGTTTAATCATGGGGCCAATGATTTAATCAATAATGCCTAAAAAGTGGAATCCCAGTAAAAACTCTGGACACTGAAGCTTAGTACAGCTTCCTAGTTGGTGAACACATTCACCTGGTAGGTGAAAACTGATGTGCAAGGTGGATAACATGCCTTGACTCCACAGGGAGATGGCACAGAAGCTCTGTGTTTGGAACCCACTCAGACCTTGCATATGTTCTTTATAGTAAAACTATAATCTTAAGTATACCACTTTCTGTGAGTCCTGTGAGTTGTTCTAGTGAATTATTAAACCCATGGGACTGTAAGAACATTCGAATTTGTAGTTAGTCAGACACTAACTGGGTGGGTTGTTACCACCAGAATTGTATTTTAGTATCCCCATTTGATGTTACACCAATTGGGCTGGAAACAGAAAAGAAGAGGGGAATCTTGGTACTCTGATAGCTGTCTTTTGAGTAAGGATACATAGAGATAATGTCTTTGAACATAAATAGATATTTGCCACCTTTGTTTTCTGGCAAAGCTACTTCCTAGTATAGTTAAGAGGGACTTTTTGGAGTCTTTCTCATTGTGAAGTAAGGACAACTTGGTAACTGATGTTTGTCTGAAAGCTGACAAAGGCTGACATGAAGGAGGTTGTATTGTTGGGATGGAATTTGTAAAGGATCACTTGTGAGTAGAAATAAAGCCGGAAGGATTAAATGAGACCTTTACTCTGAGATCAGTCAGACACCGCTGAGAAACTTTGAACAGGAAAGCATCGGTTTTAAAGGATCACTCTAGCTGTCATGTTGAGAACAGGAGAAGGAGAGGAATGGCAAGAGTGAACACTGGTGAGCAGTGAAAAGTCTGTGTGGGACGTGCCTGGAGCAGGGAGGTAGCAGTTGCTAAAGTAAAAGGAAAGGGTCAAATATAGTGTACAAAGTTTTAAATGAAATTGTTTAAAAAACCAAAACCAACTACAAACTTTCCAAATTACTACAGTAAAATGCACACATCACACACAAATTCTCACCTACTTGTAAGAAAATGCAATCCCATATATTAAAAGATAAGGAACAAAGACAGTATTTGACAAGAAGATATAAGTTAGTAGAATTAGATCAAACTTATTTGTTATCAATAAATGTAAACAAAACAAATTTAATTATTAAAGGAAGTATAGTTACAAGTTCTAACAAGGAATCCCAGACTGAGTTTACTAGAAAAGCTATATCTAAAATGAAAATGACACAGAAAGTTCACACAGATTCTTAATGTATGCAAAAATGCATACCAGACAACTACTAACAAAAAGAAAAAGGAATCTGTGATACTAATATCAGGCATTTTGAAATCAAGTTAAAAGTATTCCATAAGGGAAAGAGAGGAGCTTTAAATTATAGAGGGTAAATAACAATGAGTTTATACCCATCATATATTTTTATATACAAATAACACACAGGAAGGAAGAAAGCAAGAGAGAGAGTGAGGGAAGAAGAGAAGGAGGGAGGAGAGAAGGAGATAAGAGAGGAAAGGAGGGATGCATAAAAATGTAAAATAAAATACATGAAGCATAAAAAACAGGATGAGCAAAGAGAATTGTCATAAAACACAGCAGAAAAAGAGGAATTAAACTCACATCTTTCAGTACTTCCTAATCAAATATCCCAAATAATAATAATGAAATAGGGAATGTGATCATGTGATCTGTAAGTTTGAACAAAAGGACACATATGAAACTCTGCTTTCTTTCCAAGAGATAGCATTTTTAGGAGCCAGCCCCTGGCCTAGTGGTTTAGTGTGCTCCATTTTGGTGCACCTAGTTCAGTTTCCAGGACATGGACCTACACCACTCATCAGCGGCCATGCTGTGGTTGCAACCCACATACAAAATAGGGGAAGCTTGGCACAGATATGAGCTCAGGGTGAACCTTCCTCAGCACAAAAAAGAAAAAAAGAAAGATAACATTTTTAACACAGAAAAACATATTTTCTACAATCCTCTCATCTCTACAAAGACACAATTAGTCACTCAACTAATTGTTCAAAGTAGAAATAATATAGGCCATTTACTCTGAATAACACTAGATAGTGATAACAAAAAAAGGAGAGAGAGAGAAGGAAAGAAAACTCCTGAAAATCATATATTTCTCTCGTAGATAACTCTTGAATAGAAGGAAAAAATAAAAAAGGAGATTGAAAAATATCTAGAAAATACTAACAGTGAAAACACAACGTATCAAAATTAATGATCTACGCCTAAAAGGATACTGAGAATTAATTGACATAAATACTCATAAACACGTAATGATAAATCTCATAAAAAATCTTAATTCTCACTCTTTCCAGTCAGTTCTAGTGACTAGAGAAAAAATGTGGGAAAGGACTTTTGACACTTCTAAAGTTGGTATCTGCCTTTATTTCCTTTAATTATTATTCTGTATTAATTCTACGGGACTTCGGTTTGAGAATCTCCAAGTTTTACACTTTCTATTTTCCTACTGTTGCCTTCAGTGGGAAGTTGTCCTATTTTTTTCTTCTTTTCCTACAGATATTAAAAGGCTGGGTTGTGTGTACTTTTCAGGGCTCTTGGATTACGTACCATAGACCACAAAATTCTTAAAGCTCAGTGTAGGCCAGTGGGCTGACAAAAATTGGTTAAAAGGCTGATTTTCTTGTGAAATTCACACAATAATAAAGGACAGAAAATGGGAGATTTTATAGTAAAAAAAATGAGGGCCAATTTTGGGAATCATTAATTACTGAGGATATATAGATTTAAAGCTGCAGGGTCCTAATGTAAGTCCTAAGAAGGCCTAACATGTAAAAGAATTTAGTAAACTCAGCTGTGAAAGAAATTTTGAATCCCTTCTCTTCTGAATTTGGATAGTTACAATAGCTATGTTGATGAATAACAGGCATCTTGTCCTCTTTTCTTCCCAGAATTACTTTTAGGATTTCTCTGTGGAGATCTTGAAATATGTTTGTACAAGGCAGGCTACCGGCCTCTACATATATGGGGAAAGGTGAGGAATGAATATTTTTCCTATATAGCACATAAAATTTAGGTGATTAAGGATTTTTCATGTATGCTAGTGAGGATTAAGATGTCCGTGGTCTATTGGGGTTATAAAGAAATAAGACAAGGTCACAGAAATGATAGAATCATATGCCTCAGGGGCTGGCCCCATGGCCAAATGGTTAAGTTTGCACGCTCTGCTTCAGCCTCCCAGGGTTCCACTGATTCAGATCCTGGGTGCAGACATGGCACTCCTCATCAGGCCATGCTGAGGTGGCCTCCCACATAGCACAACCAGAGGCACGGACAACTAGAATATACAACTATGTATGGGGGGCTTTGGGGAGAAGAAGAAGAAGAAGAAGAAAAAGGAAGATGGGCAACAGATTTTAGCTCAGGTGTCAATCTTCAGGGAAAAAAAAGAATCATATGCCTCTTGGTTTGTCACACTTCTTATGAGGATAACTTGAAACATGTTTTTAATACTGCAGTCATAACATCTTGGAGTAAATGGCCCTCTTGGTATCAAGCATTAACCTGGTCACTGACTGACTCAGAATGTATGAACAATGCCAAGCGATCAATACAATCTTCCCCGTGTCTGTAACCAATTGAGGTTTCTGTTATTTCATGATAGCCTGGACTCCCACTCACTGCAACAAGGCTACAAATGGGATAACTTGCCCTCTGGCCCCATTCTCAAAGTGTTATGTGATGGACATTTATTTCCAATAGAATTGTGTTATTTTGTAAGCAGAGCTGCATACATGGAAATGATGTCTTGATACATAATCCTACTACACTTTGGTGCCATTGACACAAAGCAGGTGAATTAGAGCTAAGGAAAAAAAATTGAGTGCTTGCCTTCAAACAGGCCAATACATACTCTTTCCACTAAACGCTCCATCAAATAATGTGACACAGGTTTGTTTCTGAATATTCCTTACAACAAATGTTATTGGGGACCATAAAGAATAAGGACAAATATTTAAGATGTTTATATAATATTTGGGTAATTAGATATTTTACATTTTTCTGGAGAGATATTTTTTTCTATAGGTAAATACATGAATTTTTACCTGTATATTTCTATCTGGATTTTTTGTTGAAATTAGAAAGATCTAATTGGCTGAATATTATATAGATATTCTAAATATTTAAACAAGGATAAATTGCTTTATTTGAAAGCACTTCTATTTAAAATCCTCCTCAAGGTAGATAAGAAAAAGACTAACATCCAAATAGTAAACTAGTCAAGGAATGGTCAGAAATATCTCAGAAATTGAGATATCATCTCAATATATGTACCTCAGTTTTTAGTACAATGTTGAATAATTGCCATATTATCCATCAGCAGAGCATGGTTAAAAAAGTGTGGGGCATGGTTAAATAAGTATCTAAAAATGTAAGTTATGGAGCTAATAAATGGACAATGTAGATATCTGGCTCTCTCTTTCTTGCTCTTTAATGCTCATTAAATGGTAAGTCCTATTCGAAAGATTGGATTTGAGAATTTTCATTTTTTGTTAATTTTTCCTTTGTTTACTGACATATCTGTTATACAATTATTTTAATTTATACAAAAAAATCAAATTAACTATATTAATCTCACTGCAAAATCTTGCATTCCAAGCTTATGCTTTTTCCTGCCTTATCTGAGTTGGATAAAAATATTATAACATTTATATTCAGCGTACTATTTTGTGTTTGTAGGTATTTGATGTTCCCAATTACCTTACTCTTATTTACATAACTTAAGGTTACAACTGAAAGTTACCTTCATATGGACCATAGAATAGCAAAATGATTTTATAAATTGACTTGTTAAAATTAATAAAGCCTCTTTTAAGAAGAATATAAATGCATTTTTAATGGGTGACATATTAAAGCAAATACTTTTCCTAAACCTAAAAGGTTAAATTGTTGACAGAAATCAGCCCTTTGTTCCTATCAAAGCATTGCTTTTACTTGCACCACAAAATTGACCAGAATCCAATGACAGTGTTTAAAAGTTATTTTTTGCTGTTGTTGCAGTTAACAGCTAAAGACGTATTTTACACATGCATTCAAATATCCATTTTTATAATCATACCAGAGATTGAAGTCGCTGCCTTATATCTTTCTCTGTAGGTCAGGAGTTTTCAATTTATTCACATTTGTAGTCAATGTTTATGACTTTCTCTATGTGGGTAGAAATGATTTTTTTTTTTTCCAGAGGCTAGACAAATGTTACCGTGATGAGTTTCTGGGGATAAGAATTCTGAACCTCATTTTCTGCTGGGGATCATTTCAACCCCACAGAGACCACCACAAGCTGAATGGCACCGCGTAGATAGTGAGACAGCAGTTATTTTTTTAACATTTGCAGCTGTTTGGAAGCTTTTATTTTCCAAGAGCATGTACTTTTTATAGTTCAGTTTTAGCTATTAATTTTCTAAACCTGTTCTCTTCTAGTCTTTTCATTGTATTATTAGGAATACTTAACACATTTTTTTGTGGGTGGAAATTCATTTTTTGTGAATTTGTTTTGTATCTTATTTGAAGATTCAAATCTTTGGGTTTAGAGCCTATAATTTGTCTATTAAGAGACAATGGATGCATACATAGACATAATGATCAATTGCCATGGAGATAAGCTTATCACCATAGCAACTTGCATCCTCTACAAGTGTGTGAAAAATGCTGAGGGGTGCAGAAGGAAGATAATCCGTGTGTGTGTGTGTGTCTGTGTGTGTCTATGTGTGTTTTGAATTTTCAGAGGCTGAAGAAGAGGAATTTATCTTCTCCTCATTAGTGACTACCTTACCAATTTGTCGAAGAAATAGACTCACAGTCACCTTGCCAATTCTGGTGTTTTGCTTTGTGTCCTACACACATTCTATGTATATAGTAAATTAGTTTTTCTCTTGATGATCCACTTATAATATTCTGATATTTCTGAGTTCATAAATAGCATTTCAATTATTTGAACAATGAGTCAGCTTAGTTAAACAACTGCAGGGCATTCAGAACACTGTAGGACACAAAGAGAAGGTGGTAGAGAATAGACAAGTAAGTTACTGAAATAAGATAGAGTCAAGAGACAGTAAAATAGGTAGATATAAAATAGATAAAAATCAAACTTTTCATTATTTTTAATTTTTGTAATTTGTTAGTCAAAGTATTAGAATTATATTAAGAAATTCAAACGTGGTAGATTTTATTATTGTTCACAGTTAGTAAGTGACTCCTTCCCGATAAGAGGATTGATTATATGTCCCTACCGACTGCCATGTGACTTCTTTACAGAGAATTGTACATTCCCCCACTTTGACTTTGGGTTAGGTCTTATGGCCGTTTTGACCTATGGAATATGAGGAGCTCGCCCATGCCTTGTGTGAGCAGGAGCTTTAAGAGACATCATGACCCTCTGCAAGATCTTTTGCTCTCTTTTCCTTTACAGAAAAACAACATGTCTCAAATAGAGGTTCTTCCTCAGACTGAGTTCTGGAAGGAGAGGCTATGTGGATGAGAGCAGATACAACTGACTCTCAGTTAACATCAGGTAGGGTCAGTGTAAGAGGTAGGGTCAGTGTAAGAGTTAAGGTCAGTGTGAGCCAATAAAGTTTTTCTAATCTTTGCAAATCTGACAAATCCGACAATTAAAATACACCATTTTCTATTTTTTGTTATTTATTCATCTCTTGTGTTTTTCATCTCTTCCCCATTCTTTTTTGTAAAATTTTTAGTTGTCTTTTGTTTTTTTATTGTGGTAAGAACACAGCATGAAACCCGTCCTCTTAACAAATTTTTAAGTGCACACGACACTATTGTTAACCAAAGGCACAACTTCGGACAGCAGCTCTCTATAGCTCATTCATTTTGTATAACTAAAACTTTACTCTCATTGAACAGCAACTCCCTGTTTTCCCTTCCGCAAGTCCTTGGCAACCTCTATTCCACTCTCTGTTTCTATGAGTTTGACTATTTTAGATACCTCATGTAAGTGGAACTATGAAGTATTTGTCACTCTATGGCTGGCCAATTTTACTTAGCGTAATGTCCTCAAGGTTCATCCATGTTGTTGCATATGGCAGGATTCTGTTCTTTTTTTTTAAGGCCAAATGATACTCCATTGCGTGGATATACCACATTTTCTTTATGCATTCATCTGTCAATGGACACTTTAGTTGTTTCTATATCTTGGCTATTGTGAATAATGCTGCAGTGAACCTGGGTATCATGAATCTCTTTGAGATTCTGATTTAAATTCTTTTGAATATACACCAAAAGTGGGGTTATTGAATCATGTGGTAATTCTATTTTTAGTTTTTTGAGGAACATTCGCATTCTTAATGTGTATTCAGTAAAGCTGACTCTACCCCATCTTTTTGGTTTATGCCGGATAAACCAGAGTATGGCTTTCTTCATATGGCTTTCTTAATCCACTAGGGTTAAGGATCCCACCTGGAATTGTTGAAAGAGAGGCATCATATCTCCCTACTCCCACCTGGGGACCTGAACTTGGCAGAACACAGAGTGTTCTTGCTACAGCAACATGCATCTATGAGGAGAGAGTCAACCTGAGAAGGACTCTTGGATCAAGGAGTATCTGGAGCCATTAACCTTCATTTAGGTGAAATAAATACTCTTTTCTAAAAAGCAATCTGTTGGGTGTTTTGGTAACTTTGCTATAGAAAATCAGTAACAATTATATTTTCCCCAAGTTCCTACATTTTCCAAGTGTTTAGGAAAATATACCTACAACAGTTGCAAATTGGCACGTAATGATTAATGACTCTATCTTTAGGTGGGTTTTAATTTTAGCTGAAAAGATATTTCTATTGTTGCTTTTTATTTTGTTTTTATTTAGAATTCTATTTTGTCTGACATAGTTACTGCTACACATATTTTCTTCCTTTTATTATGTTTTGTCCCATCCCTATATTTTTATCTGTTTTCTTTCATTTAAATGTAGGTGAGTTTCAACAAAACAGCAAAGATTTGAATTTTGTTTGAGTCAACTCTAATATTTATCTTATCTTTACTAAAGACTTTTAAAGTAATTGTGTGTTGTGAGGTTCTATGTTTTTTTAATGTTTCATTTTTATGCATTTTATTATTTCTTAAAATATACTATATCCATGATTCTTTCAAGATTTTTTTTCCTTTTGAATAATTTGATTATCTGGTTTTATTTCTTAATTTTCTTAAACTATTCTATTTTTAAATTACATTAGCTCACACTATACATAGTATTCTCTATGGTGCTCTTTTAGCTTTAGAAAATAAGTGACTGCGCTTATATATTGATAACTTCAGAGCAACATCCACTTAATCATTTTAATGGCTTCTTAGTAAGCTTTAGTTAATCAGTCTTTTTTTGCTATATGTCCTGTTTTCACTAATTTATTTTTAAAAGCAGTGCTTTGATGAATATTTTTGTGCATGCATATTTTTGTGAAGTAATCTAAATATTTCCTTAATGAAAATCCCTGTAAGTTTATTTTATGGGTCAAACAGCATCGACTTTTTAAAGTCTTTGATACATATTGATAACTTACCCTCCAGAATGATTGTACCAATATATATTGCCACTATCAGTGCATGCAGGAGCCTTTCTCCTCACATATAACATTGTCCATCGGAAGAGTGTAAATTATCTTATGTTTAGAAAATATCTCCACTGATAATTCATCTTTTATCTCTACTGATAAAGAGTTGCGTCTAGAAGAAAAAGTGTAAATCCAGTGATCTAGTCTAATCCTTGAATATTAGAGATGAAGACACAAGACACTTGGAAATTAAGGGTCATACACAATGTCATAAGGCATAATAAGACAGCCAGAACCAGCATACTGGCACCCTGATGTCTGACATTGTTTATCGGTTGTTCCACTTGGAAGCACATGGCTGGGAATATGGGCACATGCTTGCTAGTTTCTGATGGGAAGAGGTTGAGAGTGTTGTCAGTGTGGGAATAAGTATGACATGTGTTTAATTTTAGCCTTTCTCAGAGTACAAAATATAGCCACTAAACAAATGATAAGAAGGCAAGAAATTGGTGATTTCTCCATCACTCTTGAGATGATGTGCCCAGGGACTCCGTGTTTTGAGAGACCATCTGCTGAGTATCTTTATTACTGACTCAGATTGTTTGTGTCTATAACTGTCTATCGTGTCCTGGAATTTGTACAGCTGCCACAATTAACATAAGAAAATATCCAAGTTTCTCACTCTCTTCCAGTTGCCTTTTACTTATATTTTTATCTATACGTGGCTTAACTGATTTTATCATATCCATCTTTTACTTATCTTGTTCAGCTTTTCAAATATACCCCAAGTACTGTTCACTTTAATGTTATTTTATCTTTGTTTTATTTCATGTATCTGGTTTCTTTTGCCTACCAGAAGCTTTTAGTCTGATGTAGTCACATTTGTTTATTTTTTCTTTTGTCTCCCTTGCCTGAGTAGACATAGTATTCAAAAAGATGCTGTTAAGACCAATGTCAAAGAGTGTACTGCCTATATTTTCTCCTAGGAGTTTTATTGCTTGAGGTCCTACATTCAAGTCTTTAATCCATTTTGAGTTAATTTTTGTGCATGGTGAAAGCTAATAGTCTACTTTCATTCTTTTGCATGTGACTGTCCAGTTTCCCCAACATCATCTATTGAAGAGATATTCCTTTCTCTGTTGTATCTTCTTGGCTCCTTTGTTGAAGATTAGCTGTCCATAGATGTGTGGTTTTATTTCTGGGCTTTCAATTCTGTTCCATTGATCTATGTGTCTGTTTCTGTGCCAGTACCATGCTATTTTGATCACTATGGCTTTGTAGTATATTTTGGAGTCAGGGATTGTGATGCCTCCACCTTTGTTCCTTTTTCTAAGGATTGCTTTGGCTATTCGAGGTCTTTTGTTTTCCATATAAATTTTAGGATTCTTTGTTCTATTTCCATGAAGAATGTCATTGGGATTCTGATTGGGATTGCACTGAATCTGTAGATTGCTATAGGTAACATGGACATTTCAACTATGTTTATTCTTCCAATCCATGAGCCTAGACTACCTTTCCGTTTCTTTATGTCTTCTTCAATTTCTTTCCATAATGTCTTATAATTTTCAGTATATAGTTCTGTGACCTGCTTGGTTAAATTTATCCCTAGATATTTTAATCTTCTTTGTTGCAATTGCAAAGGGGATTGTTATTAGTGTATAGAAATGCAAATAATTTTTGTAGGTTGATTTTGTTCCCTCAAATTTTGCTGCAGTTGTGGATTATTTCTAAGAGTTTTCTGGTGGATTCTTTAGGGTTTCCTATATATAGAATCATATCATCTGCAAACAATGACAATTACACTTCTTCCTCTCCAATTTGGATAACTTTTCTTTCTTTTTCTTGCCTAATTGCTCTGGCCACAACCTCCAGCATTGTGTGGACTAGGAGTGGCAAGAGTGGGCCCTCTTGTCTTGTTCCTTTTTTCAGAAGGATGGCTTTCATTTTTTCACCATTAAGTATAATGTTGGCTATGAATTTGTCTTATATGACCTTTATTATGTTGAGGTACTTTCCTTCTATACCCATTTTATTGAGAGTTTTTATCATAAATGGATGTTGGATCTTGTCAAATGATTTCTCTTCATCTATTGAGATGATCACGTGATTTTATTCCTCATTTTGTTAATGTTGTGTATCACATTGATTGATATGTAGATGTTGAACCATCCCTGCATCCCTGGTATAAGTCCCACTTGATCATGGTGTATGATCCTTTTAATATCTTGCTGTATTTGGTTTGCCAATATTTTGTAGAGGATCTTTGCATCTACCTTCACCAGCAATATTGGCCTCTCATTTTCCTTCTTTGTGTTGTCCTTGTCTGGCTTTGTTATCGGGATGATGTTGGCCTCACAGAATGAGTTAGGAGGTATTCTGCTTCCTTCAAATTTTTGGAATAGTTTGAGAAGGATGGATATTGACTCTTCTTTGAATGTTTTGTAGAATTCTCCAGAGAAGTCATCTGGTAGTGGACTTTTGGTTTTTGGGAGTTTTTTGATTACTGTTTTGATCTCTTTACTTGTGATTGATCTATTCAGATTCTCTCTTTCTTCTTGATTCTGTTTGTGAAAGTTGTGTGAGTCTAAGAATTTATCCATTTCTTCTGGGTTATCCAATTTTTTGGCATATAGCTTTTTGTAGTATTTTCTTATAGTCGTTTGTATTCCTCTGGTATCCATTGTAATTTCTCCCCTTACATTTCTAATTATGTTTATTTGAGCTTTCTCTCTTTTTTTGTTAGTGCTTCTGGCTAAGGGTTTGTCACTTTTGTTTATCTTCTCAAAGAATCAGCTCTTAGTTTCATTGATACTTTATCCTGTTTTTTTTTTAGTTTCTATCTCATTTATTTCTGCTCACGTTTTTATTATTTCCCTCCTTCTGCTGAGTTTGGGCTTTGTTTGTTTTTCTTGTTCCAGCTCTGTTAGGTGTAGTTTAAGATTATTTATTTGAGACTTTTCTTGTTTGTTGAGGTGGACCTGTGTTGCTATGAGTTTCCCTCTTAGGACCTCTTTTGCTGCATCCCATTAGAGTTGGTATGTTGTGTTTTCATATTTGTTTGTCTCCAGGTACTTTTTAACTTCTCCTTTGATTTCTCCATTGATCCAATGGTTGTTCAGTAGCATGTTGCTTAGTCTCCACATATTTGTGACTTACCTAGCTTTTTTCTTGTACTTGATTTCTAGTTTCATAGGGTTGTGTTTGGAAAAGATGCTTGATATGATTTCAGTCTTCTTAAATTTATTGAGGCTTGCCTTGTTCCCCAACATATGATCTATCTTTGAGAATGTTCTATGCACGCTTGATAATAATGTTATTCTGCTACTTTTGGATGGAATCTTCTAAATATATCTAAGTCTATCTGATTCTAGTGTTTCATTTAAATCCACTATTTCCTTGTTGACTTTCTATCTGGTTTATCTATCTATTGATGTAAGTAGGGTATTGAGGTCTCCTACTATTATTGTGTTACTGTTAATTTCTCCCTTTGGGTCTCTTAATAGTTGCTTTACATACTTTGGTTCTCCTATGTTATGTGCATATATATTCATCAGTATTACGTCCTCTTGGTGGAATGTCACTTTTTCTCATTATATATTGCCCCTCTTTGTCTCTCATTGTCTTTTTCATTTTGAACTCTGCTTTGTCTGATATAAGTATGGCAACACCTGCTTTCTTTTCCTTGCCATTTTCTTAGAGTATCATCTTCCATCCCTTCACTCTGAGCTTGTGTTTTTCTTTAGAGTTGAGGTGTGTTTCCTGGAGGCAGCATGTTGTTGGATCTTGTTTTTTAATCCATTGAACTACTCTGTGTCTGTTGATTGGAGAATTCAATCCATTTACATTTAGAGTGATCATTGATATATGAGGGCTTAATACTGCCATTTTATTTCATTTTTTCCTGTTGTTCCCTTATTCCCTTGCTTTTCTTCCCTTGTATTTCTGATTGCCATTTCTGTTTGGTGGTTTTCTCTTATATTTTTCTCAGTTTTCTCTTTATTTATGAATTGTGGCTCTGCTCTGATTTTTTTGTTTAGTGGTTACCATGAGGTTTGTATAAAAGATTTCATAGTTGAGATAGTCCATTTTCTGATACCCTCTTATTTCTCTCAGCCTAAGCATGTTCCATCCCTTTTCCCTTCCCCTTCTGAGTTATTGTTTTCACAAATTATTCTGTTTTGTGAGTTTGTAACTAAATTGAAGTGTTTATAGTTATTTTTATGCTTCCCTTCCATTTATCTTTTATGTTATAGTTAATTGTTTGCTAACCAGTTCTGATAGAGAGCTGATTTTGTCTGTCTATTTATCTCCGTGCTCAAAGTTTTGTAAACCTTTGCCTTTTTGTTTCAGGTATGAGGTCCTCCTTCAAAACTTCTTGCAAGAAAGATCTAGTGGTGCTGAACTCCCTCAGCTTTTGTTTATCTGGGAAAGATTTTATTTCTCCATTGAATCTGAAGGATAGTTTCATGGATAGAGTATTCTTGGCCAAAAGTTTTTGTCTTTCAATATTTTGAATATATCATTCCTTTTTCTCCTAGCCTGTGGGGTTCTGTTGTGAAATATGCTGACAAACTGATAGGGGTTCTTGTGTAGGTCATTTTCTTCTGCCTTATTGCCCTTAGGATTTTTTCTTTGCCATTGACTTTTGCCAGTTTTACTATTATATGCCTTGGAGAATGTCTTTTTGCATTGATGCAATTAAGAATTCTATTGGCTTCATGTATTTGTTAGTCCAGTTCTTTCCCCAGGTTTTGGAAGTTCTCAGCTCTTATTTCTTTGAACAAGCTCTCTACTCCTTTCTCCTCTTCTCCCTCTGGAATATCTGTAATGCTTATGTTACTTTTCCTAATTGAATCAGATATTTCTCAAAGAATTTTTTCTTTTCTTAAAAATCTTAGTTCTCTCTCCTCCTCCATCTGAAGCTTTTCTAGATTTCTATTTTTTAATTCACTAATTCTGTCCTTCATAAAGTCTATTCTATATTTTATGGTGTCTACATTTTTATCTCATTAGTTGTGTTCTTCATATCCAGAATTTCTGTATAGCTTTATAAGGGCTGCAATCACTTTGGTGAAGCATTCCTTCAGTTCATTAATTTTATTCATGAGCTAATTGAACTGTCTTTCTGTGTTTTCTTGTAACTCATTGATTTTTTTATGACATCTATTTTGAATTCTCTGTCATTTAGATTGTAAATTTCTGTGACTTCTTGATTGGTTTCTGGAAACTTGTCATTTTCATTCTGCTCTTAAGTGTTACTGTGGTTTTTCGTGGTGTTTAACAAATTCACCTTTTGCTGTGGCATTTTTAGTAGTATCAGGTTGCAGATTCCTCTTTCCACCTTTTGCGGGGGCAGGATTTGTGTTTTCTGAACTTGCCACATCTGCTGGAAGTCGTGCTGGTAGAGCTCATCTGAACTTGCCTGCTGGCTGCAGCCACTTGGTGGGTCACAAATGCACGTGTAGATGCTCTCATGTGGGACTGCTGTGTTGGCAGTGGAGCAGCCAAGCTGGTGTGCTAGGTGGGAGGAGAGGGGCACTTTCTTTTGCACATGCAGGTCAGCTCTGTGCTCATGGGTGATTTGCCTGAGGTGCTGTGCTTGATGGAGGCTTTTTTGCAGGGGCTGAGCTGCACTACTCGGTAGAGAGCATTCTTGGTACAGGGCCACCATGGCACAGTGTGTGCTTCTTTGGCCAGGCTGCAACCCTGAAAGTGAAAGCGTTTATGTGCAGGCCTGGCTGCCCCCACTTTCACTCATGTAAAGTCCTGTGGCTGCTGTGTGAGGACCTGTGATCTAGATCACTGCCACCAGGGAGGAGGAGGGATCCATTCACTTCTTTCCACAGCTTCCTGGGTATCCAATCCTCCTACCTTGAGTGTAGCTGCCTTGATCTGTCAGATGCCCTATTCTGCTTTGTAGGGAGTCCTCTGTTGGTTAATGAATGTCCATTTAGTCGTAACTGAAGTGGGGGAAACTAAGAGAACCACTCGCTCAGCCACAATGCTGACATCACTCTTCACCAGCTGTTCATTCTGAGGAGGCCTCTTCCTTCCTCCACAGAGGGACTGCAGGGTTGGAAGAAGATTGAATTCTGGGATATTGGGCCTCCAAAAACTCAAAGATGGGGAGCCTGCAAGAATGGCAGTACTTCATTTTTTAAATTGTCAAATAACATTCCACTGCACAGTTATATCACATTCTATTTATCCATTGACCAGCTGGTAGACATTTGGATTGTTTCCACTTTTTGTCTATTAGAAACAATGCTGCTATGAACATTTGTGTATAACATTTTGCATGCACATGTGTTTAATTCCCCCTGGGTCTAAACCTAGGGGTAAAATTGCTGGGGCAAGAGATAACTTTATGTTTAACTCTTTGAAGAACTACCAAAATGTTTTCCAAAGCAACTGCACCATTTTACATTCTCACCAGCAGTGTATAAGCATTCTTATTTCTCTATATTCTTGACAACTATTATTATTATTTGTCTATTTTCATCATAGTCATCTTAGTGGGTGTAGAGTGGTATCTCATCGTAGTTTTATAGATTCCTGATGGCTAATGATGTTGAGCATCTTTTCAATGGCTTACTAGCCATCTTCATATCTTCTTTGGAGATCTGTGTGTTCATATATTTTGCCCATTACTTAATAGGGTCGTCTTTTCATTATTGAGTTGTAACACTTTATATATTTTAGATACATGGGATTGTAAAATATAGTCCCTTACCAGATATACAGTTTGCAAAATTTTTCTTCCATATATGCTTTTATAATTACCTTTTCTGGCACTCTTTGCTTTTTCATGTAGGTGTATTTGTTTGCAGCCTGAAGAATTTCCTTTAGTATTTCTTGTAACATGGGGATGCTGACAACAAATTATCTCAGTTTCTCTTTATCTAGAAATATATTTTTTCCCCCACCTTCATATTTGAAAGAGTTCTGTCTGTGGCTTCTATCGTGTCTGACAAAAAGTCAACTGTTGGTCTTATCTTGATTCCTTTGCATGTAACTGTTGTTTATCACTTACTCGTCTCAAGATAGTCTATAATTTACAACATAATATATGAAAATATACTGTATTATTTTCTGGGTTATATGAATAAAATATATTACATATTATACTAGAGAAATTTAAGGCATATTCTTCAGGCATATTTTCCACTGGATTTATAAATTTTATCTTCTTATAAGACAAAAATGATGATAATAACTTATTTGTTGATTGTTGATTATATTCTTGGTAATATATTCCTTAATAAATTAATTAATGTAATCTAAAAAGAAATAGATGTTCTATTTTCCTTTGCCTTTCAACATTTTACCATTGTGTGTATGGATGTCAACCGTTTTCCCTTTATCCCTCTTAGAGTTCTTTGAGCTTCTTGAATATGTAGATTACTGTTTTAATGTTTTTCGTCAAATTAGGGAAGTTTTCAGCCATGAATTCTTGGAATATCTTTTCTGTTCCTATGTTTCTCTAGTCTCTACTCTCTGTCTAGTACTTCCATTATGCTCCCTTTGGTGTGGTCCTCATAGTGACATATGGAAACTCTTTATTGGGACCTGAGGAAAGAAAGAGCTCCATATTTCTAGCCATACCCACTCATATTGGAGCTTCTGTCAAGCTGAGCTTGGAGGATGGAAGGGTGTAGGTGGGTTGTGACTCAAATGCCACAGATTCTAGCTATTCTTACTGAGTTTTGGTAGGCTTAAATACATGTTTCTTCTTTTGCTATATGCCCAAAGAACGATTTCCAGGGATTCTAAACTGTTATGTTTTTATAGTTTTTGCCAGTTTCACTTGTTTTGCTGGGGAGTGAGTCCATGAAGCTCCATATGCTACCACCTGAGAAATTTGTTTCATATTTCAACTCTTAAAATAATGAGTTTATGTTAGTGATGAACCATTGACATTGCTGGATTAAGATTGTTGAATAACATGCCCATCCAAAAACTTTACGCATGCCCTCACCAAGTATTCATGAGCAACTACTCTGTGCCAGCTACTGTTTTAAGGGTGATAGTAGAGCAAGAGACCAAAATACTTGCCTCTATGTATTTTATATTCTAGTTAACTTTTGTGTATATAAGATATATATATAGTTTGTGATGATATCATAAATGCTTTCATCATGTCAATGAACTCTATAAAGATTGCTCTTGTTTCTTTATTACCTGCAGGATGAAATTCAAAATTACCTTCCACCTCAAGGTTCTCTACTGTCAGGTCCAAAGCTGACTTTCAGACAAACTTTGTACTTCTCCCTTATATGGAGCCTTCATAATAAACTCTTTTTTAATTCAAATCACTTTTTCTTAATCGTAACCATTGTAATTTCATTTGGCCATCTTCATATATGCCATTTCATCCACTTTTGTCTTAATTCAGTCTTTCTCATCTTCCAAGAAGTAGCTCACCAACAAATTCCTCAGGAACTACAACCTAATCTAAAGAGATCATCTCTGTCTCGTATTTTCTTCAAGAATTCTTCACAGAATCACTCCTTTGATACCTCTCTGGAGCTTTCTCATATTGTTAGCCATTTCATTTACACATCCATATGTCACCAACTGATTTTAAGCTTCTTGAAGACAGCATTAGTTCTTATTTATTTTCCTTCCTTCAATACAAATGGATGAGTGTTTTGAATGTACCATGTATGTGATAATGAAAAGTGGTAATATAAATATATAAGTATAAATTAATTACTTCCAAAAATTTAATTTTCTGAATTTGATATTGTCACTTATTTTACCAGTGATAGGTGACTAAGCTTTTCATTATTTAATATGTAAGTCAGAAAAGAAATTAAATCACAGATTATTTAAAATTAGTTTTCTTCACAATATCAATTTATGTGATAGTTTTAACATTTTCTTGACTAGTTACCCAAGATGTCACTGGTATCTGAAATTCCTCCAATTGTGATATTTTCCCAAATATTTACATATTTTCTCTTACCTTATATCCAGGGAAAAAGAGAAGAAAGGTGAATTGCCAAAAACAAATCTCAATGGTTTGTAGCCTTGCATAGTTTACAAGAAAGGCAACAATATTGTCTGATTCTGAAATTAGGATAAAAAACATTCAAAATAATTTTGATTTGAATCAAGAGACAGTATATCATTTTAGAGACATATTTTTGTAATGAGCCATGTTGGATTTTTGGTAGCTCAAGTATTTATGGGAACAATACAATAAAAATATAGACTTTCTAAGAAAACTCAGGATAGGTGTTCAGAATATTTAGAAGTGTTTCTCACTTTCCCCTTCCCCCAAAATAATATCATATTAATATTTGGGTTGATGTTTAGAAAGTCAGTTTCATTTAGAGTAACTTTTTGCTGAATGAAATCTTTGCCACTCAATCTATTTTATGTATGTTCTGCCAATACAAAATGACATTTTGAAATATCAATAAGATGCAGGCTTCAGGCAAATTTATTGTTAATCTATATTTCAATTCAGAAAAACACTTTTTAAACACACTAAGCCATGGTTGTTTTTTATTTTTATTTTCTTAAACAACTAATAAAAAGACATATATATCTATTGGAAATGTATCTGAAAAATGATAAAAAGGAAAAGGTTCATATTTGATATCTAGATGTAACATGTTATATATAGTTTAATATCTAGATAAGCATGTTTTAAAATAATAATGGTAATAAACTCTGCAAAGAAATATCCTTTGCTTAAAAATCTGCATATTTAAAATATAGCCTTTTTGAATATCCATTAAGCGATCACACACATACAAACACATTCGCACATGCTCACACACATATAAAAGTACCTGTGTCAGAATTCCAAAATAGGAGCTCTTATCACTAATTGGCCAGAAAATTTGAAGAATCAAGAGGAGGGGTACTGCAAGCAGGACTGGATGGAGAAAGGACTAACTATGTTAGGATTCAAAACATGCAAATGAAAAGTCACCTTTTTGAAAGTCACAGGGTCCATTGGAAAATATTCTAGACCTCTTGGCTCTGAAGAGACATTGACTAGAGCTCAGCTATGTCAGAACTTTGCACAACAGGCTGCAATGCACAGTCCATGCCCACCACAGACTAAGATCACATTTTCAGGAAAGAAGAGACATTAACATCACAGATTCTCAAAAGGAGGTTATCTAAACCTGAGAAGAGCAGCCTGGCTAACCTGTTGATGTCACAGTTCCTACAGGGAGATACAGCTCTAGGCTGACACTGATATACTCAAGCTCATTAAGGCATGAAGTGGAGGGGAGAACCAGGTATGCTGTAATCAGTGTGAGTGGAGGTGATGGTCAAACTCAAGGTCCATAAATGAATTCACATGTTGACCAATGAAATGTCTAACATTGACACTCACTCAGGCATATCATGTAGCATGTACAGCAGGCTAGTTAAAGCAGACTATATCCAAATTGGTGACGGAAGCTTGGTATTGCCTGAGCTAACTTCAGGCTTAAACTATCAAGATGAAAAAGAAACCTTGCATCTGATATATATTCCTTTCTACCCTTCAAAATTGATATAATTTAATATTAAATAAAAATAAGATATGTATGTATATATTTTTGGCTAAAATGTCTGAAAATCAACTCACAAAATTATAATCTCTATCAGTTACCAATAACAGGCAAACTGTGATCTCCATCTAAAATTATAGCAAACAATGAAAAATGTTAATAGAATAAAAAAGGTGAAGTTCTTAAAAGTAGACAAACCTGTATGATTAATTAAAATAAATAGTTTTCCATATAACAGATTTAACCTATGATGGATGAGATGTATTGGATAATGTGATATTATTATTTTAATTGATGTTTATATGTTAGTTTTCTATTACCACAAATTTAGTGACTTAAAACAACACCTGTTTATTATCTCACAGTTCTGTAGATCAGAAATCCAGGCAGGCTTGATGAGTTTCTCCACTCATAGTCATACAAGGCCAAAGTCAAGATCTTGGCTGAGCTGGGCTATTATCTGGAGGCTCTGGGAAATAATTAGCTTCCAGGGTCACTTGGATGTTTTAAGAATTCAAGTCTTTAACTCCATAGGTCTGACTTTTAGGTTTTCTTGATGACTGTCACCTGGGAGCTGACTATTCTGCTTTTAGTGCCTACTCACATTCCTTCTCATGTGATTTCCTTTGTTTTCAAAGATGGCTATAGTCCAAGGAGTTCTCATGATTTGAATCTCTCTCATGGTTCCTTTGTCCCCAGGGAAAACTCTCTACTTTTAAAAGACTTCTGGGATTAGATTGGGCCCATCTGATAATCTTTCTCTGCTCACAAACATGCTACATTGTCCCATAGGACTTCACTTACTAAATACAAGTTGTAAGGTAAAATGATTACGAGTTTAAAGGTGGTGAGAGCAGAACATTAAATCAAGCACCGGGCCCTGTGCAGCTGCACAGGTTGCACAGCCATGAAGTTGGCTTTGGGAGTGAGAAACACAAGAAATATCTTTAAAATTATGTAAGAATACTAAATATTTTAGGGTGACAAAAAAATATAGAACTTTGAGCTATAAGTTTCAAACTATCCAACAAAAAGGAAGTGAACGAGTAAATAAAATTGTTCCAAAATAATGATGAGGCAGTATGGACTGAAATGATTCTCTGCACATTCATAGCAATGGCTGTCTTCAGAGATGTTTGCGGACAAAGTTGATGACTCAGAAAAAGGTGAATTTAAGATTTATCATTTCTTATTTCTTTAATTTAAAAAAATTCGACAAAAAATGACAAAATAAAAATATTTATTAATATAGGTTGGTGAGTACTTGCATGTAAATAGTAGTCTCTATAGTCAGATACTCTTACAATTCACGTTATCAAGATCTTGAAACATTGCAAATATGGCAAATAAATCCTGAAAGTTCATGTACACAATGCAAAAAATTGTAATGTTAATTAACTAAACCCCACATTTTTCAGCATTTTTAATCTAATAGTCCCAGTATACTAAATGAGATTCCTCATGAAGGCCAGTTTTAATAAAATTTAAGAATTACATAAGCTTAAAAACGTAAATCCTAGCAGAATAGAAATAAAAGGAAACTTCCTTTTTTCCCCAGCCTTATTGAGATATAATTGACATAAAACACTGTATAAGTTTAAGGTGTACAACATGATGATTTGATACCCTTACATGTGGCAAAAAATAACTACTACAGTAGGATTAGTTAGCACATCCATCACCTCACATAATTACCATTTATTTTTTATGATGAGGACATTTAAGATTTACTCTTTGCAACTTTTAGTTGCTATATAATAGTGTTGCTAACTATAATCACCATGCTATATACTATGTTGAATAAGAGTGGAGAGAGGGCACCCTTGTGTTTTTTTGATCTTAGTATATTTGATCTTAAAGTCTACTATAGATCGAAGGATTTACTTAGAGTAAAAGCCTCATTTTCCTGTAGAAATCACTAACTCAGGGGAAAAATATATTTGTGTTTGAGATTACAGGTCTGAAGTGACCTAGAACTGTGTGCAAGATGCTGGTCCAGGCAGAGCTTCACAGATCTCCCTAAGCCAAGCCTCAATTCTTAGCTGCTTTTGTCTTCTGCATTTAGAAATTGCACTGGGCTTAGCACCTAGAGCACAATGGAGCCATTGTTCTTGTTCATTTTTTATTTCACCTCTCATGTTATTTTTGAGGATGAGGACATGACCAGTGTGCTAAGGAAATGGATACTAGTCCTCTTAATAGAATGCTAATGTTGCAAGAACCATTATTGCATATCAAAAACAGAACCAAAGCTTTTCAAGCTGTAGCTCAATAGACAGTTCAGGGAATCCAGCAACCTCCCTAACACAGCTTCGCTGAGATCAGTTTGGCTTTCTTATATTACACATACAGAGTTACATGTACTATTTTGCTTAAAAAAAGTCGTTTCTACAAATATATGTGGACATCTACTTTGTGCTGGAAATTGTACAAGTAGATATAACCTTTCCTATTTTGAGACACTATTTTAAAAATTATGTACTCTCTCTCCCTCTCTTTCTTCTCCAAAATTTACTTGAGTGTCTTATAATACGTTTTGTTCTCTATTAAGCAGTGGAAACATATATTTTAATATCATGTACAGTTTTAGCCATCGGGACTGAGAAAAAATGTGCAAATAATTATGATTAGTTCTTTGAACTAGTCAAGGGCTGTGGATTTTCACATCATGATCTGGATAGCATTCAATTCTTGTTATTAATAAACATGCCACAGTTCTCATAGGTCTTCTAACAACATGATCTGAACTTTAAGGAAAAAAAGAAAGAGAGAGAGATAGAGATAGATGATAGATGTAGATACATAGATAGACAGACAGATAGGAAGACAAAAAGAGAGAGAGAGAGAGAAAACCAACGTTAGTAAATGTCCACCTCATTTCACTTACGATGTAAGGTCCATGCCGTTGTCTCTTTTTTCACAAATGAGGAAATCTCTGAGACCCTAGGAGTTGAGCAACTTCCTCAGAGTCACAAAGCGTGTTACTAGAGCAACAATGATCAGAGCTACTCATACCAGGGCTCATGGGTCAGCAGCAACAGGAGGATCTGGGAGGTTGTTAGAAATGAGGAATTTCTGGCCTTACCCCTAACCTCCCAAATCAGAATCTGTGGGTTTGGGGCCAAAAAAATTTGTGTTTTAACAAGCTCTCCAGATAATTCTTATGCACATTAAAATTTCAAATCTTCTAATCTAAAACTGTCCTGGAACTCCTCTAAGCCTCTCGGCTCTCTCCATTGCACCAAGAAAATATTCTACATGACTTCGTTGTGTTTTTCTAGTATGTTTAAAAATTTCAGTCTTGTAAAGCAACATGAGGAAACAACACAAGCAAGACTAGAAATATTTCTTATGGTATTATTCTTTTTCATTGAGCTTTCTAAAGCAGTAAAAAAGTGCTGCTTGAATAACTTATTTTATTATGCAAGGGAAGCCCAATGAGTATTTGTATTAGAAAGCATAGAAAATTATACCTTTTAAATGATTGTCATTTAAAGAGAAATATCCCGAATCCACTTAAGCCAGAATTGGGATTGAAAATTAAGTATGATTCTCGTATGAACTGATGTGGTGGCCCATCTCTCATTAGTCCATTAGTTCAAGGATTAATTGTGCCTCTAACTTCTCTGCTAAGTAGTGAATGTTTAATGTTGGCTGCATGTGAAGTGTAATTCCAACTGCAGCATTTGCCAGTGTAATATCATTCTTTTCGTTCATGAATTTCCCTTCAGCTATGGTCATATTTTCAGTGTGATACATTGAATTTTCATCTGCTCATATAGGATCCAGAACCTTTAAAGAGCAGATTACTGAGAATTTGCTGTGAATGATTGCAGGTCACACAGTGGCTTCAACTTAGTGAGGCTGAGTTACCAGTAAATTTGGGAGGCTGATTATGATTTGTTAAAGACTCTCTCAAGGTAGATATACAGAAAAGAAGGCATTGCAACTTGAAACCATTAAATAGGGTTGTTTAAAAATAAAATATAAAATCCTATAGAAACAAGCCAAAGTCACGTTTTAATCTTTATTTCTCATTATCTGTGTGTAGAGGTTGGGACTAAAAAAGTAGAATTGATAGTAGTATGTCCAGTTGTTATATTTTCCCTTTTCTTTTCATTTTTTGAGTCAAATGCTGCTATAGTTTTCTCCTCTTTGAATAAATTGAGAATAAAGTTATGCTTTAAGTATTTTGAGCTGACACAGTATGTAGAATTTCATTCAAAGTGTATCATGAATTAAAAGATGCATTTGAACTAGTCAACATGACTTAGATGTGATGACTTTTCTTTGTCTCTCTAGGATACATTAGGTGAGTAATTGTAACTAGACCCTCTCCCTTTGCCGTTGTATTAGTAAATGAAATGTAAACCTCTACTTCTGATGCACTATCACTCGAAGAGGAAGACCAATGAGAAGTTGTTTCTATGTGTTAAATGAATTACATTTGAAAGTAACGCGCTGGAAAATATCTGTTAACCTTATGCAGCACATTTGATATCATCATAAATCTATTAGCCTGTGATATCCTGGAACTCATACCTATCCCTTCAGCTGTCCCCTGCAATTCAGTGTGTAAAATCCACAGATCCATGCCAGAGTTGAGAGGGAGCCATTTACACAGTATCTGTCATGAGCCTTATTAATCAAAGGGGAAGATGGCCAGATCTGGTAAGATATTCTATGCTGGACCAAGTATGTATGTAGGGAGGAGGAGTACAGGCAGGGAGAAGACTGACTGGTGCCATAGCTGTATTTTCATTTTTGTGCACATCAATGAATTGGCCTCTTATAGTGTTCAGTATAAGTAAATATTTAATTAGATTAAGCAATGTGGATCATCTAGGACAGTGGTCAGCAAAATTTCCATAAAGTTCCAGAGAGTAAATATTGTAGGTCTGCCAACCACAGAGTCTCTGTAGCAACTACTCGGCTCTGTATTGTGGCACGGAAGCAGTCATAGACAATGTATCAATGAACAGACGTGGCTGTGTTCCAGCACAACTTTATTTATAGACACTGAGAATTTAATTTCATATAATTTTATAACGTCATGAAATAGTATTCTATTTTTGATTTTTTTCAATTATTTGGGAATTTAAAAATCATTCTTAGCTCATGGGTCATATAAAAAGTCATCTAAATAAGCTTAAATATGTAAAATTGGGGTTTAAGCCCAAAGGATATAATCGGATAGAAGCATGACATAATCTTTAAAAGCAATTTATATCTTAAATTTTTAAAAAGGGATTGTATAATAAGTGTATAATGTGTAGGTACAATAGGTGAGATATTTGTATAATATGTGTCACATAGATGAATGTTCATGAGACGTTCACTGATACAATCTATGGGGGAAAAATACAAAATAAAATCTCTAGCCTTCAAGTATTTTCCAATTTTTTGGTTGAACATCAGCAATAAATATTCACACAAGAACAAATGTGATGCTATTATAAAAGAAGTGCAAATTATTTTAATATATAAGGAAGACTTTATAGATTAATTTTGACCCTTATAAGGCTATGTTTTATAGAGAAGGTGGCATGCTATATGAATTTTAATGCATGTGTAGAATTTCAAAATAAAAAGAATTTCAGGAAGATAGAATAAGAGAAACAAAAGCATTGAGGTACTTAAAGTGTATACATATTATAGATTGAATGAAGTTGAGTGTCGTTTGGAGTCTGATGTGGGAATTGAACACTGGGCATTATAAAATAATTTGAAGTGAGGAGCCATTGACATTTATGAATGAAAAATTATATATAGACAACGATAATTGTTGGGGACATGAAAATAAATTGGAAGCAATGTGATATTTAAGAAAGAAATACAAATTAGAAAAACAGTAATTCAGTCTCGGCAAGAGATACATACTAGGAGATACATACTAGGGCAATGTCAGGAGAAATGGAGGGGTCAGCTCAAAGAAACGTTTTAGAGATATTGTTTATTCCATAGAGAGATGAAGAAGAGAAGGAAGTTAAGGCTAAATCGGCTTTTAGCCTTGATGACAGAAGACATTAACACCATCAATGCCAGGTGTTTCATATTTTGCAGGTCAGATGCACTTTCACATATTATATCTCATTTAGACTCTAATGAATTCAGCAGAAAAGCAAATCAAGTGCTAACATTTCCCTTGTGAGAAAATTTAACTTCAGCTAATTAAAACTTTGGATGCATGGTACCACAAAGGCGGATAATTTAAAATAGTGTGTTAGACTCTATCTTTTTTCACTATTTGAATGCTCCCTCACTACATAAACTCTTTCTATGTTGAGTATAGCAAGATAAAGAGACTTCCTGAAAGTTAGACATGTGGAAAATGTGAGATATAGATTTTAATGGATGTTATCACAGAGGTCGTAGCAGAAGTAGGGAGAATGAGTGAAATTTCCCCCGGGCAGAAAGTCTAAAGTGATAAGAATACAAAAAACTGTAATGTTTTTTTAAATAATGTTTGTGATGTGAAGTAAAAATGCAGTAAAAATATAGGCTAATGAGTGCCAAGGCAGTAGCCTGCTTATTGGCTTTGGGGCACTGCATGGTAAAATCCAGAGGAACACTGTATTATCAAAGCAGCATTTATGTGATCAGATGAGATAGGCACAAGCCAAGCGAGCAATAAGAATAAACAACCGCAAGCATAAACAACTTGGAGCAATTTTCTGTAGCTGTAGGGAACTGAAAAGGGCAGAAGTAGGCCAGTCAACCTTAAATGCCACCATCCACAAAGGACGAAGTTCTTTGAGAAAGCTGTCTGTCTCAGACAGTGATAAAAACTATTGAATACTACAAACACCTGTATTTTATCAAATCTAGGATATTATCTATTGTAAGATCAACCACAATTTTTATAAACGAGTAATACAGAAATATTGCTGCTAATTAAATGCTAACAAAATAATCTTTTCAAGTAAAATTTTATTTTATCCTTAATGGAATAATTTTTTGGATGGACCAGAATTTATATATCCATTTTGTGCATACATAAGTGGAAAATATAAGCAAAGTAAATTTAAGTTATCACTAAAATTATTTCCAATTCATAGTCTGATCTGCTGAGTCACTTAGAGTCATCATTTGTGGAAATAGCCTCCTCTATGCTACTATGAAAGTATTTCATTGAAAAAAATGTGTTCCTTTGTGGTCTCTGGGATTTTCTTCAAAGATGTTGAATAGCATAGCATAAAGGATGTGATGTATGTGACATACTCTTAAATAGCTCGGGACAAAATAGATAGATAGATAGATAGATGATTGACAGATAAATGATGAGATAAAGATAGATAGAGCTATAAAACAATTGTGGCATAAGGTGAATCTGGGTAAAGAGTATTGGGAGATCTTTGTACTACACTAGCACATTTGTACATGTTTGAAACTATACCTTTTGAATAATGGAATGAGCTCAGATTTAGCAAGGTGCTGGCAGTAGTATAGGTCTTGAGTTTTGTGAGATCTTCTAAACAACAGAGAAAGCAATTAGGAAAGACCACCAAAGAACACATAGGTCACATCTTCAATAAAAATATTTAACAAAATATGTCTATGAAACTCAGAATATGTGTGGTTTTTGTCAAGTCACCACCAACTACTGAATGGTTCTCAATCACCACTATATGGACTGAATGGAGGGGAAAAAAAGGAGGAGATGCTGACGAGCTATAGGAAGCAGAGCCCAGAAATAACTAGCAAGTGCTCAATTCCCAAAGGAGAGAAAAAGATGAGTCTGTTGATGCATAGGTCTGAAAACAACTAGTAAAACTGAAAGGAAAGTTTTAATGTCTCTAAGTTGTGGATGACTAAAAAAGCACAGTTGCCAATAGTCCACAAAGGCCTAAAAAGTGTTGTGTGATTTTAATTACTTGAGAATTCAGAAATCTCTAAAATAAACTATTTCCTTCTAGAAGTACAAAATCTCATCCTGAGGAAGTACTTCTGTAGTGATTAGAGCAAGAAAACTGAGGCCAAGGGAGTCTGAATGACAGAAGAGAAAGGAACGTGTTGAAAGGTATCATCAGGAAATAGACACATAAATGTATTTCACTGAGTATGTTTGAAATATATCATATTAAATAAGTCAAAAATAGGGAAATAAAGTCCCGTATTCTCTGGAAATTAGCTAACACATTCTCGGTAACAGATTATATTTCGATAACATGGGACCACTATATTTCCAATGTTTAAAGAAATTGGAGAGAGAAAATACTACAACAAAAGTTCATGCAGATTTGTAAATGAGTCAAGGAATGAAAACTATGGTAATTTAAATCGAAAACTTGGTAGTTTAAGCAGCACGTAAGGAGAGAATTAGTGAACAATGGAGAAAGCTGAAGAACTTTGATAACGAATGCAGGCAAACAGAAAGAAAATATGAAAGAAAAGTAAAATGATATAAAGGTCAAAGTAGGCTGGCCTGGTGGCATAGCAGTGGAGTTCCCATGCTCCGCTTCAGTGGCCCAGGCTTCATGGCTTTGGATGCTGGGCCCGGACCTAGCACTGCTCGTCAAACCATGCAGGGGGGCATCCCACATAAAACAGAGGAAGATTGGCATGCATGTTAGCTCAGCGACAAACTTCCTCACACACAAGCAAAAATAATAATAATAAAAAGGCTAAAATCAAATTAATAGGAATTCTGAAAGAAGAAACAAGATGAGAGAGGGAAAAGGAAATACTGAAGGAAGTAAGGGCCAGAAATTTTCCAAAATTATGGAAGATGTGAATCTTCAGATTTAGGTAGCATTATTAACCACAATTAAGATAAATTCATAGCTAGACACAGTGTCATGAAACAAACATCAAAGGCAAGAGAAGACGGGAAATACAATTTGCTTTTAAAGAAACTACTGCTAGACAGACAACTGAATACTCAACTGAACTCTGAGAGCAAGATGCTGGAACAATATCTCAAGGCAATGAGAAAAATACCTAAAACTAAAACTATACAATTACTCCAGCAATCAACTAAGAATGTGGTAAAAAAACAAGTACAATCAGGCAAAACAAAACAAAACAAACTTTAAAGAGTTTAGTACCAATAGATTTTTAATAAAGGAACAATAGTGTTTTATCCAACTTAAGATTTAATTAATTGTAATATTTAGTATTCACAAGTATTTTATGTTGATTATGAAAAGAAAAAGCTATTAAACTATGACATATAAACAGTTGCAAGATTAATTATGATTTAAATATTAAAAAGTATATCTGGGTATATATAAAATATAGTATTTTATGGAAAACATCTCTGAAGGAAGATTTAAGATGCAAGAAAGAATGGGGTCAATTTCAAAAGTAAAACGTCAGTTACCTAGCAGAGTGTAGTTATTATTATTCCATTTCTGATTTTACATATGCATTTAAAAATACATAAAACAAATATACATTTAAAGAGGACATATAAAAATATATGCATGTGTATACAGTTATGGCAGAAATACGCGAATATATGAGATAATTACTACAAAAATATCATATGTTCCTTTCTAGGTAACAATCAAAAGTTTTTTTAAATAATTTTTCTTACTTTACTTGCAGATTTACAGAAATGTTGGGAAGATACTACCGTGTTTTCATATTTCTTTCACTCAGTACTCTTTTGTCAATATTTTACATCAGTAAAGTACATTTATCATAAATAAGAATACAAATAAAACCAATATTGATACGTTATTATTAACCCAATTCTATCTTTAATTCATATTTTCTAAGATTTTACCTACTGTCCTTTTCTTTTCTTTCTTTCTTTTTTTTGTCCTAGGATCTCATCCAGTGTACCACATTATATTTTATCTTTATATCTCCTCAGGCTCCTCTTAGACTGGCCTTGTTTTGATTACTCTGACAGTTTTGAGAAACTAGTGAGGTATTTTTGTAGAATGTCCCCTAATTTGGGTTTGACTGATTTTATTTTTGTGATTAGACTGAGGTTTTGTGGGGTTTTTTATTTTATTTATTTATTTTTTAAATTTTTTTCGGGTGTACATCATATTCAAATTCTGTATACATTACATCATGTTCACCACCCGAACACTAATTATAGTGCATCCCCTCACATGTGACCCTAATCACCCCTTTTGCCCTCCCCCCTCCCCCCTTCCCCAATGGTAACCACCAGTCCAATCTCCAATGCTATGTGTTTTTTTTTTGTCGTTTTTATCTTCTACTTATGAGTGAGATCATATGGTATTTGACTTTCTCCCTCTGACTTATTTCACTCAGCATAATATCCTCAAGGTCCATCCATGTTGTCACAAATGGCCGGATTTCGTCATTTCTTATGGCTGAGTGGTAGTCCATCGTGTATAAATACCACATCTTCTTTATCCATTCGTCCCTTGATGGGCACCTAGGTTGCTTCCAAGTCTTGGCTATTGTGTATAATGCCGCAATGAACATAGGGGTACAAGTATCTTTATTCCTTTGTGTTTTCAAGTTCTTTGGATAAATACCCAGCAGTGGAATAGCTGGATCATATGGTAGATCTATCCTCAATTTTCTGAGGATACTCCAAACTGCTTTCCATAGTGGCTGCACCAGTTTGCACTGCCACCAGCAGTGAACAAGGGTTCCCTTCTCTCCACACCTTCTCCAACATTTGTTGTTTCCTGTCTTGTTAATTATAGCCATTGTGACCAGAGTGAGGTGATACCTCATTGTAGTTTTGATTTGCATTTCCCTGATAGCTAATGATGTTGAGCATCTTTTCATATGCCTGCTGGCCATCTGTATATCTTCTTTGGAGAAATCTCTGTTCAGATCTTTTGCCCATTTTCTAATTGGATTGTTGGTTTTTTTGTTGTTGAGCCGTATTAGTTCTTTGAATATTTTGGATATTAACCCCTTATCTGATACGTGGTTTGCAAATATCTTCTCCCAATTGTTAGGTTGTCTTTTCGTTTTGTTGACAGTTTCCTTTGCTGTGCAGAAAATTTTTAGTTTGATGTAGTCCCATTTGTACATTTTTTCTTTTGTTTCCCTTGCCCCGTCAGACATGGGACTTGAAAATATGCTGCTCAGACCAATGTCATAGAGCGTACTGCCTGTGTTTTCTTCTAGAAGTCTCATGGTTTTGGGTCTTAATTCAAGTCTTTAATCCACTTTGAGTTGAGTTTTGTGCATGGTGTAAGGGAATGGTCTACTTTCATTCTTTTGCATGCGGCTGTCCAGTTTTCCCAACACCGTTTATTGAAGAGACTCTCCTTTCTCCATCGTATTCTCTTGGCTCCCTTGTCAAATATTAGCTGTCCATAAACGTGTGGGTTTACTTCTGGGCTCTCAGTTTTGTTCCATTGATCTGTGTGTCTGTTTTTGTGCCAGTACCATGCTGTTTTGCTTACTATGGTTTTGTAGTATAATTTGAAATCAGGGAGTGTGATACCTCCAGCTTTGTTCTTTTTTCTCAGGAATCCTTTGGCTGTTCGGGGTCTTTTGTTGTTCCATATAAATTTTAGGATTCTTTGTTCTATTTCTGTAAAAAATGTTGTTGGAACTTTGATAGGGATTGCATTGAATCTATAGATTGCTTTAGGAAGTATGGACATTTTAACAATGTTAATTCTTCCAATCCAAGAGCACGGAATATCTTTCCATTTCTTTGTGTCTTCTTCGATTTCTTTCAACAGTGTCTTATAGTTTTCAGTGTACAGGTCTTTCACCTCTTTCGTTAAGTATATTCCTAGGTATTTGATTCTTTTTGTTGCAATTGTAAATGGGATTGTATTCTTAATTTCTCTTTCTGCTACTTCGTTGTTAGTGTATAGAAACGCAACCGATTTTTGTACATTGATTTTGCATCCCACAACTTGACTGTATTCCTTTATTATTTCTAAAAGTTTTTTAGTGGACTCTTTAGGGTTTTCTAGATATAAAATCATGTCGTCTGCAAAGAGTGATAGTTTCACTTATTCTTTTCCAATGTGGATCCCTTTTATTTCTTTTTCTTGCCTGATTGCTCTGGCTAGGACTTCCAATATTATGTTAAATAAGAGTGGTGATGGTGGGCGTCCTTGTCTGGTTCCTGTTCTTAGAGGGATAGCTTTCACTTTTTCTCCATTGAGAATGATATTTGCTGTGGGTTTGTCATATATGGCCTTTATTATGTTGAGGTATTTTCCTTCTATATCCAATTTATTTAGAGTTTTTATCATAAATGGATGCTGTATCTTGTCAAATGCTTTCTCTGCATCTATTGAGATGATCATGTGATTTTTATTCTTCATTTTGTTAATGTGGTGTATCACGTTGATAGATTTGTGGATGTTGAACCATCCCTGCATCCCTGGAATGAAACCCACTTGATCATGATGTATGATCTGTTTAATGTATTGTTGTATTCGATTTGCTAGTATTTTGTTGAGGATTTTTGCATCGATGTTCATCTGTGATATTGGCCTGTAATTTTCTTTTTTTGTGTTGTCCTTGTCTGGTTTTGGTATCAGGGTAATGTTTGCGTCATAGAAGGAGTTAGGAAGCCTTCCCAAGGTTAAGTCATTTTGAATGGAAGACCATAGAGCTAAGGTGCAATTCACACCACATCATATCCTGGGTCCATACTATCAAACTGGCTCATCACTGTTGATGTGGACCTTAATTACCTGGCTGAAGTACTGTTTGTCAGATTTCTCTGCAACGTTATATAATTACCCCATCACTCCTTCCATACTGTACTCTTTGAAGGAAGTCACTATGTGAAGCTCAAACTCCTTAAGTGAGGAGTTTTGTCCCTCTCTTCTAGGGGAGAATATCTTCATAAATTATTTAGAGTTCTATTCTCCTCCATTTATTTAGTTAGGCAACCATTTATTTTATCAGCATAAATTCCTGGGAATTTATGCTATAATTTAGATTATAATCAAATACTACATTATTATTATTTTTCTCAGATTTTTCCAGTTTTAGAAAAAGTGTATGTGCGGTGTTTGGTTGGGTTTTTTATTTGTTTGTTTTGCACTTCCTTTTTTCCTGGTTATATAAGATGTTCCAGGGGCCAGTCCCATTGCCTAGTGGTTAAGTTCCCATGCTCCACTTCGTCAGCTCATGGTTTCACTGGATTGGATCCTGGGCACGGACATGGCACCACTCATCAAGCCATGCTGAGGTGGCATCCCACATGCCACAACTAGAAGGCCCAACAACTAAAAGTATACAACTATGTACCGGGGGGCTTTGGGGAGAAAAAGGAAAAATAATAAAAAAAAATGTTCCAGGCTCCTCTTGTGTATTTCCTGTCCTAACCTTAAATGTGATTATTTCTCCAAGGTATTCTAGCTCCTTTTCTTGGAAAATAGTATTAGACACTAAGATCTAACCTTATGGGTGTGCTCATTGCTCAGAAATCTTTTTATAATTTATTTATCCAGCATAACGCTTTCTTGCTTTGTTTTTTCACTCTTGAACCCATTCTCTCAATTACTTAAAAATTCAGTTTATAATCAGACTTCTTTTTCTTCTACCTTATGCTATCTAGGCTAGCTAAATATATAGGGTATACTAGATACACAGATACATCATATTGGTCATAGTGAAATGTTTGTCCACATGTGTGCATGCATTTTTTCCCCAACACTCCAAAGTTCTTTTGAATGTACATATGCTAAGCACTACATTAGAATCCAAAGCCTGGGGCAAAAATTATTTTTCTACTGAGAGATTCCTACAATATAACGTAAATTTGCACTCAAAACCTGCATGTGGTTAGGATATAGGGTTTCCATTTCTCTCAACAGATTTAGCCACCATCCTTTCTGGCTCTCATCTCTGGTTGTACATCCTAGAACCACTGAATTAGCTCCACATACCTACTTCCCTGGCTTTAATTTTCCATCTTATTATTTCATCTGTAAATTTATCTTAGTTTCGTTTAAGAACAAATATCCTCTTTTTAAGATTTCCTCCCCACTCCAGCATAGTATGAAATCTGTAATAAGGGGAGTTTGGAGGTACTTTAGCTCACTCTATTGTTAGAATCAGAAGTCTCCATTATGGTAATTCACAGAAGCTCATTGCAAGTAATTCAGTAAATTGATGTTGCTGCTAGTGAGAATGACAGCGAATAGGGGAAAAGCCATTTCAAATAATAAAGTATGGAAAACTAAAGCAATTGTGAATTACTTTGCACTCAAAAATTCTGCAATCAGACTGAAGAATATGTGTTTTTTTTCCTACTCCATGATAAACTATCCAAGGTATCCAATTACTATTTTTTACTATTTCTTGACTTGTTCAGGATGTCTTCAGTTTTTTATTTAGATATAGAAAAAAGTAGTGAAATATACTTCTTATGGAATACAATTCCATTTTCAGTTATAAGGAAGATTACCAAATTATTTAATTTTTAAATTCAGATAATTTTTAAGTGAAAGGGGACAATAAAACTGATTACATTTTAGATATATTTCTGGTAGGTATTATATAAAATTTATATGCTTATATATATTTATTTACTGACTAAAAATGTTTTATCATATTTGTGGAGCAATAGAATAATTCTTATAAAAATATTTTCAAAAATTTATATTCTTCCCCAAAAATATGCATGGAAAGGCTGAGAGAAATAGCTTCTATTATTATTTCCACCATACCTGACACCTGGGAGAAATTATCTCACCCTAGCAATTGTGTCCTCACTCACTCTGGTTTACTAAGTATCCTGCAGAATGGCCTTTAAAAAAAGGGTGTTAGTGGCACACAGTCTGGAAAGTATCAGAAAAGGAATAAAAAGGTTATTTCTCATCATCTTTCTGACTTAACTGTGCATTAAAGTAAGAACTTAGTTCATCGCTTATTCATTTCACATGTAAACAAATGAGACAAGAGCAGAAGGGTGAAGTGCCCAGTGGAGGTTCACCAACCAAAGCTGGCTTATCTTAATGTACCTAGTAGTAATAATACAGTTTAACACATAAAATTCTAACACAAATATTAAACTACATGGATATTAGAATAATAGGCATAAAGGAGTCAATTTTAGGCAAACAGGGATATAGGAGCACGTTAATTATAAGTTTTAGACTTCTGTTACTGTTTCTGTACCTTTACTAGCTGTATCTTTTCTTAATTTAGATAGTAGCTCTCTTACCTATTAAAGAACAGTCATATTTATCAAATAAGAAAACTTCCCTATGAAATGTATGTTGGCTTTTATTTTTAACTTGTGGCTTAACCCTTATGTGTGAAAAAAAATTATTTTAAATGATATTTGATGGAGCTAGCCCTGTGGTATAGTGGTTGAGTTTGCATGCTCTGCTTTGGTGGACCAGGGTTCACAGGTTTGGATGCTGAGCAAGGACTTAACACATCACTGATCAAACCATGCTGTTGTGGTGTCCCACATACAAAATAGAGGAAGACTGGCACGGATGCTAGCTTGGTGACAATCCTCCTCATCAAAAATAATAATAATAATAATGATAATAATAATAATAAAATAAAATAGTATTTGACTTTTTGTAAAAGGGACATTCATTTGTAATACAGAATATTTATATTTAAAAAGCATTCTTCAGTCAGCCTGAGATCTTCAGTTTGGTCAGGTATTAATAATACTTTTCTCCAAAATCACTCAATAACCTGATGATGGAGTGAGAACTACATTGGGTCAATAGTGGAAGCAAATCCCATCTATCTGTCTGTTAATGTTACTCTCCAGCTTCTAGTATAGTATTCAGTAAATATTTCTGCTCAAGAAATATTTGTTTTCTCCCAGTTGGTGGGTTGTTTTTTCATTTTGCTCATGGTTTCCTTTGCCTTGCAGAAGCTTTTTAGTCTGATATAGTCCCATTTGTTTCCCTTGCCTGAGTAGACATAATATTTCAAAAGATGCTGCAAATTGTTACCTGGCCTCCTAACCCCATATGATATTAGCCACAGCCCCGCTCAGAGCAAGCCTAACATATTATCTTTAGCTTGCAGGAAACCACAAGAAAGTAAGGAGAAGATGGCTGAACCAAAGCAATCAAAAGCAGCTGAAGGCAACATGGCAGTCCAACTTGACCTGACATAGACCCCACAGCTCATTATGCACTCATTGTAATACATCACCATATTATAGAACACACCCACAGATGTCATGACAGTTTACAACTGCCATGGCAATGGCAGTATATAACCAAATAAGGAAAGAAAAGAGGTAGCACCCTTGCTCCCTAGAATACCCTACCTAATTCCCGAATAACTATGAATATTCCTCCTTTTCATTACCTAGAGCCCTTATAATAGCTGCTTAATCTACCCCAGGAGCTGAGAAGTTGATTTGTCAACTTAGTTCCCACTTTTCCATTCTTTGGCCATTGAATAAAGCTTGTGCTATTGAACGCTCAGCTTTGGTTTCATTTAAATCTGCAACATCAAAAAGAACCATCTGAGGAAGAAAAGGGCTGATTGTGGGTTTGAGGCCCACCAGCCCTGGGCTCTTCCTCAGGTCCCCTCTGATTGTGAGTTCAAGTCCCACCAGAGGGAAGCAACTTAGTAACACTAAGATTGATCTCAAATAGTGTACTACCCATATTTGCTTCTAGGAGTTTTATGGTTTCAGGTCTGACATTCAAGTCTTTAATCCATTTTGAGTTAATTTTTGTGCATGGTGTAAGATAATGGTCTACTTTCATTCTTTTGCATGTGGCTGTCCAGTTTTCTCAACAGTATTTGTTAAAGAGAATTTCCTTTCCCCATTGTGTGTTCTAGGCTCTTTTTTTGAAGACTAGCTGTCCGTATATGTGTGGTTTTTATTTTTGGGCTTTCAATACTGTTCCATTGATCTGTGTGTCTGTTTTTGTACCAGCATCATGCTGTTTTGATTACTATGGCTTTGCAGTATATTTTGAAGTCAGGGATTGTGATGCTTCCAGCTTTGTTCTTTTTTCTCAGGACTCCTTTGGCTGTTCGGGGTCTTTTGTTGTTCCATGTAAATTATAGGATTCTTTGTTCTATTTCCAGAATACTACACAGCTATAAAAAAAAAAGACAAAATTGCCCTATTTTAAAAAACATGGATGGACCATGAGGGTATTATATTAAGCAAAATAAACCAGACAGAGAAAGACAAACACTGCATGATTTCACTCATATGTGGAGGATAAACTAACACATGGATAAAGAGAACAGATTATTGGTTATCAGAGGGGAAGGGAAAGAAGGGGTAAAGGGGTACATATGTAGGATGACAGATAAAAATTAGGCTATTGGTAGTAATCATCATGTAGTCTATATAAAATCTGATATGCAAAAATGTATACCTGAAATTACACAGTGTCATAAACCAATATGACCTCAACAAAATAATTGAAAAACAAGAAATATTTGTTAAAAAAGAATGAAGTATTGGGGAAGACTCATATTTATATACTGAAAATATCTTCTTCTAGTATAATAGAGGTGCCTTAAGTGGATTTATAATGCATTGAACTACAATAATCCCCAAAAATAGATGTTCTGAGGACTTATAGCATATGGTGTTTATGGCATAACTTTTATATTTGTAAATGGTATGATATTCTGGTGTACTAAATGCTTAGATAGAAATTTGGAGAAGGATAAATCAGTATAAAATTTTAAAAGAAATTAAAAAATGGAAACCGGATGTTTGAAGTACAGCTTAATCAGGCTCAAGATAAAATGATAAGTCATAATCTACTAGGATTATTTCTTCAAATAGTTTAGATCTCCCTGATAATATCATTCAAAATTAAAAACAACATATCAAAACTTCTCACACAAAAAGATTAGAAAGTAAAGACTATAAAAGTATAGTGATAGCTAATCTGTCTTGATTGTTATTAATAACTTCCCAAGTCACTATAGTACCTTCACTGAATTTAGAATTTAACGTTAGAGTCAGAAGTGGAAAAGAGGAATAAATGCAGAAACAAAACTCCAGAAGGAGTCAGGGAATTTATACATGAATTGTGAATTAAGAATTTTTAGATTTAGAATTTCTCTGGATTGGTTATTTTGGGTTTTCCTCCAGGAGTGATGCAGTGGGTCTTTGGGAGTAGCACTGAAGTGATCAGAAGCAATTGCAGTCAACTCTATGTCTGGGCTTAGTGGGTAGAGGGAGTAAAGTGGATTGTTGCAATTCCCATAGTTAAAACAAGCTTAGCTTTGGTTTATAAGCCCACGTTGAAGAAGACTATGGAAGGATATGGGGAGTCAGAGTGGCCCAAGTAAAGTGAATTCTACTGAGTTATGGTGTTGTGAGGGAAGAGCTTTTCATTTTTTGGGTTTTTTTGGGTGCAGAAGATTGGCCCTGAGCTAACACATGTTGCCAATCTTCCTCTTTTTGCTTGAGGACTATTGTCTCTGAGCTACCATCTGTGCCAATCTTCGTCTAGTTTTTGTATGTGGCACACCACCACAGCATGGCTTGATGAGCAGTGTGTAGGTCATGATCCAAACCTGCAAAACCCAGGCTGCTGAAGCAGAGCATTAACTTAACCACTGTAACAGCAGGCCGGCCTCTAGAGAAGATTTTTTTTTAATTAAAATTATTTCACTCGAGGCAATTCAATTTTTTTAAAAGAAATACTATATTAATGTTGTGTTACTTGGGAATTTCTAAGTATAAAAGGAAGAAATTTCAATTTTGCCAAAGGCAGTCTACACAATTTAAACGTATTTCAACTTATCTGAACAAATTTTTACCCTCTTTCAGATGATTTTATGATGTTAGAGCCAAACACAACACACCCAACTGAAATGTTGATTTTTTAATTAACTGTAGATGGCTATATTTGTAAGCACTTTTCTCAGTTTCTCATTGGTGCCTGGAGAACTTTTTGTATCTGTAGATGACTTATAATGGAAGCCTTGTATTCCATGGCGACAATTATGTTTCTTTATACCAAGTTTCCATTTTTAAATTTTTAACAAAATCACTATCAAAGACACTAATGGGTTATTATCTTCTCTTTTCAAACTAGTTATGGGACTTTAATAGCTTTCACTCCGTTGACAGTATCATTTTTTTTTCCCTGACAAGGAAAATAATCAACCAATTATTTGTGGGGACGGTTTTCTTTTTTTTTTCATTTCCTATTTAGAATGTCCTTTAAATTTAGATAAAGGACAATCTTCTTCAAATTTAAAGTGGTTCTCAAAATTGATTTATTTCCCTGCTCTTCTGCTTTTATTATTGCTCACATTCCCTGAGCTCAAGATTCCTTTATAAATATTTTAATTTTAAATACTTTAAAAAATCAAGTGTAAAGAGTGGTACTTCTGGGACAAGACACTTGACTCCCTTGGATATCAAAATTTCACTTTGAAATAACTCATTAAACATAAAAAGGAATCTATATCATCACTGGAAACTCCAAAAGGTCCTTCCAGGTGTCCAAAATTTAAATTAGTATTTTCCAAAAGAAAAGGTGCAGAGTGAATTGAGAAAAATGAAGCATGACCAAATATATTTCTTTGTGTCTCAAAGGAAAGTCCCCTGGGATAGTAAGTGATAGCATCCCACTTTCTCTCAGAGCCCTCGCTATCCACTTGCCTCTAACAGAGCCAGAAGGTGAGCACAGGTTGCAGTGTGCTCTGTGGGGTGAAGTAGATCTTACCTGTCAGAACCTCCACCCTACGCCACTGAGTGTGGCAAGTGGGCACCCCAGAAATCTGCTCACAGCTTGTTAGCCCCCGATCCTACATGGCTCTGTGTCCTGTCAATTTCCCTACATCAAATCACTTCTGTCCAGAAAACAGGGCTTCTTCTTTCTTCTCCCTCAAAGCTCACACTTACTGTGGATCAGATCCCTCGATCATGTGGTCTAGGAGCATATTGTTGCTCCCGTGTGTAACATTGCTGAGATTATTCTTTTTGTTTGCATAATTACTTGATTAATGTCTATCTCTTGCACTAGAATGCATTCTTCATTAAAGTAGCGTTCTCAAGTGCTTTTGCTCACTGCTTTATAGCCAACACAAGTCACGTCTATAGTAGATGATCAATAAATACATGTCAAAGGAAGAAAGGGTAGCAAATATTTATTAGTGGTTTTGAGATAACAGAGGGTGAAGGCACTATAACTACCTAAAACTGAGTATTAGAAACCACTGCGCTAAATTCCATTAGTAATTCCCTGCCACAGGGACTTTTTTCATTGACTACGTCACTCTTAGACCCCAGATTATTACAAATTTATTCATCCTCTCTTTCCACTGCTACCTCAGGTTTTAGTCCACCAACTACTATTCCTTTTCTTTGTAGAGTAAATAACTGGGATTTATTTTTCTTTTTTTTGTAGTTTATTTTTGCTTTTGGATCTTCTCATAGTGACCTGCCTGTTAGATGAGGAGCGTTTCCCATTTACACTCAGGGATGTCACAAAGCTATGTCATAAATTGAGTTCCATATTCCCCTGATAGAAATAATATTGAAAAATGTAAAATCAGAGCAATAAATATGTTTTCTAGATAGAAATTTCCACATATATATATTTCTTATATTTATATTTTATGTAAAAACATAACATATATGTGTGAAATTAAGAGCTGTTATTGCTGAGTGGTGAATATTTTATTATTATATATATCTGTCATTTCTAAAATTCTTACAATGTGATATGTAATAATCAAAAAATTACGTTAAAAAAGATTTTTGGAAAGCTAAATTTGGAAGATGATCTCTTTTTCCTCTTATTCTTATTTTTTCAACAAAGCAATCCAAGTATATCGTTTGATACAGATTTTTAAACATGACCTGAAATTATATCAATTTTAAAAAGTTAATGACTTACCCTGAAAATTAACTCAAATTATCAAATTAAAATGCTTAGAACACAGCAGGACTTACATTGTATCTATTTTCTCCCATCCAGATTTAATTTACTCTCTCTCCACTGTACATATTGGAAAAAACAAGTTGCTGATATTTCCATTCATCTATAATTTTTCTAATGACAAAATCAAACTATGAAGGAGGAAAGACAGGAGATTTTTCAATCCTGAGATAGATGAGTCTATCCCCCACCAATGAAGCCATTCCATTTACTTAAGTTCATGCTACCTGGAAACTCTGTCCCTCTGCCCTTTGCTTGGCTCTACTTCTATGTAGTTCTGTATCTAACATAGGGAGGTCATTTCCAGCATAGACCCTGTATGGAGCAATCAACCATCCATGCTTTGGATGCTATTCACTGAATCGGCACCAGAACGTCTCTTTATAGTCCTGGCATTAGCTAGACTTTTCCAACTCTCTGATAGACAATCTATGAAGGCTGGGCATACAGGTGAGGATGTTGCATTTCTGCTACAAAGATAGACTGAAAGAATAGAAATACCAAGAGATGAAAGCAAATGTTCTAAACTAGATATTATAAACAACTAATCATTTTTTCTAAGCTAATAAAATAAAATTCCCATGATTCAGAGGGAAAATAAAAAGGAAGAAAACTAAAAGAAGAGAAAACGTAAACTACAAACCAGAATAAAAAGCAGACTCTAAAGCTAGCCTTAAGAAACAGGAGTCTTGAATTTTAATGACTATTAGGGAGATAGGAGACAGGGTTTGGGGGATATGCAACAGAAGTTTAGGGTTCAAATTTGTATTATCCATATGGTCTGAAAAGCTCTAAATTGGGACATTTATCTCAGGCTGCCTCTGGGTAGTAATTCACCAAGTTGCACACATATAATAAAACTGTAAACAATGAATGTTTGAGAGTAATAAATATCAAACAAGAAAATCAAGAGCATCTATCTTTGGCTGCATGGGAGAGGAATATTGCCAATATTTTTTATTGCCAATGTATTTTCTTTCTTAATCCATGTGGAAGGGGCATGTTGTTTTTTGTTTGATTATTCTTTGAAGACTTTTATGTACCAGGAATGTCTCTTAATAATAAATTTTAAATAAATATCTAATTAGGTAAACAATTTATTTGCATGATTACACTGGAAACACATCAAGAGACATTAAGAAAAAAACTATACTTTTCATAAAAATTGTTTGTATTTTAATTAAAAGATAAACGCAAACCAGGATAATCCTTGTACCATATAAAGATGAAATGATTAATACTCACAAATTTATTTCATTTTATTCTTTATTTTAAAATTTATTTGTATTTAAATTCTGTTCATTTATTCTCCAAATTTGTAACACATTCATACGGCATAAAATTCAAAAAGTATAAAAGAATAGTTATCTTAAAAGACAGTGACGTATGTAACTGATTCATGAACCTGCCAATAATGAATGGGAAAAGACATGAAGAAACAATTTGCAAAAGAAGATATAATGTCAGATATTTTCATGAAAGTGGCATGCAGATTAGGTTTAAATAGGTAAACCTTTTGTCCTCTTCAATGAATTTAGAAATATATCATAAAATGAATTACAGAAATTAGAACGAACATTTAATATTCAGCTTAGTATTTAGTTTTCAGCACTAAGAATTTAGGAAATGCCCGACGTTTTATTTAGCCAGGAGCAAAGACACACAGCTGTGGCCCTATCTAGTCCTTTTTGATCTCTGTCATGTAGTTTGTCCCATAAGAGAAGTATCCACATCTTACATCACTCTTGGATCCTCTTAGTTGTTTGCAGGGTCTTTCAAGGTTCCTGTTTTTTTCTCATTTTTGCATCACTAGAGTTTGAAAACATATGTGAAGATCCTCAAGGTGCTGCAATAGCTATTCTGGCTATTATTTGAGAGTTTTTCTTTTCCTCCAGATTCTTGAATATTAGTGTGCCGTATCTTTCCACATTGAAGTTGGTTTCCTTTTTCTTCCTTTCTTTATGTTTTGCTTCACTCACATTTCTCTTGATGCACTCTTTGAGAGGCTTCTTTCTTGACTGGGTGAGCAGGGAACAGCAGGGGAAGAGCATGGTGGGCGAAAATGCAAAGATGGAGGCCATTTTCCCACAGATGAGCTCCATCTGCGTCTTCATCTCCTCATGTTTAAAAAGCAAATACATTAACACTCACCTTACAGAGTGGTTTTGAGGATTACATTTGTTTTCTCATTTAAGAGTTGGCTAGTAATAGTAGTAGCAGAAGAAATTGTAGTAATAGTGTTTCATATTGGTGTGATAAACTCTTCAGACACTACCCCGACCCCTTCTCTTCCGGATCACCCTATACACTAGTTGTATGTTGCAAGGATTATCCACTCATTGAACAGGTCTCAGAGTCAGAATAGGGCTTCCACTGATTTTAGATGATTCCTAGTCACATTGTGCTCAAGGAAATATCGTTTGCTCATATTAAATACAAAAGCAAATTTCCTGTGCTAATAAAAAACCTTGGAAATACAAAGATAAGTTATATTTTATGGTGGTTGATTTCATTTCTTTGGCATGTTTTTAACTCAAGTAATATTTAAACACATTAGTACAGGGAACATTTTGATTAATGAGGATGTCCTAAAGTTTTATAAAGTTTGGGGGGATCAACCATTAATGTTTTTCATAAATAGTATTTTGTTGAGCATTATTTGCAGATGTTACTCCAGTTCACATAATATTAAGCCTATTTCTTAATTTTTTAAAAATTCACAAAATATTTAAACAGTTAATACTGAAGGAATGGGAACATATGTACAACCAGTTCGTTTAAGGTCAAATGAAACTAAGATTTAGAATATTGGAAAGCTAAATACACACACACATTTTCAATAATTCTCCATTATGAATAGCACATATATACTTATATTTTATATGTTAATGTATAGAAAATGATGAAGTGTAGTATTTACATTATAGAAACTATTACATTTCCTAAAATTTAGCATGTGGAACAGCATTATTTACATTTTGAAACAAAAATAAACTGTCGCCTTTTTCCTTGAGGCATCCTATAAGATCAAAATGTTTTATTTCCATTTCCCTCTATTTTCTGATTCTTTGTGCTCAAATTACTTTTCTCATTAAAATCAAATTAAATCATAATTCCTTGCAGGCAAAAACAAATATACACATAAACCAGCATGATCTGCATTACAATTAGATCTCTTCCCACATTTAGTCAAAGAAAATGAGAGTTAAAGGATTTGCACATTTTGATAATATTTAAAATCATAATTCAAATATAAATCAAGGTACCCAGAGAGTATTAAAAGTTCATTTCTAATATCAGCCCAAACTGTCAGGTAATTAAGCTATCCCTTTATTACATGGCATGATGATAGAGATCTCCAGATTCTCTCTTTTTCTGACAGTAGTAAAATCTCTTGACAACATGTTTACTGAAAGTAATTGCCGACAGAAGAAAAGTTTTAAAAAATCTCTCTATTAAAATTTGAAAAGAACTCTATCAAAGTTACCAGTAATCTTTCAAACAATAATTTAAAAACAGCTAAATAATAAATTTGTTGTGCGTGATGCTGTGTAGTTCTGAAAATATTTTCATAAGCATTAATTGATTTGGTCAACCCAAGGATCATGTTAGTAGAAATATGACCATTATTCTTTGTAGGAAGATAGGTAAACAGATAATCAGATATCAATAGATGTAATAATTAGCTAATTAAGTAGTAACCTATTTAATGACATAATTGCAAACAACGCAGTCAGAACGGCACTCAATAATTCTGAGACCAAATTGTTTTCCATGAGTCTTTTTTAATTTGTAATGTAATCTTTAGATCATTTAAGACTTTGAAGGTACTGGTGGATGACAACAGATCAGGCATTCCTGTGCTTGAAACTGACTTCATTTTTTTACTGTTTAGTATATGTAGAAGACACAAAATCATTCTGAAATCCTTATTAATGTGTGTTTTAGATTTTAGGTGATAAAAATCCAACTCAAATCAGTTTTCAAGTAATTTCTTTTTTAAAAAGGAGGGGAGATTTATTGGATTATGGCATTTAGAAGGCCAATGGAATGCTAACCTAAGATACCACAGGATTTGAACCTTAAAGACCCATCTACCATGAGTCTTTCTCTCTGTCTCTTGATTTGTCCTCCCGTAGTAGATCAACTTCATTCCCAGGAAGATTCTTCTCCACAAGGAATATAGTCGTCACTAGCACTTTATCTCTTAGAATAAAAAATAAAGAAACTTTTTTAAAAAGCGGTACTCAAGGTCTCCCAATGTCCCATGGAAAATCACAGGGAAGAGTGTGTTTGGCCCTGCTCTGCTTTGACTATATTTGAAGTAATAATTACGCCATTGATGAAAATAAGAATAACAAGAAGTTTTCACAATTGAGGTAGATAGGGAAGCCATTTTGGTTTAAATCTGATTCAGCCTAAAACTTGTTGGCAGAGCAGCCTGACTTATGGTCCACCAAACATGCATGGTACATCTGCTTCAAACATTTTCCCAAAGCAAACAATGAACTCTAAAGGTAGGGATGAATGTCTCTCTCTCTCCAATGCTGGTACCAGGCCTTCTTTGAACATAAGCTTTTCTTCCTGGAGAACTAAGATCAGGTCGACCTGCTGTGTATGTGCTCAACTGCTACGGCAAAACATCTCCTTGTGATTTTGGGAAAAAACATTGTATTCCTGTCAAGCTTAACGTATGTTCTTTGTTCTGAAATGGAATATAACCATGCTGTAAACCACGCTTACCTGGAGAGCTTTCTTCTCTGGGGAAGAGAGCACTTCTGGACCAGTCCTCAGCTCAATTAAATATCACTCTATCTTTCTTATCCATAGATTGGTTATTGATTATTCGTGTTGACACCATGAACTGAACTTTTCTGATTGGCCAGCTTGAGTCAGATCTCTTCTCCATGTGGTTGCAGCAGCAGACATTTCTGTATGTTTGATCATTTCTTAAAATTGTGATAGTGGAAGAACATGAACCACATCAGACCCATTGCTTGACAAATATTGTATATATATAACATTTTCCTCCTGACTGCCAAGCATTCATACACTCTTCTTTCTATATATACATATATACACCAAAAATTCCCCCTTCTATATACGGTAATTCTATGTATTGTATTCATCAAAAGAAGCTATCTTCAAGTTTTTCAAGTTTGTCAACTCAGTTTCAAATCTAGGCTGTTTGAATTTAGTACTTGTCAATCTTACTTGGCCAATAATGGGTAAGAGACAAATATCATCAATCCAAATACACCCAATGCAGTGAATAAAGTAAAAAAAAAAATTAACTGTTTCTATATTAGATATAAAATAAACGTTTGGCAAAGAGAGGAGGGCAATCTTTGGTGGGAATGTATTTTAATTTACAGACGAGTCTGCAAAAGAAAAATCATATTCTTCTATTATTTTTTTGAATTATCTCAATTCTTATTTTAAGTCCCATTTACCTAAAAATGGTAAGAAATCTCACTACTGTCAGGATTGTCCCCCTGTGGGATACACAGAGCGCCAAGGTACTGGAGTTGAGAGGTGGGGAGGGCTGGGTACAGGAGAGAGACCCCAATGGTGATTATGGAGACATGAAGTGTTCTTTGCTTTCCTAAAAATATCTTCTTACAAATTTGTTTTCCAACCACTCATTTCATCCCCCAAATGGAGGTTCTGTTAGCATTTTTCTTATCTGCAGTGCACTTAGATATTTTTGATGATAATTCCCCCAGGATATCCAAATCATTAGGTAGCTGGATCTGTACACAGATTACTTTGTGAAATGAAAGCTGAGAAATTTCTCATTTTTCGGACAACTTTCCATAACTTTACTCATGACTCATATTTCTGAGGACTTTATTTCTTTATTACATTTTGAAAGGACTATTTTAAATAGTAGGCTACTTTTCAAAATAAGCACCTGAGGAATGTGTAAATGACACTGTTCCTTATAATTATTTTTTTAAAACTTTAACAAAACTACTCATGTGACGACATATATGGACTTTGGAGCTTATAACTTGGTTGCAGATTTCTGCTATTATTGCCCAATAATTCTGAACCTAGTCTAACTTTAGAATTTTGAAACAATGAAACCATAAATTCTCCCTTTAATAAGACCGAGATCAGACTCTAATGTGTAGCCAGCTGAGGAGTTAAGTCAGCAAACAAAAGTATTAGTTTAATATGAATGTGCTGCAAACTATAGTTCTTTCTTTAGAGTCCTTTTCAATTCAGGCGCTGCTTACAGAAGGTCAGATGAATTACAAAATGATACTGCTTTTAAGAACAACTGATTAGAAATTAGATCGTATATTCTTATATTTGTTATCTAAATTGTGAATAATTGGATGCTTGGTAATGTTACTGTGAAGGGTGTGTGGGTCACCTAACATAAGAAGTCAAGTTATTATTTTTATCAAAGTCAACTCTTACCATGTTCTTATCCATTACTTTTGCTTTATGTCCCTGAAGAACACCTGCTGTGTGGAGAAATAAAGTGACATCATCCTCCATTCCACTCATAGAATGTGCTGTTTCATTATGAGCATTGAAGGGAATTTTTCAACCGTCAAGGGAATTCTTGTAGATATTTAATAAAAATGCATCTTAGCTTTTTGGCAGAGTCAAAGAATGGGAAATACCTGGGGAAGATTTGTCACAAGTGATTTATGGTTTCGAAAGTATGTTTTGTTGATAATAATGGGAATTACACATAATTAAATAGTCTTAGGAAATGAGAAATTAAAGAAAGACGGGTTCTTTCCTGTGGAAATTCTCAGTTTTTAATATGCTAAGGTGCAACTTGAATCTCCAAGAGGAGCAGATGGAATTCTGTGTGTATCAGACTATTTGACAGTGAATCATTTTTGATGACATACTCCAATGACCAATTTTGGAACATTTTAATATAGACTTATATTATATTAGAATTGTAAGTGTCCTTACAATTTACCTGGCAGAACACATATATTTTCTAGATGAGGAAACTGAGGCCCAGAAAAATCTCTAAATCTTCCCAAATTCTAATTAATGGTAGAATAAGGAATTCATATTCATGTTCCAGATCAAGGATTTTCTTCAAATATATTCCTCAGTTTTAGAAGTTAATTTCACAGTGCTTTAAAATATTCAAGTATTGGCCAATAGTAAATTTAATAAAAATTAGCTTTGGTATTCAAGTTAGGAAAAAAAATGAAACAAAATATTGAAGACCCTATTGTCAACAATTAAAGCCTGCCTGTAGACTAGGGAAAGATGACCTTTACACTCTCAATCCTTGGAATAATTTTCACAAGATGTGAAAGAGTTGAGAGAAGACTAGAGAACACTTCCTATAATGTATGTGCCCACTCGGGAAATAAGGGAAGGAAATTCTAGCAGGACTCCTATAACATCAAGCAGAGGAAAGAGAGTGCTACAGGGTATGCAAAAGAGCTGATTGAAGGGAGCTGATTCTTCTAGACTCTGAAGGATATATTACCAATGAAAGCATTCATTGTTGTCAAAGGAGAGGAATTCTGCCCTGGCTAGTGCTTAATCAACATGCCAATTATTAGTTTTAGCACTAGGTAAATAAACCCTTTGTAATTCATTTCTTTGTCCTAGAAAGAATTTGTGAGACACCTGGAATACAGAGCCATAAATCTCATCCTCCTGTAGCGAGTGATCTATGTGATATCACCAAGATTCAGCACTGAAGAGAGGTTATGTATTTCAGTCTTTTTATGAAGGTGGGCATGGAAATGAGGAAGATGTGAACTGATTTCCTTTTCTTCTCTAACCACAATATGTTTGTTATTCAGGCTCCGAGTCTACCAGAGATATTTCTGTAATCTCTTGGTTCTGCCACTGATTTCATGAGACATCTTACGGTACATCCTCCTGGTGCCAATTAAATGGGAAATTCAGTCTCTTGAGGCCATTTCTGGAGTTTCTGTGATTTTTACCTCAGAAACCTCCTAAATGTAAACAATATTGGCTATTACTTCAAATCACTTTAATCCAAAGCTACACTGTGTACTAGGTTAATAAGCCACTCACTTTATTCATTTTGTTTTTGTTTTTTTTTTTGGTTTCCAATCTTGGTTATAATGCACATTAACATGGTGTGCTATATATACACTTACCATAATTTCAATGACAAAAATCCCCCAAATTTGCTGTCATTCTTTATAAGGCAAGTCCCTTATCTCACAGAGAATAGTCCTATCCTCAAATTAAATCTATCATTCATTTTCTCAAAGAGAAATTATTGTTTTGTATTGAAAAAAAAGTTTCCTCATTCCTCCTCTTTCTCTCTCTTGTCTCTCTGTTTCTCTGTCTGTATTATATTTCTAGACAGACGTTTGTATTTGGATCTTTCATTGGTGGGGACTAATGGAACTTCTTTAGTATATTTGTTCCTCTAAACCAAAGCATCTTACGTAGCATGACTTTCCAAAGTTCTAGAATATCAAGGTAATGCATAAAAAAGTCACATCGCTAGCCTCTCAGACCTTCAGTTTAGAAAACGCAATCAAATCCTTAGCCCCAAATGTGAATATCACAGCAGTTAACAGTCTAAGCAAACTTATACAATAGCATCATCCCCAAAGCAAAGTTGCGCTTTGAGAATCAATACTCAGTATAATATAGACGTACAATGCTCCTGCTACTCAATGAACACTGCCTAGACATGGTGTTATCTGAGGAGAAAAAGAGAAGAGAAAGAGAATGTTTATATTTTCAGACAATATATGCAAATTATCTGAAGTCCCACTAATGAGTATATTCTTCAAGATGTTAATTGTGACACTAAATTTCCTTATACTAGGCAAATTTTGTAATAATTATACATTTGTTTTGGTCTCGGCAATCAAACTTTCCACAATTTAGAAGTTTGTAAAATGTCAGCAATAGTTTGCTGATTTTTCTTGAGGCCATTTCTTCATTGATATTTAAATCTCTAACTCTGCCTTTCCATTTCCACTTGGTAGAGCCCCTCTTCCGTTAATGAACTAAAAATAGGACTCCTTTTCTCTCAGAAATTCAAAAGCTTTGCTCTTTCTTCTTGGATCCCACATTGCTAATGAAAAGACTGATATTGATTATATTCTCCTTTAATCTGATTTTCTTTATGTTTTTATGATCTCTTCAACCTTGTTATTGTTGTCCCTTACAGAGTTGTTCTTTTTTTGAATTTTTTGTAACTATGTGTATCTTCTATCATCTGCAGCACATTTGCTCTAGTTATTTTTATTTGTTTATTTTTGTTTAGGAAGATTAGCCCTGAGCTAACATGTGCTGCCAATGTTCCTCTTTTTGCTAAGGAAGACTGGCCCTGAGCTAACATCTGTGCCCATCTTCCTCTACTTTACGTGTGGGACGCCCGCCACAGCATGGCTTGGCAAGTCATGTGTAGGTCTGCACCCGGGATCCAAACTCTTTGTCTCTGTAGCTCTGTTGTTCTCTGTGCCTCTGGCACAAATACACTTGGCTCTCCTATTTTATACAGCCACCATGTATTTTCTTGTCATCTCACTGTGTTATATTTCCTTATACCACAAACTCGTATTTATTCTGTTAAGGAGCACGTGAATTCTGTTTCTTTGCCTCCCTTTGAGGCTCTGTATGGTGACTGCATGCTACGGAATCTACTCTTGCATTGGCTGAGTTAATAGGCCTGTGAGTGGGAAAGTTCAGCTGTGAGCGGTGGACCTGAGCTATGATCTTGCCCTTGAATTTTACTGGAGCTCCTATAATAGCGTTCATTCACCTTGGTGGGCTATATTCTAAGGCATGTAATCTTACTTTGAACTATTCTCTGGAAAAAATCAGTTTGTCTTTGACGACTTACCTTGCCTTTACTTAATATCTGGTACTATTTGTGCCTCTATTAGAGAAAAAGTAAGAACTCTTCTCTTTTTCGGGGAGTTGACTCTGACATCATTAATGGGAAGGTATAAATGGCATTATAAACAAGTAAGGGAAGAATTTATTTTTGGCTTCCACATTTTCCTTTTTCATACACATACCAATATTTCAGTAACTCAGTTAATTTAAGCCATTAGCTTTGTTAATTCATTTATTATCAAAGCTGTTATCTCTGGGTTAATACACCCATTCTGCTTTTTCTCTCTATCTTTGTTCTTCTCTCTTTACTTTTTCTTTCTTTCTTTCTTTAGTGAGCTATTGAGGGGAAAAAGTGAGCTTTCACCCTCATGGAAAAAAGTTTTTTTCTAGATTTTAAACATTTACCTTTTTTCCAAACATGTGAAGGGGCCGTTGTTTTTTACATCTGGGTACGTTGTGTGGGGAGGACCAGAGCTGCAGGAAACTAAGGTACTTACTTAAACATTCTAAGCTTAAGTTTTTCAATTCATTTAGAAGGAAACACTAGCATTACTTACTTCATGCTGTTGTTATTATGACTAAATAGTTCATGTATTACAATATAATGGTTTAAAAATGAGGCAAATGTGACGTTTTTATTTACTCATTTTTGGTAGTGGGTACATGAGTGTTAGCTATATACTTATAGTTTTTTAAACTAAAAACAATAACAGATTCATAAAAAATCTCTGAGTAAAAGGCCTAAAATAATAGTTATTATTTACATTTTGGTATACTTCTGGTATTTTGATCAGAAAAGATAATTAAGTTGGACTGATTGCCTGTCTTTATTGTTCAGTAGTAAATCTCAGCTTACTGGCATAACACAGCCCTTTTGAATATAGGTATGATTTTTTTTAAAAAGAGAGAGTATCCATTTTTAAAGACAAGTTATCTGGCAGTTTTCAAATCAAAAGAGCATTTCCTTAAAAAGCTAGTATCAAGTATTTTAAGGTGTAGGCAATGCATTAAGAGCATCTTTCTTTTAAAAATTAAAGAAAAATATCAAAAATTGAAATGATTTCAAATGGAATATTAGATTTTACTCCATAACTAAAATTTCACTACACACACGTTTCACAAATTTTGTTTAGATCATTCTGGAGATATTTAAAAAGAGCATAGCCTTAAAATTCATTTCCGTCTATACACTATCTTTAGTAAATTTTTATAAACATGTTTATCTCCAGCTCGGCATGAAATTATTTTATCAATTTTTCTTGTGTACTATACAAAGGAAATAGAACGTTATATTACTAAATAAACATTTAAGTGGGAAAGAGTGAGAAATGGTTGTAATCCTTATTTGCTCCACCAAGTACATACAGGAAAATCCTGGAGAAAATGTGTGATTTTAGAGCTAAAGGCTCTTGCTCTTCCAAGCCTCCTCCCAGATCTCATTTTATTAGCTTTAACCACATATCCTCCTAGTACAAATCTCTGTGCTATGCTACACGACATAAAGGTTAGCATATGTTACTCGCCCCTCACCTTTTCAGGAAGATTTTTATTATCCCCTTGTAACAAAGGAAAAGCAGTAGTTTGGGTACTTAATCAAATTACCCAAGGAATTATAGAACAAAAATGTGGAGTGGAGAATGTCACCTAAAAACGTATTCTATGATCCCAAGGTTAGTGCTGATTTTATTACACCTTGATACTTCTAATTTTGTAATTCATGCTCAAGAGAGAGAAATGGCTTGCCCTAAGTGTTTTTTAAAAAGGGCAGGGGAGATTAAAATGCTCCCATTCCCAGGCCAAGTTTATTTCACTGTACATCAAACAACTTTGAACCACCCAGATCATAACTGAAGCAGGAGCATGGCAGAGGAGGCTGGTGTCGAAAATCAACTACAAGAAAGCAGATCAAGCCTCTCTATGCTTTGGAATAAAGCAAGGTTTAAATGCTTGGTCACAAAGCCAAATATTTTCAGTTCTATACATTTCAAGCCAGCCTGTTTGTGGTATTTTACTGCAACTATAATAGGAACTGTAACAGATGGCATGAAAAGTTGATAACTCAAGAGCCAGTTATCCCTAAGAAAATGTGATTTAAAAAGCATCTTGATAAAGACAGGAAGACTAACCGAACTAAAACAGCTGCAATAGTAAAACAAAATAACAACTCAAATACGTTCTCTATTTGATGTGCATTCTCTAGACAATATAACTGTCCACAAAAGGGACAGGAGAGAGAGAATATATATATATTCAGCGGACTTTAGGCAGACTCTGCACGAAGGAGATCAGCAGCAGCCACTCTCCTTAAGAAACTGAATAGTCAGGAGTTTTCATTGTTCTAAGTTCTTCAAGTCTCCCACACGTCTTCAGCCACACAAATAACAAGTTGGCTAAATTTATTGTGAGTATACAAAGTATGACTCTTGATGAGGATGAATTAATTTATGCCTGCACCTAGTAAGAGCAGCTAGAGAATCTTCTGTTTAATGAAAAATGTTGGCGACGCTAATGGAAATGGAATTGGAAAATAGTGTTCAACATTGCTTTAGAAAGGAAGACTGATATTAATAGATATTAGTCAAAACCTTAGAACAGCAGCAAAATTTTAGCTACTTAAATATTGTGGGTAAGAAATAAAACATACTTTTCTTCATTGCCAGCCCTGTTCTGAAAAAGATGGCCAAATATTGGCACGGAACTTTGCCAGACTCCAAGGTTTGGCTCCATCAAAGACACATCTATATCACTCTAATTTATGTCGTCCATAAACAGATAGTAGCGAATCATCTTTTTTTTCCGTATGTTATTTTACAAGCCAATGCACCCGACCTTCGATCAGGCACACTATATCAGAATTTTGAGAGACAAGGACGAACTTGCAAAGTAATCCTGTCAGCAAACTACCCACAGGGGATCTTTGGAGGTACGCTATCATCGAGCTTCTAGATCCCTTATACATTAATTTGCTTCTGAAGTTTGCCTTGTGATTAGAAAACCCAATAAAAGGAACATTGGCATTACAACGGCCAATTATGGATGAAGACAGTTCTATTTCAAGGAATCTTGGCTGAGTCAACAACTGTCAAAAAATTCTGTCCAAAAAGATATAATGTAAACTGAAAGAGGAGGCATAAAATGAATAGAAAATGCTATGCTCACACATTACCCAAGAGACAAGAAGTCGTGAAAAAGTTTATTTCTGTCTGAAATGTAGAAAATGCTGAGGATATTTCATCCACTACTCTTAGAACCTCTACACTGTCACTCCCCAAGTCAACATTTCAGATCTCTCTGTAGAATTACATTATGGAGTTTTATATTTGGGGTTACTTTTGCTAGAGCATTTAAAAGTTAGGAAAAGTTGATTTATATTGTATAAGTAAAGAACATTGTAATTGGGAAAAATGCTCTAAAAACTTTTCCCAGTTTTTAATGTTGGAGATAGATTCAGGGCTAGAGATTGAAAGTGATATTTAAATATGTCCCTAACACAGTGTGGTGATGACAGTTTCATAATTCCTTTTCTTTTATAACTATTTCTTCAACCTAAAGCAAACAAACAAAAACAAAACAAAAACTCTAGGCCTCAGTTAATAGCTTATTTTTTCCCTAACACAAATATACACTTTTTAAAAGCTTTTGTTTTTCACAAAAGACATATTTGCAAATTCTTTCTAGATGAATAACTTAGGGCACTGAAGCTTCCTTAGAAATTCTTTTTAGTTATTATGTTTAATTTATTAGGAAGAAAGAAATGTACACATTATGTCTTATTACTTATCTTGAGAACCACTGAATTCTATAAAACTGAGAATATTCATTTTATACATTAAAAATATCTTCATAAAAACGTGCTATTATAACTTATGTTTGATGTTTGAAATAAAACTGATACTATATATTTATTGCTAAAACAACACCATAAAACATACATTACACAAATCATAGGAAGCAGAAGAAACAAATAATAATAATAAATTACAGTTATTATTATTATGCTTCTCAGTAAAAATAAAAGTCTGAACTCACTTTCTTTCAAAAAACTTTTCCTTAAATGCCATAAGGAATATTTGAAAGTTAAAATGGCAAACACGGCTGAAACCAGATAAACATGATTGATACTAATAAATAGCAAAGATTTTCTACAATGTATTCTGCAGCAATGCTAGGTTAATAGTAAGAACCAACAAGGTCTGGCCCTCTGAAATAGTGGTTAAATTCAATATCCTCCACTTTGTCTGTGGAGGTTTGTGGGTTTGGATCCTGTGTGGAGACCTACACAACTTGTCAGCCACGCTGTGGTGACAACCCACATATAAAAATGCGGAGGAAGATTGGCACAGACATTAGCTCAGAGCTAATCTTCCTCAAGCCAAAAAAGAGGAAGATGATATCTTAGGGCTAATCTTCAGCACACACACACACACAAAAAGTAAGAACCAATATGCCTGCTGTGTTTGACATGCAAAGGAAAGGATAAGAGATAAGGTCAAGAGGAAGGAAACCCGATGAAACAGTAGAGGTTGAAGGTTCAGATGGTTCATGGACCAGGAAGCAACAAGGACACATGAGATGCACACAATGGGGCAAATTCAAACGAAAGGGCTCACAAAGTTGTGCTTCCTGGCTTTTTGGTTGCTCATGACAACTGTGGTACCGTTGGGAAAAAAGGGATTTTACTTTCAAAGATCATGCTCTTATTAACAAAGTTGAAAACTTCTGGGGAAGTGCAACGCAAAAGCTCCCAGACTGCATAAGTAACTGCATGATCATTACATAGAGAAAAGGGTTTCCTCTATAATGTAAAGTGGAAGATGAGGCATAAAATGAATAGAAAATGCAAGAAAATGCTAAACTCACACATTTTGAAGTTGCTGGTTAAAAGGACTGCATTTCGGGAAAGAAGGAGGAAGGTGGCCAGCAGCCAGGGACTCGGGTCCAGCACACCACGGTTCTTTATCTTAACACAATGGCAGATTTTAATTTAATCAGAGTAGACCTAAGACCTTCTTTGAGATTTTTTCTGATGGCTGGCAGTGATGGGGAAGCTTCCTGAATTTTAGGTAAGGAAGATGAGACACTCTGCTCCTCAACAGGAAAGCATGACACCTGCACTAAAAGTTGTTATCAAATGAGAACTATATTTTTGATGTTTTATTCCCTTGAACAAGTTTCATCGTGCCTTTATAGATCTTCAATATCATATCCTCTTTGTTCTTAAGAACAAATAGCGTAACTTTCTTTGTTTTTACACATAAATCTGACTTCTTCTGAAATGTGTAGTTGACCTTTCCTATGTATGTTGTCAGTACACCTTTCATGTAGACTCTTTAAAATTTGATAACTTATGACTGTCAGGTCTATTTTCCACCACCCTGAAGATCTATTTATCATGTAGAGATTTTTTTATCACAACCTGTAACTTATTAAGTTAAAATAACTGCAAGTATAAAACCTTCATTCTTCTTTCATCTAAGCTAAAAGATTTGAATAAGGATGCCCAAAGACTCTGAAATAAACCATAACAACTCATAATGTTGGCAATTATATTCATGTCCCTTAGAAAGAATAAGCAAAGAGAAAAAATAACATTAAGAATATGAATATGAATATACTAAGCAGTTAAATATAAGTGGAATAACTCCAAAAGTCAGAACCAATATATCTTTATAAAACATTCTGCAAGTGCAAGATGAATCTTTTGAAAGTATTTAACTTCTGTTTCCAATTGGAATCTTGAGGATGTTTATATTATTTACCATGCCAGTTTAAAATAAATATGATATAGCAAAAGTGATTATCATAATAGAAACTATAAAATATCAATTCTGAAAACTTGAAGACATATTGGAAAAATTTTCCACGATATCATATGAAAGAATGCAAATGTTGAAAGCAAATCTGAGAATAGCCAAAGGCAAAGCTGGAACTAGAGAAGGAACTAAAACTATAGGTATAGAAGCTAATAGTTAGAAAAGAAGTTTTTAAATTAAGAACTAAAGAATGAGAAGAACAAGTAGATGAATAAGTACAAGTCAGAACTGTAAGAGAAGGAACTTATCCTAAACTAAAACACTGGGGCATGGAGGAAGAAAGAATTTTCATACCCATATAGCTCAGAAAAAATATAGTGTACAGGTAGACACATACTGATAACATCTTAAGTTTTCTTGCACAGAGTAATAGATAAGGCAAACAGTGGGGCATTAAAAATGAACCAGATTATCTATTCCCTTTTTTTCCCCACCCTCCAACAACCTAGAAATAATCTGGTGGGCAGTAGACTTGTCCTTAATACTACATATTTTAAGATAATTGTTTTAGCCCATTTGTGCTGCTATAACAAAATATTGCAGACAGGTTCTGGTCCAAGATGGTGACATAAGAGCACACTGAACTCAGTTCCTCCCATGGATGCTTTGAATCTACAACTACACACACAGCAATTTTCTTTGAAAGAAATCCATATATTTTCCAAGCAACTCCTACACATAAGCAAATGAGAAAATGCTCATGTGACCATCTTCAAAATGGGTAGGAAATGCTGAGACACACTCTTGCCATAAACCTTACCCCCTGCACAGCACCATACAATTCAGGAAGAATTCCCAACTCTCAGCTTCTCCCTCAGAATGAAGTGCTTGGACCCCACATCTAGTGCCCCAAGACTCCCATCTGAGAGATGGGCTCCCAAAACACCTAATTCTGAAAGCCGGTAGGCCTCACATTGATGAGAACCACAAGACTACAGTCAACACTGAAGCGTTTTTTAAAGGGCTCTTGAGGATGCCACTCAAAGACTCAGCACAGAAGGAGCAGACAAAACATACCTATACCCCAGTCTTATTTGGGCGGAAGCCTATTTGCATACTTTAAAAGCTTCTCCCTGGGGGTCAGGCTTCTAATATAGCATACACCAAAGGACTAATTGTGATTCATGCGGGAGACTGGGGAAGCCAGCAGACACCATCTCTGCCATCTGATTACAGCCCTCTGCAAATCGTCTGTAGTTCCCTGGAAGGAGCTCATATATACATCCAGTGCCCCAGCATTTCAGGCTGCCACCCAAAGGATGACTCTCTGGTTTGCCTGGCTCTTATAACCAAAAGGTCTTGCATTTATGAGTCCTATAGGACTGAAACAAACAATGAAGCAGTTTTTAGTGGGTGCAGAAGCCCCCTACTCTTCTGCTTACACCCAGGCTTAACACAGATGGAGGAAGCAAAAAAGCCATTCTCCTAATTTCTCCTTGGAAAAGCCCTAACTACATGCTTTCACAGCTGCTGGTTGAGGGTCCAGCACCCAATCAGCCTGCATTTAGGTGCCAACTGTGATCTTCCCTTCTGTGACACTGACAGGTATTGGTACATCCTTAAATACTGGGAGCCACTAAGAACAAAGAAGGCAACTTGGAAAAGTGCAAAGGTTTAAGAGACAATCAAGAGCTCAGGCCAAGCTAAACAACAAGATTCATCTTGTACATGAGTTAACTGCATCAAGACTAGAAGAGGTGGTTGTTTTATCTAATGTGTAGAAACAAACACAGAGAGTCAAGGAAAATTAAGAAACAAAGGAATATGTTCCAAACAAAAGAACAAGATAAAACTCCAGAAACAGACCTTAATGAAATGGAGGTGAGAGATTTACCTGATGAACAGTTCAAAATAATGGTCATAAAGTTGCTCAGTAAGATCAGGGGAACAATGCATGAACGAAGTAGGAATTTAACAAAGACATAGTACATATAAGAAAGTACCAAATAGAAATCATAGAGCTGAAGAATATAATTGAAATAAAAAATTCAATATAGGGGTTCAATAGATGACTAGATGAAGTGGAGGAAAGAATCAACAAACTCTAAGACAGGACAGTGGAATTCATCCAGTCAGAGGAGTAAAAATAAAAATGAATGAAAAATGTAAAGCTAACTAAAGGGACATGAGATACACCAAGCTGGCCAATATGCACACTATAGGGCTCCCAGAAGGAGGAAAGAGAGAGAAAGGGACAGAAAGCTTATTCAAAGAGATAATGACTGAAACCTTTCTTAACTTGGGGAAAGAAACAGACACTTAGATCCAGGAAGCCCAAGATGTTCCAAATAAGGTGAATCAAAAGGGACCCTCTCCAAGACACAAGCTTAAGTTGTCAAAAGTTAAGACAATGAGAAAATCTTGAAAGCTGCAAGAGAAAAACAACTAGTTATATGCAAAGTAACCCTCATAAGAATACAGGAAGAGTTTTTAGCAAAAATTTTCAGGCCAGAGGGAGTGGCACAATATATTCTAACCACTGAAAGGAAAAACTGCCGATCAAGAATACCCTACCTGGTAAAGCTGTACTTCAGAATTGAAGAAGAAATAGAGTTTTCCAGACAAGCAAAAGCTGAAGGAGTTCATCACCACTAGACTGTCCTTATAAGAAATTTTAAAGGGACTCTTTCAAGCTGAAATGAAAGGACACTAATTAATAACAGGAAAACATATAAAAGCAAAGGTATATATATATATTTCAGAATACTATAATGTAATAGTGGTAAATCATTTTTAAATACAGTATGAAGGCTAAAAGGTGAAAGTATTAAAAGTAACTATAACTACAATAATTTGTTAATGGCTACACAAAGTAAAAATATGTAAATTGTGACATCAAACACACAAAACATGGAGGAGAGGTCAAAAAGGTATAGCATTATTAGTATGTGTTCAAAATTAAGTTCTTAGTTTAAAATAGCCTTATAAATATGAGATATTTTATGTAAGCTTGATGATGTTCATGAAGCAAAAATCCATGGTAGATACACAAAGAATAAAGCGAAAGGAGTCTAAGTATACCACAACTGAAAATCATCAAATCAGAAGGGAAGAGAGAAAGAGAAGAACAAAGGAATTACAAAACAGTCATAAAAATTTAACAAAATGGCAATAGTAAGTCTATACCTATCAATAATTACTTACAATGTAAATGGACTAAGTTCTTTGATCAAAAGACAGAGTGGCTGAATGGATTAAAAAACAAAACAAGGCCCAACTATGTGCTGCCCACAAGAGACACACTTTGGAAGTAAGGACATGTACAGACTGAAAGTGAAAGGGTGGAAAAAATATTACATATATATGGAAACAAAAAGAGAGAAGGAGTAGCTATATTTCTACCTGACAAAATAGACTTTAGCCAAAGACTGTAATAAGAGACAAAGGAGGTCATTACCTAATGATAAAGGGGTCAATCCAACAAGACATACAATTTGAAAACATTTATGCAACCAAGACAGGAGCAACTAAATATATAAAGCAAATATTAACACACCTCAAGGGAGAAATAGACAGCAATATAAAACCAGTAAGGGGTTTCAATAACCCACTTTCAATAATGGATAGATTATCTAGACAAAATAATAAGGAGACATTTGGCTTAAACTACACATTAGAGCCATTGCGTCTAGCAGACATTTACAGAATATTCCATATAACAGCAGCAAAATACGCATTCTTCTCAAGTGCACATGAAACATTCTCAGAGACAGATCATATGTTAGGCCACAAAACAAGTGTTAATAAATTTAAGAAGATTGATACTATATTAAGAATCTCTGACATTGATGATATGAAACCAAAAATCAATTACAAGAAGAAAACTGGAAATTTGACAACTATGTGGAAATTAGATAATATGCTCCTAAGCAACCGAATGGTCATCAAAGAAATCAAAAGAGAAATCAAAAATATTTGAAACAATGAAAATGGGAACACAACATACCAAAATGTATGAGATATGGCAAAAGCAGTTCTAAGAGGTAAGCTTACAGCAATAAAATATTTTAAGAAAAAAGAAAGACTCCAAGTCACCTAACTTTACACCTTCAAGAACTAGAAAAAAGAAGAGTAATTAAGGCTCAAAGTTAGTAGAAGGAAGGGAATAGCAAAGATCAGAGTGGAAATAAATAAAATAGAGACTAAAAAAAGCAATAGAAAAGATCAATGAAACTAAGAATTGATATTTTGAAAAGAAATGAAGTAGACAAAACTTTAGTTACACTAACCAAGAAAAAAGAGAGAGGTCTTAAATAAGCAAAATTAAAAATGAAAGAAGAGATCTTACAACTCCTATCACACAAATACAAAGGAGCATAAGAGACTGCTGTGAATAATTATACGCCAACAAAATTCATCAACCTAGAAGAAATGGATGCATTCCTAGAAACATAATCTACTAAGACTGAATCATAAAGAAATAGAAAATCTGAAGAGAAAATCACTAATAAGAGGACTGAATCCATAATCCAAATCTCCCAACAAACAAAAGCTCAGGACCAAATGGCTTCACTGCTGAGTTTCAGCAAACATTTAAAGAAGAATTAATGTCAACCCTTTCAAAAAATAGAAAAATTAGGGGTCAGCCCAGTGATGTAGTGGTTAAGTTTGCATGTTCTGCTTTGGTGGCCCGGGATTCACCAGTTCGGATCCCAGGTGTGGACCTACGTATCATCTGTCAAGCCATGCTATGGTAGGCATCCCACTTATAAAATAACTGAAGATGGGCATGGATGTTAGCTCAGGGCCAGCCTTCCTCAGAAAAAAGAGGAGGATTGGCAGAAGATGTTAGCTCAGGGCTAATCTTCCTCAAAAAAAAAAAATATAGCAGATTTAGGAACAATTCAAAACTCTTTTTACAAAGCCAGCATTACCCTGATAGGAAAACCAGACAAGGACACTACAAGAAAAGAACCTTACAGGCATGTCCCTGATGAACATACATGTAAAAACATCCAAAATAATAAAATACTTAGGAATAAACTTAATCAAATTGGTGAAAGACCAGTACACTGAAAACTGTAAGATATTGATGAAATAAATTTAAAAAGATAAATGAAGATAGTTTTGCCCATTAATCAGAAGAACTAATATTGTTAAAATGTCCATGCTACCCAAAGCAATCTACAGATTCAATGCAATCCCTATGAAAATTCCAATGGCATTTCTCACAGTAATAGAAAATGATTTTGAAATTTGGAAGGAATCACGAAAGACCCTGAATAGCCAAAGCAATATTGAGAAAGATGAACAATGCAGGAGGAATCAGACTTCCTGATTTTGAATTACATTGAAAAGTTATAGTAATCAAAACAGCACAGTATTGACATCAAACAGACACATATGTTAAGGGAACAGAATAGAGAGTCCAGAAATAAACCAAGCATATATCGTCATTCAATTTATAACAATGCAGCCAAGAGCACACAAGAGGGAAAGGATAGATTCTTTAACAAATAGTGTCCAGAAAACTGAACAGCTACATGCAAAAGAATGAAACCTGGACCCCTGTTTTACATAATACACAAAAATTAACTCAGAATGAATTAAAACTTGAATTTAAGACCTGAAACAATAAAACTCCTAAAAGAAAACATGTGGGGTAACTCCTTGACATTGGGCTTGGCAATGTTTTTTTGGGTTTGACACCAAAGGCGAAGCCAACAAAAGCAAAAATAAACAAGTGGAACTACATCAAACTAAAAATCTTCTGCACACCAAAAGAGGTATCAACAAAATGAAGAGGCAACCTGAAGAATGAGAGAAAATATTTACAAATCATGTATTTAAGAAGAGGCTGATATCCAAAATATAAAAATAACCTACACAACTCAATAGCAAAATAACCAAGCAATCTGATTAAAATATGGGGAGAGGAAATGAACAGACATTTTTCCAAAGAAGACATATAAACAGCCAACAGGTACATGAAAAGATGCTCAACATCACTAGTCATTAAGGGAAAGTGAATCAATACCATGAGATATCACCTCACATCTATTAGAATGATTATTATCAAACGACAAGAGATTGTAAGTGTTGGTGAGGGTATGGAGAAACAGGAATTTTTGTGTACTGTTTCTGGGAATGTATATTGGTACAACCACTAGGTAAAATAGTGTGTAGTCTTCTCAAAAGTTAAAAATATAACTACTGTTACCACCTACAAACATAGGTTCTTTACCTGTCACACAAGAGGGGACAAATAAAAACTGGAATGTCAGGCCTATGGCAAAGAAAGGATTTTTAGTTCAGATGACATCACCAGGAGACCAGAGTGAGCCCTCAAATCTGTCTCATTTCATCTTGCCTCCCCAAAAGAGGGAATGTGAAGGGTTATAAAGGTTTGTGATGAATGTGATTGCTTGTAGAGAGGCGGGGGGAAGTCAGTGGCCTTGATGGTCGGAGCTTTCCCATCAGCCTGCACTGGGCCTTGGGAAGAGGAGGAGATGATAAGGAATCCAGGTGGTTGTCCTTGGCTGTGTGTGTCTCTATGGTGGATAGTGGATTCTGGAGCCAGGGAGCCAGGGAATAAGCAGGGAAAGAGTGCTTTGGTTTTAACCCCACATAGGCTGGGTGTAAAGTAGGGGAACTGATATCAGGGCCAGCATCACTACCATATGATCTAGCAATTCTACTTCTTAATATATATCCAAAGGAAAGTAACAAAGGATATTGGAGAGACAGCTACACTCCCATGTTTGTTGCAGCATTATTCACAATAGCCAAGATATGGAAACAACCTAAGTGTCCAACAACTGAAGAATGAATAAAGAAAATTTGGTATATCTATACAATGGCATATTGTTCAACCATGAGAAAAAAGGAAATCTTGCCATTTTTGACAACATTGATGGATCTTGAGAGCATTATACTAAGTGAAATAAGCCAGATAAAGAAAGACAAGTATTGCATGGTATCACTTTTATGTGGAATCTAAAAAAAAAAAAATTATACTCATAGAAACAGAGCAGAAAAGTGGTTGCTGGGGGCTGAGGGTTGGGGGAAATAAGGAGATTCTGGTAAAAGAGCACAAATGTTCAGCTATAAGATGACTCAGGTCTGAGGATCTAATGTATAATAAGGTGATGATAGTTCATAACTTTGCATTGTATAATTGAAATTTCCCGAGAGACTAGAATTTAACATTCTCACACATACAAGAAAAGGTAAATACAGGCATACCTTGTTTTGTTGTGCTTTGAAGATATTCCATTTTTTATAAGACCCTCCACCAGCAAAAAGATTATACCTCACCAAAGGCTCAGATGATGGTTAGCATTTTTTAGGAATAAAGTATTTTTTAATTAAAGTATTTACCTTGTTTTCTTTAGACATAACGTTATTGCACACTTAATAGACTACAGGATCAACATAACTTCTATATGCACTGGGAAACCCAAAACATTTGTGAGACTAACTTTATTGTGAGATTCACTTTATTGCGGTGGTCTGGAACCAAACTCGCAGTCTCCAAGGTATGCACGTGTGCGAGGTGATGGATGTGTTAATTAGGTGGGAGGAATCCTTTGATGTTCAAATCCTCACGATGTACACTTTAAATTTCTTACAATTTTACTTTCAATTATACCTTAAAAAAGCTGAACAAAATCCACCACAAACTGGGTACTTATTAACAACAGAAATTTATTTCTCACAGTTTTGGAGGCTAGAAATCCAAGTTCAGGGAGCCAGCATGTTTTGGTTTTGGTGAGAACGCTCTTCAAGATTGCAGATTGCTGATTCCTCCTTGTATCCTCACATGGTGGAAAGGGTTAGGGAGCTCTGTGGGGTGTCTTTTATCAGTACACTAATCCCATTCATGATTATTCCACCTTCATGACTTGATTACCTTCCAAAGACCCCATTGACTAATAGAATCACATTAGGCATTAAGATGTCAACATTTAAATTTCGGGGGGGGGGGGCAAATTCAGACCATAACAGTAATGAAACAAATTCAGGATTTGTTGTTACAAAATGAGTTTCTAACCTAGACATACTAATGTTTATGTAAAAGGACAAAATAAAAGGGAGATATTCTGCCCGTGTAGATTTTCTTCTTTTAAAATAATTTTGCATGATAGCACACATAATAAAAAGTCAGAAAAACTCAATTGCTTACCATAAAGGCAACAGATTTATCCTCCAGTCATATAAGAAATAGATAATTTCCAACATCTCAAGCTCTCTTTACACATCAACTTGATCACAGTCCTCTATACTTTTGTCGGAGAGCAACAACATCATAATTTTTATGATAATTATTTCTTTCATTTTCTTTAAGTTTTACTGTCTATGGTTATACAACCTATTTGCATTTCAAAAATGTTTCATTTTTGGGGAGCCCAGCCCCATGACGTAGTGATTAAGTTTGGCATGCTCTGCTTCAACGACCTGGGTTTGCAAGTTCAGATCCTGAGTATGGACCTACACCACTGTCAACCGTGCTGTGGCAGTGACCCATATATATAAAGTGGAGGACGATTGGCACAGATGTTAGCTCAGGGCTAATCTTCCTCAGGAAAAAAAATTCTTTTTTTTTCTATTTTTGGACCTTAAGTAAATGGAATAAGCAAGTAAGTTATCTTGCGTTTGTAAGATTCATATACGTTGTTTTGTTTGAATTTAGTTTGGGTATTGTATTCCAATTTTCTGTGTGATATAATTTACCCATTTGCCTGTCTGCGGACATTTGAGCTGTTTTCTCTTTATAGCTATTGTGAGTACCATGCTTTTTTATAACTTCTGCCAGTGAGCACAAGCACACATTTCTGTAGGGTAGATAACAAGTGGAAATCTCCTGACACAGGATGTGATGTTCTCAGTTTCATTAGATGATTTTCAATGCCCTGCTTACTAAGAGAGTTGAGTACCTTTTCAGGTTTTTACTGGCCACTTAGATTTCTGCATTTTTTAAAAACCTTTTCAAGTTTTTTTTTGCATTTTCCATAGGATGTGACAACTTAAAAAGTAGATTGGCCAGTTGTTTTACCTGCAAAACAGGTACAACCAAAAGAATTGCAACTTGGAATATACAAGATATGGTGGACATAGGCAAATCCAGAGAAGCAAAGGAAGGGGCTTGCTTTCATAGAGGAAAAGGAGGAGTTAGGAGGAGCTGTAATAAACAAAGAGTCCATTGGAGGAATCTGAGAGCCCAAATCATAGAGGCTTCTCATTGGTTGGGTTGCTATAGTGTCTCATTGGCTGGGCTGTTGCCAGGCAGAGAGAGAAATATTTCTTCCTACTGCTGGGTGGTAAAATAGTGGTCAATTAAAACTAAATATTCATATTATAGATTTCACAGACCAAATCTCATTATCTTTTTATCTATCTATCCATCCATCCATCTCCATATATATGTATACTTTTATATGCCTCATATATGTATATACTATATGCATAACTATAATTATATCACATTATATTCATATCTATATACTTATCTACACATAAACATACACAATATATATGTATGGGTTGTATGCGCATCTACAGTAGATTGATAGATCAACAGATAGATATACACACATGGAAATATTTAGACATGCCAAAAATGGTGACTTTTAATTACATTTGAAATCTTATACAGACTTAAAGTTATTAAAATTGTATTCAGGGATGACTACTATAAAAAAAAAAACAGGTAATAAAAAGTGTTGGCCAGGATATAAAGAAATTGCAACCCTTGGTGCAGCCACTATAGAAAACAGGATGGAGATTCCACAAAAAAATAAGCACAGAATTGCTATTTGATCCAGTATTCCACTTCTGGGTATACATCCAGAAGAACTGAAAGCAGGGTCATAAAGAGATATTTGTACACCCAATTCAGAGCCGCATTATTTACAATAGTCAAAAGATAGAAACAACCCAAGTGTTCATCAGTAGATGAATGGATAAGCAAAATGTGGTAAATATATGCAATGGAATATTATTGAACCTTAAAAAGGAAGGAAATTCTGACACATGCTCCAATATGGATAAGCCTTGAGTACAGTATTTTAAGTTAATTAAGCCAGTCATAAAAAGATGAATACCATATGATTCCACTTCTTTGATGTACCTAGAACAGTCAAATTCATAGAGACAGAAAGTAGAATAGAAGCTGAGGGAGGGAGGAATGGGAATTGTTTAATGAGTATAAAGTTTCAGTTTTGCAAGAAGAGTTCTGGAGATCTATTGCACAAAAATGTGAATGTACTTAACACTACTAAACTGCATATTTAAAAATAGTTAAGGGGCCGACCCAGTGGTGTTGTGGTTAAGTTCACACGTTCAGCATCTGCGGCCTTGGGTTCGCCGGTTTGGATCCCGGGTGCAGACATGGCACCACTTGGCACGCCTTGCTGTGGTAGGCGTCCCCCATATAAAGTGGAGGAACATGGGCACGGATGTTAGCTCAGAGCCAGTCTTTCTCAGCACAAAGAGGAGGATTGGCAGTAGATGTTAGCTCAAGGCTAATCTTCCTCAAAAGAAAAAAAGTTAAGATGGTAATTTTATGTATATTTTACAACAATTAAAAATTATTAAAAATATTCAATTATCAATGGAAAGAATAAAATAATTTTTAAATGTACAAAATTGACACAACACTCTCAAAAATTGTCTGCATGATATGTCAAATTCTGAAAATTTGGCAGTCATGGTGGGAGTGTGCTTTGGACTCAAATTCAAGAGGATTGTATAATTAGAAAATCACTTTAGGTCATCCGCATGTGATCCACAATCCGTTTGCCCTCGGAGATCTAATTGTAATTGGTTTGTGTCTCCACACGCAGATTTTTGCAAATTACCAACGTGTTTTCTTTTCACTTCCTGTAGCTCATGGTCTCAGAAGAGCCATTTTGCTCAACTGAAATATTGATCCTAAAACAAAATATACCACTTTCTTAAATTCTTCAAAATATGCATTCCACGAAGTGTCTGTGAGTATACCAAAATTCTGAAGATATTTCAGAGAAGTGAATCATGGCAACATAAAGAACTATTATAGATTTTTAAGGCATAGCCTTCTTAAAAGATCCATCAGCAGTTTCAAGCTGTGTAGTAGCATTCACCTTTCTATCCATCCTGAACTCTATTCACTTTGTTGTATCATTCTTTCTATTTTTTCTTTCTCTTTCCTGTTCATTTATTCTCTATATTTTTTAGGATCCTAAGAGAAAAATTTCTTCTCTGTCTCATGCAGAGCATATTTCTTGCCCTATTCTGAACCCAGACATTAGGTGAAAACAGTTATGTGAACTTTGAATGAGGGGCTCACTTTGTAACCCAAACAATTTTTATAATATTTTTTCAAACAAAGGCAGTACTATTCTTAAGAGGAATTTGATAAAGAGAATTATTTCCACATGGTTATTATGGAAGAAAAAATATTTTAAATCAAATATAAGCAAATGACATTCGGCTATATAGGGACAGAACCTATAATCCCATAAGGATGTTACAGAAATGTTCAGGAATTAAAAATATAAGGGCAGGTAATACTATAATTTTTAAAATAATGTAAAATCCAAAATACTGTAAACTAAAACAATTTGAATATTTTAAAAGATCAAAGGAAAACACATGATTTTGATAGAGCTGAAAACAAATGTCATAAAATTAAAAATTATTTAGTAGAAAAGAATTATCTACTAGGATTACTTAGTACAAAAGGTATGATTTTGTAAATTCTACTCAAATCTATTGCCAGTATTTTGCTTTACATGAAAAACCAAGCTCTTTTCTATTCAATGGGAATAAAACTGGAATAGCTGCTATGACTGCTATTACTTAAAATTTTTGGATCATTCTAGCCAATTTCTTTTAACAACTGAACAATTAAAAGTCATAAATATCTGAATGGAGGAGGTAACATTATTTTCAAATGATTGTTTATCTGTTAAATTCAAGAGAAACAGGTAAACAACTGATTCATTATCTAGCGCTAAAGAAATAATTGTCATTAATTTTGTATATTACATCAGATTTTCAAGAATTCAATGTTAGTGTTGTTTTTTTGTTAGAAAAATCTTTATTTCTTTTAGAATAATAAAATATCTAATATTAATTAAATATTTAGTATGTTAGGGATTATGCCAATATTTTTCATAAATTATTTTATTAGATATCGTTATCTACATTTTACACATACAGTGTTTTCCAGAGAATTTAAGAAAATCACCCATCTTCACGTAGACAGTTTTCTAGCCAGATTTCAAACATTCTAAGTTCAAAATTTTTCCTTCTTGATATTTCTCTTCCTTTCACGAAGTCCAAGTGGATAAATAAAATTATTTCTGCCACATGAAAAATTTAGAGCCTTAAATTAATAAAATGATAGTAAAACTAAGGATAAATTGAGAATTATCTTGGACTTCATTAAAATATGGTTCATTTACAATTTTTCGCATTTACTTAACTTTTATTTCATAGCACAGGTGAGTGAGAGCCTTGTTTAATGTGGAATATTGAAGGAATAATGTGAAATGCCATCTTAAAGAAAAACTCCTTTGTCCTCATCTAGTTCATAAGAAATGTGACATTATCAAGAATTTAGACATTGAAAAACGTAAAGGCTAAATACTTTCTAAAGTTGTCATTCAGCACTCAAGTCCTGAAGGAGTTGTCAAAACCTCTGGCGCTTAATGTGAATCGCTAATGTTGAATGTCCACCATAGAGATATGAATGTTTCAGTGTTCCTTCCTCTGATGGTTGTCTGTGAAAGCATTTTCAATTTCCATCTAGAAAAGAAAATGCACTTAATAGATATGGCCCAGGGAAACCTGAAGGGCTTAGGCAGAGAATGAAAATTTTCAATTTTTGATTGTGGTAGTGGTCCCAACCATTTATTTCAGAAATAATATCTTAGGCCTAAATTGTTTTAATCAAATGGATGGCAATATCCTCAAGGTTAACGGTAGTCTTTTGCATAGATCAGTGTGATGTTACAATAAGATGATGATCTGAGTCTTATCCTCAAGGCTTCTGGCCACTTGTGATATCCATGATCGATCCAAAGCTTTTAAGTGCAGAGTGCAAAGACAATTTCCATCTGGAACAAAAGGGGAGACAGCTTTATACACAAGCTGATTTCTGATGGTGCGTGTTTGCTGCATCTGCTAAGTGAGGCATTTCTTTCCAACTCCAAAATCATTCTCCTTTTTAGATCACTCTCAATTGAGTGGAATTCATGGATCTATCTTCCCTTCTTCTTTCTATTTAGTTTTTCTTTGTCACGCACATACCGTATCTTCATTAGGAAATTCCAACATTGGTTCTGGTGATAGCCCTTCTATTGTAGACCAAAGGGGTCTTTCTTGGGTTTTTCTGTCTAGTGCAAGTCAATTTAGATATAGCTTTCAAAGTATTATGTGCTTTGAATTCAAGTCACACTGTGACACGCTGAATGAAGCCTGCTGGTGAGGAATATAATGTTGTGATACCATATGATGCAGTATGATATGATATGGTTTGTTTAGTGTCTGGCCACGTAAAAGAACCAACACAAGTAACCATTCTAGACATTTCAAGATCTCTGGATTCCAAATCTCATAATAGTCATTTTCTTCATTGTTTTTGATTCCCTCTTCAAGTGACGGTATTTACAGTAGCTGCAGCCCTTCAACTTTTTCCCAAATTCTTTGATGTTCCCAATCCAAATGCTTTTCGTTTTTCTTTCTCTCGTTTTGTCTAAACCATGGAAGGCACCAAATGAACAAATATCTACATTAGTTTTATCAGTAGGTACCATTTCTCTGCATAGCTAATGGAAAATCCTTTTTGAAATATTTTCTCATGTACTTTAAGGTAACTTCAGTAATGCTTTATGGAAATCTCCATCTACCGCCCATAAATGATGAATACCTGGCACATTGTCAAACTTCTCTACTTCATGCAGAGGGACTTCATTGCTGTGTTTTTGATATTATAATTAGCACCTTGGAATGGCTTAGCAATCACAGATTCAATATCTTCATCAAGTATTAAATCTCGGTCAAGGTAGTACAATAGTCAGAGACAACAAAAAGACATCAAAATATTTAGCTAGAGTTTCTACCAGCAGGGTTTTAGATGGCCTAGTTGGCACAAACAGTAAAATATGATTTTCAAGTTTTATGTCATAATGAGAAGAATTCTAGGCTTCACTTTATCATGTCTCCTGAGATATGTGTTGATTTACCTGCTGTTGCATTAACATTCCTAAAATTAACATTTCTAAAATATTAGCATGTGGCCTAATCCCAACAATCTGAAGCAATTTTTAAAACCTGAACTCATTGTCCCATCTTCTTATTTCTAGCAAAGTGCTAATTATATTTGCTTCCTAACTTTCTCTTCCTATCATGGGTTACCTGGGAGATTATTATATATTATTTTATAACATTATACACAGAAAATAAAAGCTTTTCTACGAAATGAGTGATCATCAACACACTTGCTCAGTTAGTTCTAAATCATTTCATGTTCTAAAAGAAGTCTGTGCAGAATCTGAGTTTCAAAGGTCTCAAACCTTTCTACAACCCGCCTGTGTAGAGGTGAGCGAGTGATGAGTGAGGGTCATCACCTGCCGGTACACGAACTGCCAGTAGACATCTTTGTATGGTCAAGACCAGACCCCACACCAAGTCAAGCAGGTCAGGCCACCTTGACTTGGTACTGAGCCCTCCTATTGGCCTCGGGTCCGATTTTCTCCGTGCTCCAACGTCATTTTTCAGAGCATATACACTAGCCTCTCCTCTTTCTCTTTTCCACCCGCCTCCACAAAATCAGTTTAATGTTTTCAAGTTTAAAGTATATCTAAGTAGGAAGTTTTTTCCCCATATTTATTCTGACTGTCCCTTGTTAAGGTCCTTGCATGCTAATAATTTGTGTTCTTTCTCTCTGGAAAATTCTCTTATTTTATTTCTTTGGTAATTTCCTTCCTTTGATTTTCTTTCCTTTTTCTACATCACTGTTTTGGTCTTTTTGGACTGCTATAACAAATACCATAGATTGAGTAGTTTAGAAACAACAAAAATTTATTTCTTCCAGTTATGGAGGCTAGGAAGTCCAAGATCAAGGGGCCAGCATGGTTGCTTTGAGAGATCTCTCCCTGGAGCATAGTGCCTTCTTGCTCTGTCTTGACATGGTGGAAAGGGAAAGCTAGCTTCTGCAGTTTCTTTTATAAAGGCATTAATACCATATATGAGGGCTCTACCTTCAGGACACAAGCAGCTGGCAAAGGTTCCACTTCCTAATACTATCACCTTGGAAATTAGATTTCAACATATGAATTCTGGGGATACAAATGTTCAATCTAGAGCAATCACCTATAACTCCCTCAAATAATCTATATCTTGTCTTTTCTCCTAGATAGTTTGCTTCTATATTCCAGGAAATATTCTCAAAAGAGTCATCCAACTCTTCTTTTCTTTTGATCAGTCATTTTTAAAATCTCCAATGTTATTTCCTTTCTCTGTTGTGTTATTTTCCATTGTAACCAGTTTCATGGTGGCAAGCAGTAACATCAAATATTTCAGAGTGCATTAATTTTTTTATGATCAGTCTTTTTTTTTTCCATTCTTTGTGTTTGTATTTGTATGTCATTTAAAAATATATATTAATTACATTTTTTTAAAATTCTGCAATAGTTTTAAATTTACAGAATTGTTGCAAAGATAATGAGTTCCTGTACTCTCCATAGCCTGTTTTCCTATTATCAACATCTTACATTAATGTGGCACATTTATCACAATTAATTAATCTATGTTGATACAGTATTATTAACTATAGTCTATATATTATTCTTATATCTTCAGTATTTTCCTCATATCCTTTTTTGCTTTTACTCAGGATACAAATTACGCTTAGTATTCATGTCACCTCAGGCTCCTCTACCTGTGTTTGTTTTCAGCACTGCTATAACAAATTACCACAAACTGGATGGCTTAAGAACAACAGAAATGTATTCTATCCCAGTTCTGGAGGCCATAAGTCTGAAATCAAGGTGTTGGCAGGGCCAAGCTTTCTCTAAAGACTCTAGGGGTGCATCTGTTCTATGTCTTTCTCTCAACTTTGGGTGTTGTTGCAATCCTTGGCATGTCTTGGGTGGTAGGTGCAACACTTCGATCTCTGTCTCCATTGTGATAAGGCCATCTTCCTTGTGCGTCTGTCTGTCTCTACTCCTCTTATAAAGACATTGGTTATATTGGATTTTTCTCTACTATGGTCAGTTGGAAGCTTAGATTGTTCCTTTCATAATATTCTTTTTAAATATATGATTTTAACATTACAAATTTCCCTCTAAGTACTGTGTTCTCTACATCCCACAAATCTTGATAAGTTATATTTTAGTTTTCACTCATTTCAAAATACTTTTGAATTTCTCTTGACACTTTTCTCTGACCCATGAATTATTTAGAAGTATGTTGTTGAATCTCCAAATATTTGGGTGTTTTCTAGCTATATGTCTGTTATTAATTTTTAGTTTTTGTGGTCTGAGAACATACTTTGTATATCTATCCTTTTAAATTTGTTAAGATGCATATTATGGCCTGGAAATCAGGGCACGTGATTTGAATGTTCCATGTGAGCTCGAGAAGAATATGTTTTGTACTGTTGCTGGATGTATAGTCTATATATATCAATTAGACCCAATAGATTAATAATGCTGTTCATGTCAACAATATTCTACTTATTTTCACTTGATTGATTTGTCAACTACTGAAAGAGGACTGTTAAATTCCAACTGTAAGAGTGGATTTATCTATTTCTCCTTTCAGGTTTATTAGTTTTTACCTCACCTATTTTGACACTTTTTTTAGGTGCCTACACATTAAGAATTATGTCTTTTTGGAGAATTGATCCTTTTTTATTATGTAACACTAGTATTCCTGATACTCTTTCTTATCTGAAGTCTGCCTTGTCTAAAATTATCATAGCAAATACATAACTTTTTTGATTAATGATAGCATCATGCATCTTTCTCCATCCTTCTCTTTTTATCTTGATGAGTACTAACGTTCAAATTGGGCTTTGTAGACAACATAGAGTTGGGTCTTGGTATGTTTATTTACTTTTCTACTCTGATAATCTCTATTTTATAATTGGTATCTTTAGTTGATTTATATTTAAAGCGATTAATTGATATAGTTGGATTAACATCTACCATCTTTCTGGTTTCTACTAGCTGATTTTATTAGTTTTTTCTCTTTTTTATGCCTTCTCTTCTTTTAGTTGAGCGTTTTATATGATCCTATTCTATCTCCTTCCTTAGCATATCAATTATACCTACTTTTCAGAACTTTGTTAGTGATTATCCTTTGCAATACACATTTTTAACTAATCTAAGTTCATCTTCAAATAACACTATATCGCTTCAGAAGTAGTAGTTACATTATACAGATAATTCCCAATTTCTCCTACACAGCTCCTCAGTCAGTGCCATCATTCATTTCACTTATTCATATCATACAATCACCCAATACACTGATACTATTATTATCTCAAACAAGCAGTTACATTTAGGTTAACTAAAAATAAAATATATTATTTCTCCTTCATTTATTCCCTTTCCTACCTTCTTCCTTTCTTTATGTACATCTAAGTTTTTGACCTATATCGTTTTTCTTCCACTCAAAAAAAAGTCTTTTAACATTTCTTCGAAGGCAGAAAAATGTAAGCTCTTCACATGTTGCAAGCTTTTTACATACTGAAGCTGAAATAAAAGCATTCATTTTTAATGCTTTAATTTTTAATTAATTTTTAAGCAGACAATTTGCAGAATCTCTTCTGTTTCTTTAAGAGTTTGTTTCTCTGGTTTATCTTAGTGTTTCTCTTCCTAGCATATGTTTTTCTGATATGATTTTGTAATATTTATATATCTGTTTTCACTAAGAGAGAATGGCTGTGTTAGTTACTTTATGCGTTAGCATGCATTTTCTCTGCTATTGTATATGTAGGTTTGTTTTCTCAAAAAACATTCTCCATAAATTAGAATACTTCACTGGGGCTCCATGAAAGAGGTCAGTCGCACGGTGGCTCATGAGCTTTCATTAAACGAGAAGGCTAGCTTTTACACTGTCTCCTTTCAAGAGTTAGAATGAAAGATAATTATCCTAGAGGTGCCAATACTATATAAACAGTATTATTTTTTGAAGGTAGTTGATTTCATTTATTTAAAGAAAAGTCTCTTGGTATTTGCCTAGGTGATAAATGACACTGTGATAAGGTTCTGTTGACAGACTTTCAACTAATGGAGCAACTTTCATAACCTCTTCTCACTTCATACTCTTACATATTCAGTCCAAGTCTCTCTGAGGTTTCTCTTTCTCCAATTCTTTCCTCTTCTACTAGTATTTCGGACTTAAAAATAGTCTTCTTTGAATAATCTGTTAGCAATCTTCTATCTCATTTCTAACTTTTGGAAATATTCTTATTTTTCACATCTGATCTTACACTTCTGCCTTCAAACTTTCCCAAATTTCCCACTCCCATTTCCACCCCACCTCATTTTCTTGTCTTTTAGGAATTTGCCCACATTTTTATTCCTTTCCTATCATATTTTGAAGAGAGTTGAGTTGCATAGATGCAAAAGGACTTCATGTCTTACATCAGAATAATCTTGTGATTCTTGAAAGAAATTTAAGTGACATTCTTTAACCATGCTATGTCTTGTAATAAAGTCATGATATATAGTCACAACCAAAATCACCTGGCCCAAAGTTGGATTTGGAAGAATATAATGGTCTTTGCTGGGACATTGACTGTATGATATATTATGTTTCATGTCTTCAAAAGTATTAGCATTGAGGGGCTGTCCTGGTGGCACAGTGGTTAAGTTCTCATGTTTTGCTTCGTGGCCTGGGGTTCACGGTTTGGATCCAGGGTGCAGACCTATACACTGTTTGCCAAGCCATGCCATGGCAGGCATCCTACATATAAGGTAGAGGAAGATGGGCACAGTTGTTAGCTCAGGGCCAGTCTTCCTCAAAAAAATATATATATCTATGTATTAGCATTGAATTATATATTCTATCTCCTACTAAACTATTATTGTTGGTACACATTCAGTTTCCTCTACTGCAGCTGCAAGCCTGAATAATATATGATAGTAATGTACGCATGTGTGTATTATCTTTCTCTACTGTAGCTGCAAGCCTCAATAATATATGATAGTAATGTACGCATGTGTGTATTACCTTTCTTCCTAGATTGCAAGTTCTTGAGGTATTAGATCACATGCTCTTCAAGTTTGCAAATCATACAGTATAAAATATAGGCTTTAGTCTCAAAGAATTCTAAAACAGATACCATTTCCAATGGCTATGAGCAAAATTGGAGAGTTGAAAACAGTCTATTTAAATCTACACTCATTGACCTGATCATATGAAGTTCTAAACACAAGATCTTCAAAACAAAGATTATTGTGTGCTGTACACAAAGAAAGAAGTTACCTAATTCACAAAGTTCTTATCTTCCTGCTGTCAGATTTTCTGCAACAATGATGCTCTTCCTCCCACAACCCCGCCCTCATGTACTACCAACTCTCATACCAAGGGAAAGATAATCACGTTGCCTGTGCTGTCTTACAGACCAAGGTACCTGGCAAAGTATGTGAATGTTTATGATCTGTCTTGGATGGCAAATTGACTACTGCTGTTGTCACTAATTTATCCTTATAAACAAAATAATAGGAGTGTTAGGGCTTTTATGCATCATCTAAATGTATCTGATATACCTGAGAGGCATCTGTTATGTGTCCTTCTGCTCCTATGCCAGAACATAAAGCCTCGTACTTGCAGGTCTATTCCTCCCAGCTCTGTGATACCAGAATATTTTCAGTGACTTCTTTACTTCTAAAAATCCATCAGGGAAACTGGAAACACCCTTATTTTTAGCTTGATTATCTCACTAGGTATAAGGAGAAAAGGTGGAGTAACATCACAAGCCAAAATAGAATGTCTACATCTGGAATATGAAAAATTAAGTTATTCTCTTATTTGCTTACTCAAAAGAACTTAGTTAAAATATTATGTATGAATGAAGGAGGAGTGTAAATATAATTTTGTATGATTATCCATCTCCACTTGGCAAAGTTATCAGAAACAACTTTTATTAAAAACTGTTTCATGGGCCTGCTCAGTGGTGTGGTGGTTAAATTTGTGTGCTCTGCTTCAGTGGCAGGGGTCTCACAGGTTCAGATCCTGGGCACGGACCTAAGCACCACTCATCAAGCCATGCTGTGGTGGCATCCCACGTAAAATAGAGGAAGATTGGCACAGATGTTAGCTCAGAGACAATCTTCCTCAAGCAAAAGGAGGATGATTAGCAACAGCTGTTAGCTCAGGGTCAATCTCCCTCACACACACACAAAAAAGTTCCATATTCTCATACTCATTAACAAAAGTGAGGAAATCAGAAATAATTTTTAAATATCTTTGTGTACACATGCCAGCCTCTGAGAAAAGTCCAATTACACTCACACACACACACACACACGCACACTTTCTAACATGAGTCAAGAATAGAAAATCGAGTCATAGTGCTAAGGGGCTAAAACATGGTGGAAGACCTAAAAAAGATGTCATTCTTGCCTGCATAGAGAAGCCTTTTAGTTTAGTTTAGTTTTTTTTTTTTTTTGTCCTTTGCCTTTTCTTCTATCATGGCTTCCATTTCTTGGAACTCATTACCTGCATGACCAGAATGATTGTAAAAACATTGGCCTACGTTTTGGATGAAGTGGGTACAGTGTGGGCCTCTAGTTTTGCCGAAAGCAGACTTCCATGTCGCACATTTCCCAGCTCAGGTCTCCAGACAGAGACCACTCAAGAGTTAGGCCAGATAACCACGGCCTTTGTAGTCTCTCAACAACACACTGCTCTCAGGTTCATGTGCTAAAGGTGTTTTTCTATTGCTGTGCAACAAATTACTACAACTTAAGTAGTTTCAAACATCAGTATGCATTCATTAGCTCAAAGTTCCCATGAGTAATGTCTGAGTATAGCTTATCTGGATCCTCTTCTCAGGGCGTCAGAAAACTGTAACCAAGGTTTTGATTGGTCTGCTTTCTTATCTGGAAACTTGACTGAGGAAGGATCCACTTCCAAGCTCATTCAGTTGTTGGTAGAATCCTTTCTTTTCAGCTGAATGACTGAGGGATCCAGCATTTTTCTGACTGGCTGGGGAGCACACTCAGGTCCTATGGGCCACCTCCAGTTCCTAGAGGCTTCCATCAGTTCCTTGTCATGAAGACTTACTTAAGATAATACATATTTCATCAAGACAACAAGGAGAACCTCTCTTCAGTCGGTTTAGAAGGAGTCTTATATAACACAGTGTAATCAAGCAGTATATATCCAAGGACCTTTGCCATATAACATAATCTAATCATGGAGATGGCATTCCACCACCTTTGCCACATTCAGTTGGTTAGAAACAAGTTACAGGTCCCACCCATACTCAAGGGGAGGAATTATACACAGTGTAAACATGGGGTTACCAAAGTGTCTGTTAATCACAACCTGGTTGGCTTGGAGTCATCAACCTTGCATCTTGACCATCTCTGTCATTCAATCAGAAGTATAACTGACATTTATTGTACATCATCACTTTGTGACCAGTGTCTGCACAAAACATTATAATGGGAATGAGATCTCCACGAGCAAAATAAATTATTTTTGGCAAAATCATACTTGGAGTTTTCAAATTATTTTTTTCAAAATTTTCATATTTCAAAATTAGGGCAAGATCACGTAGTTGGAATCAGCTTTTAGCAGGGATCTCATACTGAACACATATCTACACATCTAGTGCACTTTTTTCCACTAGCAGGAACTCTGTTTGACAGGTAATTGAACTAAATATAATGACCAGGGCAGTCTCAATTACAGGATGCACAATTTACATGCACACACATTAAGAATTGGTGGGTGATGTATTATTTACTAGTCAGGTTATCTTTGTTGTTGTTTTTTTTTTTTTTTTTTGCATAGTGACACCAAGCCTTCAATATGCTCATATATATTTAGGACTTAAAATATGAGTTCAATTTAATAAACAAACAGATAAAATAAGTGTGGAAAATAATATGTATGGCCCCAAAATAATATATATGCTCCTTACATTAAGAAGAAGAAAAAATTGGAATTATAACAAAGCTAGGCATGAAGGAAGAAGCTTGAAGACCTGTATTTGGAACACTTTTACCTCAAAGAATTAGATTTGTCAAGAGGCAAAAGGAAAACCACAGTTAGCAAGTTAAAAAAAAGTCTTCAGAATTTGGTACGTGAACAAAAAGTGAAGTTCAGACTTTGAAATAAGAACATCAGAAACTCAGGAAGACACAGAATCAACTTAAAAACAAATTTTGATCTTGTGGTCAAGACAAAATTTCTGCGGTCGAAAGAGAAAAGAGGATCCAACAAATTCTTTTAACCTACATGTGGTAGAAGAAGAAAGGGACCAAGTTAAGAAAGAGGTAAAAATTTTAAAACATGGATAAACTTTCATAAAGAAGGTAGATATACACCATGCAGAAATGAAATGTAACAGAAAGTTTCTGCTACTGTATGAAAAGAGAGGGCATGAGTGTTTATGTTGCTTTCAATATGAGCAAGTTTTGTCAAGATCTTGGATATTCATGTCTGCAATTGTCTATCAAACTACACACTAGACGTGCTGTTCCTTACAGTGTTAGCTTGCACAGCAATTGCATATCAATTCAGTCACTTATTATTGTGAATTCCAGCTAGTAAAAGTTAGAGATTAAAATGTTAAAATTCTTCTTATAGATCATATTTAAAGTCTTGGAGGAATTTAGAACCAGAGACAGCAGTATTGGAAAAGCAGTAGCAAAAGAATTAAAATTCATATTTCTGCTAAAAATTAAAAAAGAAAATTGGTAAAATAAGCTGGAGATGACTACTGGAGGAAATGCAAAACTTTGGACTTTGGAGAGCAAATTGTTGGAATTGTGAGACATCCTACAAGAGAGAGAGAGGGAGAAAGAAAGAGTGAGACAGAGAGAGACAGAGAAAGAGAATCTCTGGGCAGAAACTATATTTAATTCAATCTTGAATGTAAAAAGAAATGTGAAGATGAAAATAGGCATGGAAAGGGAAATTAATTAGCTGTCATATTTAGGAATAATAGTAGGGAAAATATGGGGAACTGACCTTATCATCACGTTTTCCCAAATTCTGTCAAAGAAAGGCCATCAATATCAATGGTAAATTTCTCCCCTAGATATGGAAAACTTAATGTCACGTTTTGAGATATTTGATGATAAATTACTTCAAACTGGATTTTTAAGTTTACAGACAAGAGAAGCTAAATCTATTACGTGCTCTTTCTTCTCCTCCCACTCTCCCTTCTTCACTTCTTCCTCCTCCTCTGTTGTCTTCTTTTTCATTGCATATTCCATTTTTTCCTAAATAATATTAAAGGCATGTGATTGGCAGACATGATATAGGTCTGATGGTAACATGTACTAAATTCTAATACATATATTTTGCTTGGGGAAGGATAGTTTGCATATATTGTAAAACAACTGAAATTGTTTTGATTGGTTCTTAGATTTTTCCAATGCAATATTTTTTACTAGATTGAGTGAATAAATTTCAAGAGCTATTTCTTGGTATCCAAAATGGAACTTTCATACAAATATGGATACTATTAAAGTCATAGGAACACTGATTTTGTAAACCCTTCCGTAGGAGCAAGTCTGGCTAAATGGTTAATCCAAGTTAATGGCAATTTTTCTAATAGAATTATAAGAGACTGTGAAAAGTAGCCTATCATATTATTAGTATTTATTTACATATTTCAATATGAGTAAGTTTTATACTGAGATACTAATATTATGGTCCCTGTGGGAAAATAATTGCCAGAAATAGAAAACTGAAATGAAAATTAGGCATTAGGCCTAATTGAAAATTTAAATATTGTTATGTTTGAGAGGATGATCCATGGCCCTAGATATTTAGGGTTTTAGCTGAGGGAGCTGAATTTTATATCCTCGATAAGCAGTTAATGGCCCACAACTGAAGATGGTAAGTCTCACTTCAATCTATTGCTGTATGAATTTTCCCTTAGCATTCAACTCAGTAGTTTTGAGTGTGTTAGTTGAGTTCTCTACTTCTCTTTATGGAATCTTCAAATAAAATCACAGATTTAAAAAAATTAAAAACTTGACTGAATCCACCAAAATTCCTTTAGTTGCTAATAGATTAATAGATGTATTCACACTAACTTCAGAAATTGATTACTTCCTAGTTACTTTTTAAATAGAACAAAATACCCATCATTGTTTTGACAAAATTTTCTTTTGAAAGCTCTACTTCATGTGTCTAATGAACTATGGGGGAAAAAAATCTGTGTTCCTGATCTAAGCCAAGAACAACAAATAAAAATATTACCACATAAGGATTTTTTTTCTCTCAACATTTGGAGAAAAAAAGAAACTTGCACCAATATAATTAAGTCCATTGCATATTGCATATCTAATTCTTTTTTTTTTCTTTTGATAGGATTTCTCAGCCTCTACACTATTGACATTTTGCATTGGCTAATTCTTTGCTGTGGAGGGCTGCCCTGTGCATTGTAGAATGTTTACCAGCATCTCTAGTTTCTGTCTTCAATGAAATAGCGCTTCTTCCGGTTATGCTCCAGAGATTGCAAATGTTCCCTGAGGGAGAGAGTCATCACCCCAATTCCTGTTGAGAATCACTGTTTTAAATTGACCATGCAAATATCAATTCTAAACTCATAACATATTTGAAATAATAATGGAAATAAGAGCTTCATAAAAGAAATGGTTATTTGGTTTAGTATTAAAATGATTGGAATTTATGTATCTAAATTGAGTCTCTAAATCTTATTAAAATAAGGAATAGAAAACTTCATCTCAGCTCCGGAGAACAGGGAGTATCATTGTCCATTAGTTAGACTCTTTGATGGGTGTTTTGTTTATTTTTTTTTGCTTTTATTTTAGCACAGATTACAGTGAGTTGTCTTCTATACTGAAGGTAGATTAAACAAATCTTTGAATTGCTTTATGTGATATCTGCCTGAGGTGAAAGTGAAAGTGATACTCAACAGAATTTCACCAACCTCACTTAGCATGGAAGGCCAGGAAGTGGAAGATGTCATGGGCCAGTAGGTGTTCATAAAAAGACAAATATTGATATTATGAGGAGGTTCTAGGTATACAAAAAGCTCAGCCCTTCAGTAATTTGATCTTAGTTTACACTTGATGTAAAGAGCAAGCAAAAGAAGCAGGGAACTTTATCACATGACATCTAAATTTGAACTCTGTATCAAATGGGAAGATAATTTGCATCATCACACATACACAAGAAGAAATAAACGTAACTTATACAGTGATGAAATAACCTGAATATTTATGGGCTCTCACACTAATCTCCTATAAGTAACTTGACCTCTTTCTTTGTAAAATAATTTATTGGAATTAATCTGATAATTAATCATATTAATTAATATCATATAATGATATTTATATCAATTAATATGGAATTAATTATCTTAATGATATGAATTAAGTAATCATGTTAATCATACATTCCCTTACTCTTTATATGGGATTGATATATTTGAATAGAGATTCAAATAATATTACACAGGATCTGTATTAGTTCCTGATAGTGCACAAACTTAGATCCCCACTGTAGAAAATTCAAAAAGGGAAAGATCACCAAAGAAAAGACAGTCATTCAAGCTAATCTGAGGGATTGGAGAAAATATTTTCTTATGAAACTGATTTACTATAAGAAAGAGGTACAAAAAGCTGGAGAATAATTTTTTGAAACTTTCTAATTTGTGGAAGAGGCAGAGCAAAATGGCGGGGTGAGCTAACCCGGGACTCTCTCCCCTCCAAAATACAAGAAAAGATTGGAAAAACTGAATTTCAGATAGTAAATCTAATGCCAACACGTCAGAGACCTACAGTACCAAGAAGAATGAGGACGGAGATCTTGCTGCCAGCCTCAGAGGAGCTGGAACGGGGTAGGAGAGAACTTCGCTCCCTCCCCTAGAGTCGGCATTGCTGATCGGGTCTGGGAAGGAGCGGGGGAGGGGCCGTGAGACCTTGGGATCATCCAGGACCCCCACTGCTGTTACAGTGGAAACCTGCTGACGGAGGAAAGCTTCCGTGAGTGGAGACCCCATAAACCCTGGGCCCCAGAAGACCAGAAAACAGAAGTGATCCGAATCCAGATCAGCTAGAGAGAAGAACAGTTCCTCCCTCCTGGCAAAGCACAGCGGGTGCCCCCATCTTTGCCAAAGGCGGAGAGCTCAGAACGCGTGGCTCTCGACCCCCATCTAGTGGCGACAGGCTGTAACTGCAATTCTACCACCATGTGAAAAAACTGCTCCTCTACCATCCAGCAATTTATAAAAGCCCCAGACCAGAAGGAAAACAATAAAAACACAGAATTAAGTCCTGAGGACTTGGAATTAGGTAAACTAAGTGAAAATGAGTTCAGAGCAGCTATAATCAAAAAACTCAATGACATAGAGAGAAAGATAGAGAAACAAGCCGATGAGTTCGGGAGTTACTTCACAAAAAAGATTGAAATTATAAAGAAGAATCAAACAGAATTACTAGAGATGAAAAACACAATGGACCAGATAAAACAGAATACAGATTCCCTGAATGCCAGTGTAGACACCATAGAAGAGCAAATTAACATAATCGAAGATAGGATGAATGGCTCCAGACATAGGAAGAAATAGAACTAAGAATTTAAAAAAATGAGGAAAATCTCCGAGAGATAGTGGATTCAATGAAGAGAAAGAACTTAAGATCATAGGAATTCCCGAGAATGTGGAAAAGGAAAATGGAGCAGAAAGTGTGCTTAATGAAATCATAGAAGAGAACTTCTCAAATCTAGGGATTGACAGAGAAATGTGTGTAGAGGAAGCTTTCAGATCTCCTAGATTTGTGAATGGAAAAAGACCTACTGCAAGTCACATAGTAGTACAAATGGAAAAAATGAAAGACAAAGGAAGAATACTAAGGGCAGCAAGACAGAAGAGAATAACCTACAAAGGAGCTCCTATCAGACTTTCAGCAGATTTCTCTACAGAAACCTTACAAGCTAGGAGAGAATGGAGTGACATATTCAAAGCTTTAAAAGATAAAAATCTTCAGCCAAGAATACTCTATCCAGCAAGAATTTCCTTCAGATATGAGGGAGAAATTAAATCTTTTCCAGACAAACAAAAGCTAACGGAATTTGTAACTAAAAGTCCACCACTACAAGAAATCCTCAAGATGGCTCTCATACCTGAAAAAACGAAAAAAGGGAGAAAGGGGTCACAAACCACAGACAAGGGAGACTGATGGATAGAACCAGAACAGGATAGCAAATATTCAACTATAGCATTAGGGTAAAGGTAAGGAAACTACCAAAGCAAGGACGATCTTATCACTCTAACTACAAATTCATAACACGAGTTGGAATAAGAAATGAAAATAATTATTTAGGAGGGGAAGAGCAAAGAGACCAAATCAGTCTAGGCCAAGTAAGTAAGAGACCACCAGAGAATAGACTATATTATACACGAGATTCTAAATACAAACTTCAGGGTAGCCACTAAACTAAAAAACAGAACAGAGCCACAAAACATAAATAAAGAAAAATCTAAGAAACCCATCATAAGAAATTGCAGTATTAAATGGGTAGGGTAAAGCACACAGGAAAAGAAGCGCAGGAAAACAAGATAATGAGCGACAGATTGACAGCATTAAGTCCATATGCATCAATAACCACTCTCAATGTAAACAGATTGAACCCTCCAATAAAAACACAAAGAGTGGCAAAATGGATTAAAGAAAAAGATCCAACAATTTGTTGCCTCCAGGAAACACACCTCAGCCCCAAGGACAAACACAGGCTCAGAGTGAAGGGGTGGAGGACAATACTTCAAGCTAATAGCAAGCAAAAAAAGGCAGATGTTGCATTTCTTATATCAGACAAAGTGGATTTCAAAATAAGACAGGTAAAGAGAGACACACAGGGACAATTTATGATGATCAAAGGGCCACTTCATCAAGAAGAAATAACGCTTATAAATATCTATGCACCCAACACAGGAGCACCAAGATTCATAAAGCAACTATTAACAGACCTAAAGGAAGATGTTAAAAACAACACAATAATAGTAGGGGACCTCAACACCCCACTCACATCAAGTGACAGATCATCCAGACAGAAAATCAACAAGGAAATAGTGGAGCTGAATGAAAAACTAAAACAATTGGACTTAATAGACATATATAGATCACTTCACCCTAAAACAGCTGAATACACATTTGTCTCAAGTGCACATGGAACATTCTCAAGGATAGATCATATGTTGGGAAACAAGGCAAGCCTCTACAAATTTAAAAAAATTGAAATAATAGCAAGCATCTTCTCCAATCATAATGCTATAAGGCTAGAAATTAATTACAAGAAAAAAGCTGAGAAAGGCACAAAGATGTGGAGACTAAACAATGCACTACTGAACAAGCAATGGATCATTGAAGAAATTAAAGAAGAAATCAAAAAATACCTGGAAACAAATGAAAATGATAGCATTCCATACCAACTCATATGGGATACAGCAAAAGCTGTATTAAGAGGAAAATTCATCGCAATACAGGCACATCTTAACAAACAAGAAAAATCCCAAATAAGCAATCTTAAACTACACCTAACTGAACTAGAGAAAAAAGAAAAAATAAAGCCCAAAGTCAGAAGGAGAGAAATAATAAAGATCAGAGCAGAAATAAATACTGTTGAAATGAAAAAGACAGTAGAAAGGATCAAGGAAACAAAGAACTGGTTCTTTGAGAAGATAAATAAAATTGACAACCCCCTAGCCAGACTTATAAAGAACAAAAGTGAGAAAGCTCAAATAAACAAAATCAGAAATGAAAGAGGAGAAATAACAGACTCTGCAGAAATACAATGGATTATAAGAGAATACTACGAAAAACTATATGCCAACAGAATGGATAACCTAGAGGAAATGGATAAATTCTTGGACTCCTACAATCTCCCAAAGCTCACTCAATAAGAGGCAGACAATTTGAACAGACCAATCACAAGGAAAGAGATTGAAACAGCAATCAAAAACATCCTAAAGAATAAAACCCCAGGACCAGATGGCTTTCCAGGGGAATTCTACCAAACATTCAGAGAGGATTTAATACCTATCCTTTTAAAGCTATTCCAAAAAATTAGGGAGGATGGAATACTTCCTAACACATTCTACGAGACCAACATCACGCTGATACCAAAGCCTAACAAGGACACCATGCAAAAAGAGAACTACAGGCCAATATCACTGATGAACATAGATGCAAAAATTCTAAACAAAATTTTGGCAACCAGAATTCAGAAATTCATCAAAAGAATGATACATCAGGATCAAGTGGGATTCATACCAGGGACACAGGGATGGTTCAACATCCACAAATCAATCAACGTGATATACCACATCAACAAACTGAGGAATAAAAACCACATGATCATCTCAATAGATGCAGAGAAACCATTTGACAAGATCCAACAGCCATTTATGATAAAAACTCTGAACAAAATGGGCATAGAAGGAAACTACCTCAACATAATAAAGGCCATATATGACAAATCCACAGATAATATCATACTCAATAGGCAAAAACTGAGCGCCATCCCCCTGAAACAGGAATGAGACAAGGATGCCCTCTATCACCACTCTTATTTAACATAGTACTGGAGGTCCTGGCCAGAGCAATCAGGCAAGAAAAAGGAATAAAAGGAATCCAAATAGGGAGGGAAGAAGTGAAACTCTCGCTGTTTGCAGACAACATGATCTTATATATAGAAAACCCCAAAGAATCCATTGGAGAACTCTTAGAATTAATCAACAACTCCAACAAAGTTGCAGGGTACAAAATCAATTAGCATAAATCAGTCGCATTTCTACATTCTAATAAAGAACTAACAGAAAAAGAACTCAAGAACATAATACCATTCACAATCGAAACAAAAAGAATAAAATACCTTGGGGTAAATTTAACTAAGGAAGTGAAGGACCTATATAAGGAAAATTACAAGGCCTTTCTGAGAGAATTGGATGACAACATAAGGAGATGGAAAGACATTCCATGTACATGGATTGGAAGAATAAACATAGTTAAAATGTCCATTCTACCTAAAGCAATCTACAGATTCAATGCTATACCAATCAGAACCCCAATGACATTCTTTACAGAATTAGAGCAAAGAATCCTAAAATTCAGATGAGGCAACAAAAGACCCCGAATTGCTAAAGCAATCCTGAGAAAAAAGAACAAAACGGGAGGCATCACAATCCCTGACTTCAAAACATACTCCAAAGCTACAGTAATCAAAACAGCATGGTACTGGTACAAAAACAAGTGCACAGATCAATGGAACAGAATTGAAAGCCCAGAAATAAAACCATACATCTGTGGACAGCTTATCTTCGACCAAGGAGCTGAGGGCATACAATGGAGAAAAGAAAGTCTTTTCAACAAATGGTGCTGGGAAAACTGGAAAGCCATATGTAAAAGAATAAAAATTGACCATTCTTTTTCACCATTCACCAAAATAAACTCAAAATGGATCAAAGACCTAAAGGTGAGACCTGAAACCATAAGGCTTCTAGAAGAAAACGTAGGCAGTACACTCTTTGACATCAGTATTAAAAGGATCTTTTTGGACACCATGTCTTCTCATAGAAGGGAAACAATAGAAAGAATAAACAAATGGGACTTCATCAGACTAAAGAGCTTCTTCAAAGCAAATGAAAACAGGTTTGCAACAAAAAAACAACCCACTAACTGGGAAAAAATATTTGCAAGTCATATATCTGACAAAGGCTTAACATCCATAATATATAAAGAACTCTCACAACTCAACAACAAAATCAAACAACCCGATCAAAATATGGGCAGGACACATGAACAGACATTTCTCCAAAGAAGATATATGGATAGTCAATAGGCACGTGAAAAGATGCTCATCATCACTGATCCTCAGGGAAATGCAAATCAAAACTACACTAAGATATCACCTTACACCCATTAGAATGACAAAAATATCTAAAAGTAATAGTAACAAATGTTGGAGAGGTTGTGGAGAAAAAGGAACCCTCATACACTGCTGGTGGGAATGCAAACTGGTGCAGCCACTATGGAAAACAGTATGGAGATTCCTCAAAAAATTAAAAATAGAACTACCATACGATCCAGCCATCCCACTACTGGGTATCTATCCAAAGAGCTAAGTCAGCAATCCCGAAAGTCCTGTGTACCCTAATGTTCATTGTAGCATTATTTGCAATAGCCAAGACATGGAAGCAACCTAAGTGCCCAGCAACAGACAAATGGATAAAGAAGATGTGGTACATATATACAATGGAATACTACTCAGCTGTAAAACAGAACAAAATCATTCCATTTGCAATAACATGGATGGACCTTGAGGGAATTATGTTAAATGAAATAAGCCAGCGAGAGAAGGATAATCTGTGTATGACTCCACTCATACGAGGAATTTAAAATTATGGACTAAGAACAGTTTAGTGGATACCAGGGGAAAGATGGGGTGGAGGGTGGGCACAAAGGGTGAAGTGGTGCACCTACAACACGAATGACAAACATTAATGTACAACTGAAATTTCACAAGATTGTAACCTATCATTAACTCAATAAAAAAAAAAAAACCTTTCTAATTTGTGTTTGCTAGTGAGACTTGAGATAACACATCATCTCCGAAATGGGAATAATCTGAGCTACAAAAGATTGTCTCTTCAGCGAAAATATATGATTTCAATACCAGAAGGCATAATAGAGAGAGGAAATAGCACATTCCATCCTACAGAAATCCACATCAGTGAACCGAAGCATGTTACAGCATAGCCTGGTCTGGTGTTTGTCATTTATCTCCATTCTCATACGCCTTCCTTTCAGGGTAAAGACACCTTGTAGGTGAGCAAGTGTCTGTTGATAGACTACAGTCAATCTTTATCTCTTTGGTTACTTTATTTATTAGGCATTGGTACCAAGAGCTTACTTTCAGGGTATAGATTCCCACAAACTCTTTGCATTTTACTGCTTTTATATTTAGCACCTACCATGTACCAGACATTTTGCTAGGAGATGAGGATAGAGTAATGGACATAGCACATAAAGTCTGTTCTTGTGAAGGTCACATCTCATTGCAAGTAACAGAAAGTAAACAAATAAATATAGAATGTTTGCATCAAGGAAGAAGTCTGAATACGGGCTCTACCCCCAAAAAGATGTTGACATGCTAATCTTTGGAACCTGTGAATATGTTACCTTATATCACAAAAGGCAATTTTCATTTGTGACTAAATTAAGGATTTTGAGATGGTGATATTTTCCTAGCTTGTAGGTGGACCCACTGTAATAACTGGGATCCTTATATGCGGGAAGCAAGAAGGTCAGATTCATAGAGAGAAGTAGCGGGAGGCAGTGAAAGAGAGAAGACGCTGCATCACTGGCACTGGTGGTGGAGGAAGAGGCCATGAGACAAGGAATGCAGCCAGCCTCTGTTAGCTGGGGGAAAAGTAAGAAATGGATTCTCCTTCAGAGTCTCCAGGACACTTTAATTTTAGCCCAGAGATGCTTATTTCAGACTTCTGACCTCTAGAACTATAAGGTAATAAATATATGTTGTTTTAAGCCAGTAGGCTTGTAGTGATTTGTTACAATGACAATAGGAAACCGATACAATCAAGTTTAAATGCTCTTAAGAAAAAGTAAACATAATAAGGGAATAGAAAGTGACAGTTATTTTTTAATAAAATGGACAAGCAAGCAAGAATCTCCTGATAAGGTATTATTGTACATAGGCATGAGTGCAGTGAGAAAATAAAACAAGTAAATAGCTAGACCTGTGCAGAAAGTGCCAAGTCCCTGAGGCCGGAGCATGGTTGAATGCATTCTAAGAGCAAAAGTACGACCATCACTCCAGTGCAAGGAACCTCTAGGAATCTAGGAGGTACAATAGAGAAGGTGAGAGATCCAGACGGTTCAGCTAAGCTGTGGGCCACAGCAAACTCTTAGCTTCTGTTTTCTGTGTGATAAGAAAATACTGAGATATTTCAAGAAAAGCAATGACATATAAAAAGATTATCTCAGCTTCTCTGTAAAGAAGAAACTGTTGGGTCCAAGAAGCCTGGTGCAGTTGTCTAGACAGGAATTGCAGAAACACGGTTGCTATCTATATAAATAAATCACTTTGATTTGTGCTTTTGAACATACCCTGATTTAACAAAGCAGACTTCAACTTGACATGAATAAAGACAACGTTTGATTTAGTAAACATGTTAGAGTAAAAATTAAAATTTTATTCTGCATATTTTTGTAGAGTTGTGTTTGAAAACATATCTCCCACAAAAAGGAGAAACTTCATCAACACATTAACCTAAATAAAAGAGTTGATACATAAGCAAAAACAAATAAATCCAACACAAAACATCCACTTCATGTTCAATAATCATGTTTGAATGTAGTGAAATATTCTACTTTTAAGACACAGAATTGAAAAGACATATAAAAAGATATTATTAAAATATTTACTAGAATATTGAATTTCATAATCCTCTGAAAAATACTTTATTTTCCTTTTGATGCTTAATTTTTAAAATAATATTCAGACACCTCTCATTCAACATGAATATATGAGACAAATATTTTACCATATCCCACATATACTCCTTTCTAAATCCTTTTAAAATATATATAGGGATAAAGATAGAGATAGATAGAGAGAGAGAGAGAGAGAGAGAGAGAGAGAGAGAGATAGGGGTAGAGGCATAGAGATACAGATAGAGATAACCTCCTCAAGAAAGGGTAACAGGTTGCAAACGAAGGTAGGGAGGTAGAGACGCGTAAACCTTTACCTCTGGGCCACAGATAATGAAGAGTCTGGTGGTATAGATGTAATGTAAATCATCATATGAGGCAAAAATTGAGGCATTAATCTGGTTTGCACCAACAAGAGTATTGTGCCAGTTAAAGAATGAAGTTTTGTCCCAGTTGTGTTCTAGCTCTGAATATAAGGCTAGAGCAGAAAACATTCATCATGGAGGTAAAGCTCCTCCTGCAGAACCTATTAGTTTCTTCTCCAGTCCTTATGTCACCTGGGACCTCTAGATTTATACACCACAACTATACTTGAGAATTTCATACGGCTGTAAAACTTGATGTCGTCAAAGCAGATATCTTGATTTCCCTCACAGACAAAACAGGCTCCTTCTCTAGTCTTTGGCATTTATGTAAGTGTCTCCATTTTGCTCCCAGTTAATTTTTTGAAAAAGGGAGAGAAAATTATTTTCTTTTAAATTGTGATATAATTTGCCTACTCTAAAATAGATAATACAAATAGTGCTTACTGAATTTTATGCAGGTACATATCCATGGATCGACCATGCCCACCATGATAGAGAACACAGCCCTTGTGCCCTTTTCTTCAATATAATCTTTCACTCCAGAGGTCACCACCATTCTGACTTGAAATGGATTCTTTCCATCTGTTCTAAACTTTCAAATAAATGAAATTACATCATATGCATTCTTTTGTATCAGGCTTCTTTCACTTAACATAATGTTTTTGAGACTTATCTATGTTTTTACCCACTTAGTATACAGTTAATTTGTTCTTGTTACTGTGAAATATTCCATCATAAGGATAAACTATAGTTTGTTATTATACTTTAGTTGACTTTTGGGTTGTTTCCAGTTTGAACTATTATTGATAAAGTTTCCATAAATATTTTATAGTTTGGGGAGACATAAGCTCTCATTTCCTCTGGTCAAGTTCCTAAGATTGAACTGGCTGGGTCATATCACATGACATTTAGTATTCATGTCTCCTTCCGTCCTGTTGGCTGAAACAGTGTTTCAGACTTTTCTTATTTTTGATGAGCTGGAGAGTTTTGTGGATTACTGGTCAAGTACTTTGTGGAATGTCCCTTCATTAAGATTTGTCTGATGATTTTCTCATGATTCAATTAGGAAATTGGGATTGTGTGTTTTGGGGCGGGAGATCAGAGAGGTAAAGTGAAGTTCTCATCATATAACATCAAAGGTATGGACTATCAAGGTGGCTAATCACTGTCGATGTTAACCTTGATCATCCAGCTGAGGGAGGGTTTGTTAGGTTTCTCCACTGTAAATTGATGATCCCCCACTTCTTTTTCCATCTTTCCATGTTGAAAGGAATTCACTGTTAACAGTCTCTACTTACAGAAGAAGGATTTGTGCTCCCACACCTGGAGACCAGAGTATTTACAGGAATTATTTGGAATTCTTCTACCTAGGAGATTGGTCTATTCTCATCCATTTACTTACTTATTCAATTTTTATTAATATTAATATGGACTCATGTATATTTACTTTATATTTTGATTTATAATCTAACATTACTTAAATTATTTTATTGCTCAAATTATTCCAGGTTTGGCCATTGGGAGCTGTTTTAGCTGGTTCTAGCATTCCTTTTGAATACCCTCATCAGTGTGTGTGTGTGTGTGTGTGTGTGTGCCTGTGTGTGTGTGTGTATGTACTTAGTACTTCCTTCTTCCCGGTATTACAAGATGCTCTAGGCTTGTAGTATATGTTTCTTGTGAAAGTCTTAGAGTCAGTGATTTATGCAGGTAGCCCTGGTTCCTTTTACCAGTTAAAGGTATTAGAAACCAATATTTGGGTGACAGGTGTTTTTATTGTTCCAAGGCTATTCTTAGTACTGTGCCCTATCAGCCAATAAAGCAAAGAAATATATGCATAACTTATGTATATACAATGACTGGTCTTAAATATTTCTATGTGTAACCATGTGTGTTTATATTAACCCATTGATATAAATAAGATAATACACTAATACTAAAAAATTGATAATGTGTTTATATTAATACATCTGTATTTATAAATACATCTGTATTTATATTAATTATGAGCTCATACTGATGTCACTAACTCTAATCTATTGCTACATGGATCATTCTAGCCTTTTCCTCTTGCTTGTATGTAACTTCCCACTACAACAGTGAGAAACATGACCCCACTATTGACCATCCATTTACTTAATATTTAAATTCCTGTATACACATAGAGTGGTTTCAGAATTGATAACCCATAGCCCCACGGGGAACAACTTTATCAACTAGGGTGCAATCTCATGTATAGTTTATTTTGCCTATTGTCTTACAGATTCCACTAAATTTAAAACTTACGTAAGTCAAGTACCTTTATGCCCCAACCCTGTAAGTGAGTTAAGTTTCATGAATTTGTGAAGCAGTCGTACTCCTTTGTCACATTCTGAATTCCATTCTGGGATAAAACTCCTAAGTAAGTTTCTTGTTTAATTGCATAGATTCACTCTTTGTGCTGTAAATTCTAGGAGTGTTAAGTACAGTATCCTGTTCACTATTACAGAATCAAGAGCATAGTTTTACTGCCCCCAAATCTCCCTGATGCTTCACCTATTCAATGTTTTTCCCACCCCAAAGCCTGGGCAACCACTTATCTGTTTGCTATCTGTATAGTGTTGTCACTTCTAAAGTGTCATATAATTGGAATCATACAATCTGCAGCTCTTTTTCACACTGTCTTCTTTCACTTATCAGTATGTATTTGGGATTCATCTGTGTTTTTTGTGTCTTTTGGCAGCTTGATAATTTTTTTATTATCATTGAATAATATTCCACTATATAGATGTACCACACTTTATTCATTCACCTATTGAAGAATATTTTGGTTGCTTTTGGTTTTGGTGATAATGAATCAGACAATGTAAATATCCATGTGCATGCTTTGGGTGGACATAATCTTTAAAATCAGTTGGAACATGATTACCCATGGTAAGACTGTTTAGCTTTGTATAAAAACTGCTAAATTGTCTTCCGAAGTGGCTGTGCCATTTTGAATTTCCACCAACAAAGACAGAATTCCTGTTGCTTCACATCCTGGTCAGCAATTTGTATTGTCAGCTTTTAGGATTTTAGCCATTTTTATTGGTGCACAATGCCATCTCATTGTATTAATTTACAATTCCTTAATGACAAATAATGTTGAACACTTTGTCATACATTTATTTGCCATCTGTATATCTTCTATTCAGATATTCTGCTTATTTTTAATTGAGTGGTTTGTTTGCATATTGTTGAATTTAAGAGTTCTTTGTGTAATGTGCATATGTCTTTTTTCAAGTATGTGTTATGCAAGTATTTCCTCCTGATTTAGGTTTTTTTCTTTGCATCTCGTAACAGTCTCTAGTGCAAATATAAACTTTAACTATAATAAAGTGCTATTATCACTTTATTCTTTCATGGATTGTGCTATTTGTGCTATATTTAAAAATTTACTGCCGGCCAGCCCGGTGGCACAGCGGTTAAGTGCTCACGTTCTGCTTCGGCGGCCCAGGGTTCGCTGGTTCGGATCCCGGGTGCAGGCATGGCACCACTTGGCAAGCCATGCTGTGGCAGGTGTCCCACATAGAAAGTAGAGGAAGAGGGGCATGGATGTTAGCTCATTATGTAGATCTTCTACAACGTTTTCTTCAAGAAATTTTATGGTCCAGAATGTGGTCTGTCTTGGTGAATGTTCCATGTGAGCATGAAAAGAATATTTTTTGCTATTGCTAGGTGGAGTATTCTATCAATGTAATTAGATCCAGTTGATTATTCAGATCAATGTTCTATAAATGAGCCATTTCAGTCTATCTTCAACCTCACTAGTATTTTCCTTGGCCATGTCAATTCTACTGATGAGTTCATCAATGGAATACTTCATTTCTGTTGCAGTCTTTTGAATTTCTAGCATTTCCTTTTGATTCTTTCCTAGAATTTCCATCTCTCTCTTCATTACCAATCTATTCTTGCATAATGTATTTGTATTCCACCAGAGTCCTTAACATATTAATCATAGTTGTTTTAAATTGCATATTTCATAATTCTAATAGCTGTGTCATATTTGAGTCTGTTTCTGATGCTTGCGTAGTCTTTAGACGGTGCCTGTTGTTGTCTTCAGTATGTCTTAGAAATCTTTGTTGAAGTGCAAGTTACATTGGATAATAGGATCTGAAGTAAACAGGTCATTATGAGGAATTATGGATTGTGCTATTTGAGCTGTATTTAAAAACTCTCATTGCCAAATCTGACATTACATAGATTTTCTACAGTGTTTGCTGGTTAGGAATTGGATTTTGTTTAATGTTTGCTGTAGGAATAAACGCCAAAGGTTTCAAATTTATTTTTTGTTTTCTTGTTTTTGCCTGCTGTTTTGACTTTGGACTTCCCTAAGTATTTCACCTCAGAGAAAGTCTGCTTTTTGCAGCTCTTTCATCTGTAATCCACTGCTATTGTACTGGAGCCTTTTTGGTGTGATGGCAGAGTGTAAGGGAGAGGAACTATTCTGTAATCTTATGATTAAATCTCAGTCTTTGGTGGACCTGTGTCTGTGGGATGTGACCTTCTAGTGTTTTTCTCGTGTAAGGGCCTTTCCTCACCTCAGGTGAGATAGGAGGACAGAGGGGCCTGAGTGGAGTAACGCCCTTTCACATATTGGGATAAAGTCTTTTCTCTTTAGAGTGGTCCTTTGGTATGGAGAATGCTCTGGGAGTATTTCACAATGATTGTCTTCTTCTTCTCCTGACAGAGCAATGAGGGCATCTTTCACCTTGAAAACCTGGAGGGCTCCCTGGAGGTAAAACCCACAAATGTGGTGGAGTGTCCTATGACTGCAATCCCTAGAAATTTCTCACTGCCACGTGAGTTATCATCTGTCTGCAGCAGTTCCTCAAAATTACCTTTTAATTTTTGTTACCTGCTCTCAGCTGTGTCACTCCAGATCTGCCTGCTTCTCCAGAATTCTGCAACTTCACTTTTCTGATGCGTTCAAGAAAATTCATTGATTTTCATTTTGTTCAGCTTTTTCTTGTTGTAAAGACAGGAGTGTCAATTTCTAAGACCTTTACATTTCCAGGTGTAAATTGGAAGTGTCTTATGTGGTTTTAATTTTCATTTCTCTGATATTAGTGATGTTGAGCACATTTCAAATGTTTAGCCACTGGGCTATGGTTGTGTGTGTGTGTGAAGAAAAGCAAATGCTAGTCAAAGGAAAGGAGATAATATTTGAAATACATATTAATAATAAAGGAATTGTATCCAGAATAAGGAAAGTCTATAAGTCAGTAAGAAAAAGGCGAACAATAAGAAAATGCTCTTGATATAATTTATTTCTGTATCATCAAGATTTACTGACCATATTTACAAAAGATCCCTTAAATCTATCCACTTATCTTATTCTGTACTTTTATTGTCACAATTAAAAATACCATCAACTTTTACTTGAACACTATAATTGCATTCAAATTAAGTCTTTTTTCTTCCAAGCTCAAGTCTCCAATTTCCATCCTCCAAAGTCAGCCAGAGTAATTTTAAAGACATAAATATCGTTTCATTTCCCAGCTTAGAGCTCTTCGGTGGATTCCAACTGCACATAAAATAATCTCCATATTCCTACCACATCTCCAAAGCCCAGCGTGTCATCACTCACCCTTCAATTTGTTCTACCATCTCCTCATGTATTACGCTTTCTCAATTCGGGCTTTTAAAAATTCTTATACATACCGAAAGTATGACTGTGTTCCTTTATTTCTCCTACCTGAAATGATTTTGCATAGTGAGACCCTTCTTGTCACTCAGGTTTCAGCTTAAATGTCATTTGTTAAAAGAGATCCCAAAGAGCTTGAAATCAGCAATCCCAAAAGTCCTATGCACCCCAATGTTTATTGCAGCATTATTTACAATAGCCAAGACATGGAAGCAACCTAAGTGCCCAGCAACAGATGAATGGATAAAGAAGATGTGGTACATATATACAATGGAATACTACTCAGCTGTAAAACAGAACAAAATCATTCCATTTGCAATAGCATGGATGGACCTTGAGGGAATTATGTTAAGTGAAATAAGCCAGCAAGAGAAGGATAATCTGTGTATGACTCCACTCATATGAGGAATTTAAAATTATGGACTAAGAACAGTTTAGGGGGTACCAGGGGAAAGGTGGGGTGGGGGGTGGGCACAAAGGGTGAAGTGGTGCACCTACAACATGACTGACAAACATTAATGTACAACTGAAATTTCACAAGATTGTAACCTATCATTAACTCAATAAAAAAAGAAAGAGATCTTTTCTTACCACCTAATTTAACATAATATTCTACATCAATTCAAATGTTCATAGCTGTAAGACAGAGAAACTCTTACTCAACCGGCTTAAGTAATAAGAACAATATGTAACTTGACTTGACTTCAAGTCCTGAGTTAGGGTTGGTTCTGGGTTTATTTTCTGAAATGACTCAATTATGTCATCAGAGCCCCCATTTTTCAGCTAAAGAATTTTTGTGGCATCAGCTCAGGGAACATTGAAGAGGGAAGCAATGGTGGCTGGGCACACAACAGTGGCAATGGCCAACTGCCATTCCTTCTCTTACAATCTTTTTCTTGGATAGCCTCTTGTTCTATTTCTCAGCCTAGCATTTTACCCTTTGCATTATGATAAGGAGTGCAGACTGTGGAGCTCCCTTGTTTAAGTCGAATTCCTGACTCTACTTCTCAGCTGTTTGACTCAGGCAATTTCCCTAAACTCTCTGTTCCTCAGTTTTTGTATTAAAATAGGAATGATTATAATAGTATCTATATCAAAGCATCGTTGTGAAGATTGAATTAGTTCATACATGTAAAACACTCAGAAGACTACCTGGCACATATTAAGTGCTGTATTGGGGTCTAATTTTTTTAATAGAATTTATCACTTTTTTGTCTCCCCCTCCCCACCCACATACACACATACCAGAAAATAAGTTTCAACAGAACAAGGATTTCATGTGAGTTTGTGTAGAAAAGAGTTAATGTAGCAGTTCTGAGACTACTCTCCTTAGAAAGTGTGCTTGCAAGATAAGCCCTTCTCTCGTATTTGGAAATGTGGATTTCAGAAAAGTTCACAGCATCCCCTAACTGAGAAGAGTGGCTCTATCCATTCACCTGTAGAAGGGCACTTGGGTTGTTTCCACATCCTGACTATTGTGAATTGTGCTGCAATGAACATAGGGGTGCATAAATCTCTTTGGATCATTGATTTCAAATTCTTTGGATAAATATCCAGTGATGGGATAGTTGGATCATATGGTATTTCTATTTTTAACATTTTGAGAAATCTCATGGATGGACCTGGAGGGTGTGATGTTAAGTGAAATAAGTCTTAGAGAGAAAGACAAATGCCACATGATTTCACTGATATGTGGAAGATAAACAAACACATGAATAAAGGGAACAGATTAGTGGTTACCAGATAAAGGTGGTTGGGGGATGGGCAAAAGGGACAAAGGGGCACATACGCATGGTGGTGGATGAAAATTAGACTACTGAGGGTGAGTACGATGAAGTGTATTCAGGAAGTGGTAAACAATAATGTACGCCCAAAATTACACCATGTTATAAACCATTATAATCCCAATAAAATTACTTAAAAAAAAACTAAGAAAAACTAAAGGGCAAAACAAGATAAATAAAATTTCTTATGCTTTGATTGTAAATATTAAAAAAATGTATTAACTTAAAACAAGAGTGGCTCACTCTTCTTGAACTCTACAAACAATATGGTTTATGCTGTACATCTGCTTTCCTTCAGGGAGTCTGAAATTTTCATCCATGTTAGTCAGAGATTGCCTTCCTGACCAGCACTCAGTGAAAACCTTCCTTACTGAATCTCTAAGGAGCTTCTTTGGTAGACAATGTTTCACACTTGAAGTCACACTCATTACTGTGGGAATTCATGCATTCCTCCATTAATGAATGTGTGACTCCACTGCAGGAGGACTCTGCAGCTTGAGCCTGCCTTCCTTTGGACTTCACTCTATGCCATGCATCTCTTCCCTTTGCTGAATTTGCTTATTTTTTTTTCTTTTGCTGTAATAAATCATGGTCATGAGCACAGCTATGTAATGAGCACTGTGAGTCCTCCCAGTGACTCACCAAACCTGGAGGGGTGGTCTTGGGGACCCTGACACAGACTAATAATAATGCCATACTCACAGGAGATTCTCAATGAAAGCTGAATAAATAGATGAAATGCTAAATGGATAATTATAATTTTATGTGGTCACATAGGTTTAGGAAAAGAAAACCTTTATCACAGAGAGGAGGTTCCTTTCCACTGAAGGAAATTTGTTCTTTGAAGGCTCTTTCCTTTTCACAATTTACCATAAATAATTTAAATGTCAGAATGATGGGCCATGAGGAAATTGTAGGAAGGTACAAACCATGAATCTGCAAACATTTTCATTATGTCCACCAGCTGTTTTGGTCAATGCCTTAACCATCAGCTTAAAATTGGTGTGGAATATAAATACTGGAATGCTATCATAGAAGGCTTCTAGCAAGCGTATAATGGGCTCGAGGGTTAAAGCTGAGATTTATTTCCACTTAGGTGATCAGCTTGAGGTGAGTGGGGTGAGAAAGTAAGATAAGTAGGACGGCTTAGATTGTTTTGAACACTTTTAAGAGCAGCCAACACAATACTATTCTGTTTTTCCTTTCTATTCTTATCCCCTGACATAGTGCTTGGCAGATAGTAAGTGCTCACTAAAGAGAGTTTAGACTTGTGCCTACCAGCTGGTTGGTAAGCTCTCTTCACAGAGATTTCCAAGGGAAAGTACTCAAGCAGAAGTGGAAGTATTTCTGCAGCCTTAACATAACATTTTCTTTTTATTTTATTTTGTATTCCAAGTACCTATTATAGTGTCTTGAACAAGCAAGGAAGTCAGTAAATGGTTTTTGAAATTTAGGTTGCCTAATGCGAAAATGTAGAGGCAGCCACGGCATTCTAGGAGAGTTATTAGGCTGAGGTCAGAAGATGTCTATTCAAGTCCTGACTCATTTAGGCGTTATTGACAAGTCATTTATTCTGCGACTTTCCTAAATTGGAACTAATTATAGAGCATTTATAAGGATTAAATGAAATAGTGTAAATTAGGAAAGCAATTTTACAAGCACTTTAGAAAGGCTAGGCATTATTATAATAATCTAAGGAAGTGGTAGAAATGAAAAAGTAATGTTTTATCAGATTATGCAAAGTCTTGAATGTTCATTTATATGGCAGCAATTAGATTTTTAGCAAGAGAATGGAATGATTAATCTTTGTGATTAAAATTTGGCAGATTTTGCTTCTCTGTGGCTAAAGATTATTAGAGCAAAGAGAGTCTAGAAAAATGTTACAAGTTTATTGCAGAAATTAAAATGATAAGAAATAAGCATTGATGATGCTTACAAGAAGGAAATATAGAGAAAATGATGGGTAGAGAACTTTAATAATTTATCTATGTTCCTTACTAATTCTTATTAATTTAGCCTGTCATTTTCAACTAAAGGATATTTCTGCTTATTAATTTGTAACCCACAGTATCGATCATAATTGTTTAATTCTTTAAATATTTTCAAATTTAAAATTTGTGAAATTTCTTATACCATATTTCAAGATTCCGAGTAACAATAACTGGTTCTATATCACTTGTTTCTTCAAATGACCTACAGTTCCTTGGCAAGGACCTTTCAAAGAGTCACATTCAACAAAGAATTGTTGAAGGAAATAAGAAATGAATAAATGAATAATTGAATCACTGATGTTCTAAACATTACCCTAGGGAAATGACAGATGACAGCCAAATCCTAACACTTGAGCGATTAATAGTGCATTATAGAGTCCAGTATTTTTGGTTTTAAAATATTTTAACTCTTATTTTAGGAAAAAAACGTATTGAAAAATTTTGAGAGAAAAATAGGTGCCCAATGATTTCTTTGGAAAGGCATTTTTTTTTAAAGTCATTTCAACTTTGATCATTTATCACTATTAAAATGTTGCTGCTTTTTCTGCTTGTTCAACGGTTTGAGGAAACAAGGCTGAAAGTCGAATATGGTAACGTTTTCTTTCACTTAATTCCAAAGGCCCCTGGAAAGTAATGAGATTTATTTTGTGAATTACTTTATAATTGTTCTTTAGCCACACTGTGGTATTTGCTACTGTCAGAATGATTTTGCTTTAGGGAAAGTGATTTTAGTCCCTGAAGAAAATTAACTACATCTTCCTCAATAAACAGTATTTTATGTATTTTATGTGAACCAAAGAAATATTTTTAAAGTTAATTAATCTGTCTTCTGACAACTGCAGAAAGATTTTGGAGAAAAAAATTGCTTAAGTATTCAGGTCAGTTTTGCTTATGCTAATATACTGACACACAAGGAAAATATCAGATTCATTCAATCATACTTGAAGGAAAGGTCTTCCATTTATTCTCAAATCTGAGATATAAGGCAATGGGACTTCTGCTCTGTTGTGTGTTCCAATTTCCAATTTGCTTTCTATAAAACTCTGTGCCCAGAATTGTGCTAGTCAATTTAACAAATGCCTCACTCACTCTAGAAAATAATAAATTCATTTTTTTCTTGATGTTTTCACTTGTTAATGATCCTCTTTGTATTAGATTAAAGCCTCCAAGGATTTCTAGAGAGATATATGAAGATATATGTCTATATATATGTACAGAAGTATACCTAGATTAGTGGCCCGTGGGAAAAGATCGCAAGAGATCTCCACATGAACCTCTTGACAGCGGTTACCTTTTAGGGAGAGGTATGCTCTGCAGGGGAGTAAGGTGAATACATATGACCTTTCATTTTTTAATATTACTTTTCTTTTCATATTATTCCTTTCTAATATTATTACTTTTCATATTATTCTGAGTAATTTGAGGATTTGTGCACAATTTACCCTTAGTATTCGTGGACAGTTTTAGAACAATAAGAGAAATTCCCTTCTTCTCCCACCCTTCAAAAAAAAAATCTGTCCATGGCAAAGAAAATTCTCACTATAAGTATATAAATAATTACTGAAGATTCAAATATATAATCCTAGAATTTATAATACAGGCATGACATTCATGAAATGTTATAATGAATTGCATGATTTAAATCATTTAAAAGTCTATCTATAGTTCAACAAATAATTATTGAGTGTATTCATGTGCCAGGTGCCATACGAGGTAACTGGGATGTCACAGTGAACAGGACAGACTGCCTAATCTAATAGGACACGCTGCCTAATCGAGCTCCCTTTTTAGTGTAGGAGGACATTAGAGACACAAATGGATCAAGGAATCATTGAACAAGATAATGGCAGGCAGAGATGGATTCTGTGGAAGAAATAAAACAGGATGCTGAGAGGATCGTGACAGATAGACAGTTTGAGATCAGAGCATAACGGGAATCCTTTGAAGCAATGATAACTCATGTGAGACTTGAATGACAAGATGAAATGTAAAGAGCTAGAGGCCAAGCATTCTAGGCTGTGAAAAGAGCCAAGTGCATATGTTGTGAGACAGAGGTCCAAGACATAGATAGAAATAAAGTGCAAATCAGCTTGACGATTCCAGAAATGGATTGAGGGTCACTAGGCCTGGAGTATAAGAAAGTCGAGGAGAATTTTTAAGAGAACCAATTGAAGTGAAGAAAGTTTTTGTGAATATTTGGAATCCATGAAAAAAAGTTTGGATTTTATTCTGGTCACATGGGAGAAAAAAAATGGAAGTTTTAAAGGAAAACTGTGACATGAGTGGCTTACATTAAACAATTAATTTGAGACTTTCTAGAAGAGAGACTATAACTGGAAATTTGTGGACACAGACAGGCCAGTTGGGAGGCCACTGCAATTGTCCAGATGAAAGATAATGGTGGTAGCTGAGAACACAAAATTGGATGGATTAGACATAAGAGGTTTAATCAAATAAAATTGTCATTTTTTAACTTCAAAATCAGTTTATGGGTAATTTTATTATAGTTTCAGACTCATATTTTGATGAGCCAGCAAAAATAAATAATAGAAGGTACATGGTAGGTAAGAGGTGTCAAGGGAAGTAATGAAATCAAGAACTACCCCTGGGTTGTTGGCTTGACAGCTAGGTCCTAAGATAAAGAACATTTGGGTTAAATGGGTCAGAATGTGAGAGACCAGGAGCTGTATTTGTACATCATAACTTGGGATAATTATTACTCATTCAACTGAGATGCCAGGTAGGCCATTAGATAATATTCTGGAGTACAGTAGAGAACTGAAACTGCAGAATGATGTCATTTCGGTTCTTTTCACCTTGTGCAATCGGAGAACATTCTTGTTCAATTTCACAGCTTTTAGCAGATTGTTCTCTCCCTTGCTTCAGTAGTGGAAATTGCTCCCAATTTACTTACATATTATATTCTTCTTCATTTCTTAAAAAACATGCTAAAATGTCACATTCTTAAATTATTTCCTTTAAAATCATGAAATTCCAGAACTAGATACACCATCAGTTTGATTCACCTCTATTTGCATTTCTTATCAGATGTTTATATCTACTTCAACTCTCACCCTCATTCTTCTAGGGGATAGGATTGCCTATTGTTATATTCAGCCAATCACAACAGCATATTATAATATTTAGGAATTAAATTCTGTTCTTAAATATTTGTTATATACTCATAACTTCAAATAATCCAGAATTGTGCTTAAAATTCGATTGATGGTCTCTTCCACTTCAAAAAAGCAGAGGAAAAAATTGGGTTTGGGTAATCTAGAAGACGTATCTTTTAGTTTATTATTACATAACCACTAAATTTGGATTCTTTTTAAGAATTTCAGACAATTTGCAAATATTTCTTTCATCTTTTCTAGTTTCTACAATTCTCTCAACTCAGTTAATATATGTGAAATTTGTCTGTTTCTGCGTATATATTTCATTACTTTGTGTTACACTAAAAAGTAAGCAAGTTCTTCTCCCACAGCTTTTTGTGGTGATCTCATTTACTGAACCAAAACACATAAAAAAATATCACTGACATTTATAATTTCATGACTTATTTAAAAATAGCAGTAACATTTACTTCCTACCTAAGGATCTAAAGTTTATCTAAAAAGTTTCAAAGACCTTTGCTTTTGATGGTGTTTGTGGGATAGATAATTTTAATAGGTATCATGACTGTAAAGACACTCTTTGTTATCTATGTAAAATAAGGTAACTATAGAAATAAATTTTTCCAGTTGTCATAGTCAATCACTGTTATAGTCCATCACTTTTTGGTTGATAAATTAATTGTAGTCTTCCATCTTTGTTCAAGAAGATTTGAGTTTTCTATTTTGGATTACAAAATGGAAGTCATATGCATCTCTTTTATGTATTTTATTCATGACATACATATTAGTTATATATACATATTGCAAATAGCTACATTTGTAAATGAAAAAATAATCTCACATGGAAATATATATTTTTTTTAGGAAGATTAGCCCTGAGCTAACTGCTGCCAATCCTCCTCTATTTTTGCTGAGGAAGACTGGCCCTGAGCTAACATCCATGACAACCTTCCTCTACTTTATATGTGGGATGTCTACCACAGCATGGCGTGTGAAGCGGTGCCATGTCTGCACCCGGGATCCAAACCCAGGGGAACTCCAAGCCACCGAAGCGGAATGTGCGAACTTAACTGCTGTGCCACCAGGCCAGCCCAGAAATAATTTTTATAGTCAGCATCAAATGCTAATTTTGATGTCTTTGTCAAAAATGTGTTCATGATCTTTATGAGAAAATTCTAAAACTTTATTAAAAGAAATTTGAAAGGACTATTTTATGGATAAGAAATCTCAATATCATAAAAATGTATATACATATATGTTTTATATATGACAGCTATCATTGTAGACTAACAGGAGAAAAAGAAATTATTTGAGAAATAATTTTGCCAAAATTAGTTAAATATCTGAAGAAATATGGAATTGTATCAATAGTTCCTTCCTCATATCACATACTAAACTAGATGAAGATGTATTAAAGACACACGATGGAACGCTATTTTTGAAACTTTTAGATGAAAATATAATGGCGTATCTTTACATCATAAAGCACAGAGAGCTTTCTGCAAAAAGCAAGCCCTCAAAAGTGAATCATTTAGATTGATGTCAGCAACATGGTGGAGTGACCTGTTCTCTTTGTCTCTCCCCCTTTTGACTTACAACTAAATAGACATTCACTGACCAATGGAGAAAGCCCACATGGCACAACAGAATGCCTAAGAGACAGGCACAGCTATACAACTGAGGGTGAATGGACTGACCCTGAAGGAAGTGGCAGAGATAGGTAAGCACTCCCTACTCTCCATTGGTAGCCCTGTGCAAGCAGAGGAATACTTTCTAGCCTGGCGCAGAAGTGCCCTGAAAGTGGGAACACGCACCCGGGTGACCCTAGGAGGAGGCAGTGGTAATCCTTGCCTAACCTCATGATTGCTCTCACTCACCTAGCGAGGAGGGGGAGCTCACCTTACCCCTGTACCGCCAAGGAGCAGCCACAGCCTGGGGCCCAGCGAGGAAGCCACGCCCACCAAGCATAACAGCCCAGCAGAGTGTAAACAGAGACCACAGCTGATCTATGCACTGGTGCAAGCATGCCCCAGGCCAGAGCAAGCACTCATAGTGCTGCTGAGCCCTGAAAGAGAGAAAGTGTCCTGAATGGCTGTGGGAAGAGGCACAGCAGCCTTGAGCCCATTCCAGTCCACCTTCCTGGTGGGGAGAGGGAGTTCACTGTGCTCCTGCAGTGCCAAGGAGTGGCCCTAGCCTGGGTTCTAGTGAGGAAGCCCTGCCTGCCAAGCACAGTGGCCTCATAGACTGTAAACAGAGACAGCAGCAGATCTATGTGCTGGTGCAAAGACAGCCCAGGCACCATGCACCTGACCACTCATCGTGCTGCTGAGCCCCAAAACAGGGAATGTGTACTGGTGGCTGTGGGAAGAGGCAGCAACAGCTTTTAGCCCTCTGGTGATTACTTTCCTGGTAGGGAGGGGGAGTTCATAGTGCCTGTGAGGCACCAAAGAGTTGTCCTAGCTCTGTCCAGCAGGGAAGACCCACCAGCCTTGCACAGTCCACACAAGCACCAGAATACACCCCAGGCTGGGGCAAGCACCCATAGTATCCCACAGCGTCGAGTAGACAGGATGGGGCCAGAAACTCTGCTCCTGCTTCCCCCTAATGGTAACAGATGGAATCTGCATTCTAGGAATACCACAAATGTCCCAACAAAAGAATAGCTCCTCAAGGATCATGAGAAACTGCAGCAACAATTCAGACCAGGGGGAAAATGAAAATTCCCCAGAAACCAACACTGAAGACACAGAAATCTACAATCTAAATGACAGGGAATTCAAAATAGCTGTCATAAAGAAACTTAATGACTTACAAGAAGACACGGAAAGACAATTCAAGGAGCTCAGCAATGAAATGAATCTCTTCACTAAAGAGATTGAAACTGTTAAAAAACATCAAGCAGAAATTCTGGATATGAAAAATACAGTTTATGAAATAAAAAATAATCTAGAATCGTTAAGAAATAGAACGGATCTTATGGAGGAAAGAAATAGTTTTCTAGAGGATAAAAATGTAGAAAATATACAGATGGATGAGGAGACAGAACTAAGATTTTTAAAAAATAAAGGAATTAGGGGCTGGCCCCGTGGCCGAGTGGTTAAGTTCGCGCGCTCCGCTGCAGGCGGCCCAGTGTTTCGTTGGTTCGAATCCTGGGCACGGACATGGCACTGCTCATCAGACCACGCTGAGGCAGCATCCCACATGCCACAACTAGAAGGACCCACAACGAAGAATACACAACTATGTACTGGGGGGCGTTGGGGAGAAAAAGGAAAAAATAAAATCTTTTAAAAAAAAAAAAAGGAATTATTCAAAAAATATCTGATTCAATTAGGAAAAGCAACATAAGGATTATAGGTATTCCAGAGTGAGAAGAGAGGGAGAAGGGATCAGAGAGCTTGCTCAAATAAACAATTGCTTAGAACTTCTCAAACCTTGGGATAATTCAGGATTTACAAATAAATGAAGCTAATAGAATACCCAACTTCATCAATGCTATAAGACCTTCTCCAAGGCATATAATAGTAAGAATGGCAAAAGTTAGCGATAAAGAAAAAAAATATTAGGAGCAGCAAGGCAGAAGAAAATATCCTACAAAGGAAACTCTATAAGGCTTTCAGTGGATTTCTCAGCAGAAACCCTACAGGCTAAGACAGAATGCAATGAAATATTCAAAATACTGAAAGACAAAGACTTTCAGCCAAGAATACTCTATCCAGTGAAACTTTCCTTCAGATAGGATGGAGAAATAAAAGCTTTCTCAGATAAACAAAGCTGAGGGAGTTCATCACCACTGGACCTCCCCCACAGGAAATAATTAAAGATGCCCTCACACCAGTAATAAAAAGACAAAGGTCTACAAACCTCTGAGCGAGGAGATAAATAGACAGACATTATCAGACACCTGCAGCTCTCTACCAGAACAAGGAGGCAAAGACTCAATTACACTTAAAAGAGAAAGGGAAAGAAAGCAACAAAGGTAATGATAAACACTTCAATATAGCCACAAACTCAGAAAATTAAAAACAGAACAATTGAGGGGCCAGCCTGGTGGCACAGTGGTTAAGTGTGCAAGTTCTGCTTCTCAGCGGCCTGGGGTTCACCGGTTGGGATCCCGGGTGCGGGCATGGAACCATGTGGCATGCCATGCTGTGGTAAGCATCCCACATATAAAGTGGAGGAAAGTGGGCACGGATGTTAGCTCAGGGCCAGGCATCCTCAGCAAAAAGAGGAGGATGGCAGTAGTTAGCTCAGGGCTAATCTTCCTCAAAAAAACACACAAAAAAAACAGAACAATTGATAACAGCAATTACTCAGAAGGGGAGAGGAAAGAGAAGGAATCTGCTTAGGTTAATGGAGATAAGAGGCTATGAGAAAATGGACTATCTCCTTTCCAATATCTTTCATACAATCCTCATGGTAACCACTAAACAAAAATCAGAGCAGAACCACAATTCACAAAAAGAGAGAAAACTGAGAAATCTCCCTCATAAAACCACCAAAATGAAATAGCAGTCAAAAATACAAAGGAAGAGAAACAATGGAAACATAGAACCACCAGAAAACAGGAGACAAAATGGCAGCATTAAGCCTTCAAAGATCAACAATCACTCTAAATGTAAATGGACTGAATTCTCCAATCAAAAGACCTAGAGTAGTTAGATAGATTCAAAATAAAGACTCAAAAATATGCTGCCTCCAAGAAATGCATCTCAGCTCCAAAAATAAGCATAGGCTTAGAGTGAAAGGATGGAAGACAATACTCCAACCTAATGGCCCACAAAAGAAAACAAGTGTTGCTATACTTTTATCAGATAAAGCATACTTTAAGTTAAAACAGACAATGAGAGACAAAGAGGGGCAGTGTATAAAGATAAAAGGGACATTCCACCAAGAGGACATAGCACTTATTAATATATTGTACCTGAAACAGGGGCACTAAAGTGCATAAATCAATTATTAACAGAGCTAAAGGGAGAAATTAACAGAAACACAATAATAGTAGTGTACCTCAACACCTCACTCACATCAATGGACAGATGATCCAGACAACAAGTCAACAAGGAAATAGTAGATTTAAATAAAACACTGGATCAGATGGACTTAATAGATACATAGAGAACATTCCATCCAAAAACAGCAGAGTATGCATTCTTCTCAAGTGCACATGGATCATTCTCAAAGATAGACTGTATGGTGGGAAACAAGGCAAGCCTCAATTTAAGAAGATTGAAATCATCCCAATCATCTTTTCTGACCACAATGCTATGAAGCTAGAAATCAACCACAAGAAAAAAAACTAGAAAAGTCAGAAATATGTGGAGACTAACAACATGATACTGAACAACCAATGGATCATTGAAAAAAATAAAAGGGAAAATTAAAAAATACCCGAAGACAAATGAAAATGAAAACATAACATACCAGCTCTTATAGGATGCAGCAAAAGTGGTCATAAGGGAGAAGTTAATAGCAATTCAGGCCCAGCTCAACAAGCAAGAAAAATCTGAAATATGTAACCTTAAAATGCACCTAACAGAGCTAGAAAAAGAACAAACAAAGCCCCAAGTCAGCAGAAGGAGGGAAATAATAAAAACCAGAGCAGAAATAAATGAAATAGAGACTAACAAAAGAGTAAAAAGGATTAATGAAACTAAGAAAAGTTAACCGAAGAGGTGAAAGACCTGTACACTGAAAACTATAAGACATTTTTGAAAGAAATTGAAGAAGACAAAGAAATGGAAAGATATTCCATGTTCATAGGTCAGAAGAGTAACAAGGTTAAAATGTCCATACTACCTAAAGAAATCTACAGATTCAATGCAATCCCAATCAGAATCCCAATGACATTCTTCACAGAAATAGAACAAAAAATCCAAAAATTTAAATAGAATAACAAAAGACCCTGAATAGCCAAAGCAATCCAGAGAAAAAAGAACAAAGCTGGAGGCATCACAATCCCTGACTTCAAAACATACTACAAAGATATGGCAATCAAACAACATGGTACTGGCACAAAAAAGGACAAACAGATCAATAGATCAGAATTGAAAGCCCAGAAACAAAACTACACATCTATGGACAGTTAATCTTTGCCATAGGAGCCAAGAACATACAGTGGAGTAAAGTAAAGTCTCTTCAATAAATGGAGTTGGGAAAATTGGACAGACACATGCTAAAGAATGAAAGTAGACCATTATCTTGCACCATATGCAAAAAGTAACTCAAAATGAATTAAAGATTTGAATGTAAGACTTGAAACGATAAAACTCCTAGAAGAAAATATAGGCAGCACACTCTCTGAAATTGGTCTTAGCAACATCTTTTTGAATACCATGCCTACTCGGGCAAGAGAACAAAAGAAAAAGTTAGCAAATGGGAATACATCATACTGAAAAACTTCTGAAAAGCAAAGGAAATCATGAATGAAACGGAAAGAGAACCCACCAACTGGGAGAAAATATTTGCAAATCATGTGTCAGACAAGGGGTTGATCTCCAAAATAAATAAAGAACTCAAACAACTCAACAACAACAACAACAAAAAACCAGAACAAAAATTGGACAGAGGACATGAACAGACATTTTTCCAAGGAAGATATACAGATGGCCAACAGATACCTGAAACAATGCTCAACCTCACTAATTATTAGGGAAATGCAAATCAAAACTACCATGAGATATCATGTTAAACTGCTCAGAATGGCTATAATTACCAAGAAAAAAAATAACAAATATTGGAGAGCATGTGGAGAAAAGTGAACACACATGCACTGCTGGTGGGAATGCAAACTGGTGCAGCTATTGTGGAAAATATTTTGGAGATTTCAGAAAAGATTAGTAATAGAAATACCATACGATCAGCTATCCCACTACTGGATATTTATCCAAAGAACTTGAAATCGATGATCCAAAGAGATTTATGCATCCTTATGTTTATTGCAGCATTATTCACAATAGCCAAGATGTGGAAGCAACCAAAGTGCCCTTGAACAGACAAATGCATAAAGAAGATGTAGTATATATATATGTTGGAATACTACTCAGCCATAAAAAAAAACAAAATTGTCCCATTTGCAACAACATGAATGGACCTTGAGGGCATGTTAAGCAAAATAAGCCAGACAGAGAAAGACAATACTGCATGATTTCATTCATATGTGGAAGATAACAAATACATGGGTAAAGAGATTAGATTAGTGGTTACCAGAGGGGAATAGGGTCAGGGGGTCAGCAAAAGGGAAAAAGGGGCACATATGTATGGTGATGGATAAAAATTAGGCTACTGGGGGTGAGCATGAAGTGTATTCAGGAATTGATAAACAATAATGTACACCTGAAACTGACAATGTTGTAAACCATTCTAATCCCAATAAAATTACTTAAAGAAAGTGAAGCATAAAAGAAAGACTGATAAATTTGATTATGTTAATATTAACATTTATTTTGAACAAAATCAGTGAAGTTATTGAAAATAAAAGGCACATGGTGGGAAAAATTATGGGCAATAGATAGGCAGAGAGGTAGCTAAAAAGATGGATGGATTAATAAGTAGCTATCCAGGAAGAGACACATCCCAGAATATATAAAATCTTCTGGAAATCAATAAGCAAAAGACAGTTCATAGAATACCAAACCTTAATGGCTAATAAATACATGTGAATAAGGCACACCTTCATTTGTATCTAAGGAAGTAAAAGTTAATCAATATTTATTGAAAAATTTTGAAGTATGACAATACCATGTATTGTTGAGAATATAGAACAATGGAAACTTTCAAAAGCTGTTTGATGTAGTATAATTGGTTTCATGATTTTAGAAACCTCTTGACATGCATCTAGTTAGAAATTTCACTCCTGGCTATATAACCAGGGATGTACTGATAAGTGGTGAACAAACAGCTCTCTGGAAGGAGTGGAGGTGTATGATTGGTAGTGTTTGATAATTTCTTTTGTGTAAATATGCCATCACCAGTTCAAGCTACTAAAGTAACATCACCGAATGTGGAATTGGAAGAGAGGCATCCGATTGGCTCTCTCAAGCTTGTGCCAAACAGTTCCAGTACACCACTAGGTTATATAAAAGATTTTCATACATTTTTACAAGGAATATATACCAAAAAGTTCTAGCAGCATTATGAACTTAACAAAAATGTACATACAACATCACTTTCCTCCACAAAATGTGGCATATTCATGCGACAGAATGTTATACAAGACTGAAAACAAAAGAACCCAAAGTACACGTGCCAACAAGGATGATTCTTATAAATATAACATCTTATAAATTAAGCAGGAAGCATAAAAGTATGTTGAACATAAAAGAAATTATAAAAACTTTTAAACACATAGCAATATTATATATTGCTTAGAGGGATTCATATATATTAGGAGAGTAAGAAAATACACGTGGACAATTCACCAGATTTAGGGTAGTAGTTGTTTCTCAGAGACACAAAGGGAGTGATGCATTTGAGGTTTCTAGGTAACTAGAGATTTATTAGGTATTGTGTACTTAGGTGATTATTGTATTGTTCCATGTATTTTTCTATGATAATTTTATCTCTCTCTCTCTATCATCTATCTGCCCGTATAACATAAATAGATACACACACACAGTACATACAGACACCAATGCATTAAATGTTCTCTTTCTCTTCTTCTGTATGTGTCTGTAAAATAACAAGTCAATTACTATGCTTATCTGCAAAAATACTAGAAGTCTTCTTATTTAATGTTATTCTTAAAATGTTAGCCATTATATATAAAGAAGGTATTGGAACAAAGTGTCAATGTCGATACATGAGAAAATGTAATATCAGTGTTTATAGCTAACATGCTTGTAAAGCTGGGGATCTCAAAAAGAGTGAAGACTATTAGAAGACTGATGCTGTCTATATGTAATTCTCTTTAAATGTAAGGCAATCAGAACAAAATTTCAGTTGAATTATTTCAATTGTTTAATTATTATTTACTGAAAATTATTAACGTTGTTCTGGAAGAACTAAATGTTTGAGATAGCCAGGAGATTTACTAAAAAAAAAAAAAGCCAAGGAAATATTCGCTCTCTCAGATAATTACAGTTCTTAGTAAATTTCAGTTATCAACACAGAGTGGTACTATTACAGAAATAAACACATTAATCAAAAGAATATGTAGATGAATTGTATGATAAAGGTAGGATTTCAAGTGATTAAAGAAAAAAAGATGAATTGTTCATTAAATTGTTTTGGGAAAGATATAAATCTGTATCCCAACCTCAGGCTTTATTTTAAATTAAATTCCGTATAGAAAAAAGTTTTAATATTTAAGAAAGAAATTATAAGATCTCTAGTCAGATTGTCCCATGGATTCAGCCTGGGATTCTTCCAAATAATCACTCTGTTTTCATTCCAAACATATCACAATCATGGATGAGTTGCAGTAACAACTATTAAAAACACATAGATAACTTCATGGACTTATCACCCTGCTGAAAATAAAACTTGTCAATTAAGTTTGAAGCTACAGACCAAATTGAATTAGAGTTACATAGAGGCAGCTCTGTAGAGAGGTCATGAGACAAACTCTACACAAACTTGGGTCTTAGATGAAGCTCCACATGCAGGAACAGAAGATGAAGGGGGCAAAAAAAAGAAATACACCTATGCCAAGTATCATAGCAGTTGCTGAAATCCTGTTGCAGGTAGGGAGAAACAGATGATAGCCACTCAACTACTACCTGGCCTAATAAGACTGTGGGCTCAGGTACATCCTGAATGTTGAGATCCTGAATCACTAACGTGAGATCTGTTTGTGAACCGGTAAGGATAGAGGATCAGATGAGAGGAATGTAAAGATATAGTGGCAATAACAAAGAATCATATCCCATTCAAGAAAAGTTAGCAAACATTTCTCAAAGCATATGTGAAGAATTAATCTCATGAAAATAGTAAAAAAGTTCAGTAAGTTAGAGAATTCATACCCCAACAAGTAGAAATAACAGAGGAATCTGAAAAGGGCATTATAATAATTATGTTTCAAATTCCTTCAAGAGATAAATGACAGACTCACAGTTAGAAAACAAGACCAATAGATTAATAATGAAAAGCAGAAACAAATGTGCAGAGAAAACTAATAATATAAGATGTAAGTTTTGTGCTTCAAGACAGAACAAAGAGAAAGAGATGAAAAATATCAAAGCAAAGTAAAACAGCATGAAACAGAGTGAAATCTCCAGAGTAATTAAGAGAAGAAATAACAGAGGACAAATTTTAAGAGAAATGGCTGTAAAATTTGCTAAATTGAAGAAAGATATACACTGAGTTGGAAAGCACACATAAAGCAAACCAGTTTAAATATAAATAAGCATGCAACCAGAAGTAAGGTAGCAATGTTGTGAAATATCATGGTTAAAGAGAAAAACTTAAAAGCATCCAGAGAAAAAAGCCAGGTTATCAATGAAAGGCTTCTTGCAGTAACTACAGATGTCAGGTGTTAATCCAATAAAACTATCGAAGTGCTGAGTGACAATAACTGCCAACCCAGAAATCTATACCTATGTCCACTAGCACTCAAGGGACCACGGAAGATATAAGTCAAAACTCCTGCCCAAAGACACTCTCAGAAACAACTCTGAAGGATGTCAGCAAGAATGAACAAGGAGCTGATGAGAAAATGGCGGGAAGAAAGAAGCAAGAATGAGCTAGATAATTGACTCATAAAAAATAGGTTGGTAAATCCAATTTTGTAATGAATCTGAGAGTTATATTTTTTCTTGTAAAAATTAAATCAATATTCTAACTTATAATAACATGAAAAATGAAATAGTCAAGAAGGGGAGTGGCTAATCTGGCCAGAGAACAGAGGTGCTGCATAAAATTGAAATGTGTTTGCGAAAGCATAAGTAAGCATTTTCACAATTTATGGTTAAATTCTAAGAGGAAAGAAATGCATTTTTTAATTTGTAAAACAGCTGATGTACAAAAAAGGAAAATAACTTTCTTTTGAGTTGTATATATTAAACATGTATAGCTTTTTACATGTTAATTATACTTCAACAATGTGTTGTCTTTTTTTTGTTTGTTTTTTTGGTGAGGAAGATTGGCCCTGAGCTAACATCTGTGCCAATCTTCCTCTGTTTTATATCTGGGACACCTGCCACAGCATGGCTTGATGAGTGGCACGTAGGTCATTGCTAGGGATCTGAACCCACAAACCCCAAGCTGCTGAGGCAGAGCATGCAAACCTAGCCACTATGCCACTGGGTCAGCCCCAATGTGTTTTCTTAAAAAGATATTAAAGGCAAGCATCTAACTGGGACAAAACATGTGTTTCTATGTGTGTGCGCATGTGTGTGTAACATTTATAGGCGGCAAAGGATCAAAGGACTTGTATCCAAAATATAAGAAAAACTCCAATGAAAAAATTAATAATAGAATTTGAATTGTCAGGAGTAATAAAATATGCATCAATGATATTAAGGCACATTAAACACTAACAGAGTAAAATATGCTAAACTCCCACTACATTCACAAAAATTTAAATGTTGATAATATGAAGTGTTAACAAGGAAGCAGGAATGAGAAAAATCTTAAACATTTCTGGGTGGAGCATAAACTGTATAGCACTTTTGGAAGATCGTTTGGGATTACCTTCTAATGAAGGGGACAAATCAGCAATAAGTACAGAGCCTGTTTGAAACAATGGTTGTTCAATACTGGAGTTAAGTGAAATTAAGGGAGAAGTCAATAGAAGGAGGCATAGTCTCCTTGCATCACTTCACCGCTGGGGTTAAAACTATGAGAGCAGCATGATTTCAAGTGAGGATAAAATTCCCAAGTTCCAAGTATTGATCGGCAGCACTTCCTGGGAGCCTAGGTTTAAAAATCAGAGATGCATTCTGAGTCATGGACTGAGGAGCAGCTGCGTGGAAAATCAATCCCCTTTTTCTCAGGGAACTAGAGAAAAGCGACCTTTGAAAAGAGGGCAGTTAGACAATCGATTTGCATGTAAAAGCATTGGAAGTTTATTCCACCAAACACTCAAAATATGTATTTCCACCACCTTTCTCCCCCTACCTTATCTTTTGCATTTTTGGCAGTTTTTTCTTGAGTATGAGTATAGATCTTTTCACATCTAATAACCTATAATGCTCTAAAGATTGCATTGTTAGCTCCCCCAGTCTTGCTTAATTTGAGAGTTATAATTAGCTTCAATTTTCTTGAACAGAGTGAATGCAAAGTGTATTGGATTTTAATTTAAAATGCTATTTCATAGTTGATTTAAGTACTAAAATGTAACACACAAATTGCGCCTTTAGTCAAATGACTCTGAAGTATTTTTTGAAGTGTATAATTAAAACATTCAAATGTGTACTGATAAGCCACTTCCAGAAGCTCTGGAGTACTCCTAAAGGTGGCTTGGAAACAACCCCAGGCCAGACTTCCTCTGTTCCTGCCTTCCACAACACCTGGTAGACGCTTTGAATAATTTGTTTTTGAAGGACTTCAGAATAAGACGCTTTTCGCTAGTTATTAGCAGAACTCAGTGGACTTAGTCTAGTTTGCATTTTATAGGCATTTTGAAGTAGGACATATTTTCAACTGACTACACCTCATTACCTTTAATAAGAGCAGCCTCGTGCTACTTTGACGGAAGCTATTCACAACCTTCATTGGCACGTGTGATTTAATAAATGTTTCTCTTATGCACATAATCATTGCCATCTCATCATCATCAAAGCTTTTAAGCCCTTGACTTTTCTTCAAAGCAGCCTAGTCTTAGAAAACAAATAATTTTGATAATTTGTCGTGTTTACCTTCTGCATGTTCTTAAAGAGCTCAGGTTGCCTATAAGATACTGTTTTGTCGTTTAAGCTATCTAGCCAGAGCTGGAAAATGGCAAACAGGTATTTCACTTTGTCACATGATGCCAGGAAGGTTGAAAGATAGTTATTGCATTTCTCCTCCTGTCTCAGGAATGTATTGTTTGCTATGCTCCCGTCCATGTTGGATCAGTAATTTCTCACACAATGTATATTGGTTATAATGATTTTTTACTCCATGGTTTATATGTTGGTCTGTGGATTGAAGTTTCTCTTATGTATCTGCAGAAGCTTAACAAATCTTTCCCCTTTTCTCCGATGCCGATATAATTTGAGAAATTCAAATTTCCATTTATTAACGTGAATGACATTCATCTCTTTATTGTCAAATGTGACATAGACACTTTCCTCTTCTAGAACAGCTAAGAGCACACTTGGACTTTACTTATTCTGCAAACACAGTATGCATACCAGCCCTAAATCAGACTCTCACCATTTCCTCCGAATATACTACAAAATCCAGAACAACGCTAAAACTCGCAGGACAACCCCCACTTGCCTGCCAAAGGAAAACTTTTGTTTTAAAATTAAGTTTAGACCAAACATGACAATAGTTAAAGGAGAAAAAATAATTATATGATTGATGTAATGAGTTTAAGACTCATAAGTTGTGGTCTCTTTGCATAGTTTCACTAAAATATGAAATTGGCACATTGAAATATCAATGAATTATCATCTTTACTGCTTGCCTGGAGATCCATAAATTTTCAGCTAACTCTCAGTTTTTTTGGTAATGATTTCCAAATTGTGTGGTCAATGGTCAGTAAGAATCAGCAAATCCTGAGATCTTTGTTAAAAATGCAAACTACCTAGATGCTCTCCAGTCCTACAAAATCGAATATCTGCAAGGAACGCTCATTTAACCAACTAGCTTGGTGATCTCAATGTGCAGTGATGTCTGAGAATTAGGACTCTGCTCTGGGGATTCTGCTTTGTGACTGTCATTCTTTCTCTCCATGTTGTCTGTCTTCCTCTACATTCTAGAAAACACTTGGAGGGGATGTGGGTGACTGAGGGAGGGTGGGAAACTTGAATCCTGAAAGAAAAGGCCATAGGTGGAGACAGAGGGAGAAAGGGACAGCACAAAGACACGACATCCTAGTGGCAGTGTTTTTTCATGTACTCCATCTGCTGGAAGAGTCAGAGAGCCAAACAGTGGGGCTCAGATAAGAATGGACCTGGGACCAGCTGTCTTCACTGAAGGAAAGCCACAGGATCAGAATAAAATCTGTGTATATCAACCTGCCATCTAGCTGCAGATCTGAGAAGATCTGAACATTATATAAGTGAATAGAAAGTGGGGTAGACAAAAAATAATATCACCAATCAAAAAACACAAAGTAAAGGCATTCTCTACTCCTGACACATTTGAAGATATGTTAAAAACATCAGCACAAGTAAGCAAGTAAATAATTATACAGGACAGGTTTGAAAAGAAAAATACTGCAGAGCAAAGACAGCAGCCCTATGCGGAAAACCGCCAGGACAGTCAGACTTCTGAAAATTATTTCAAAGGAGCTGAGCCGTTTGACATCCTCTCTCTGATAGAGAAATCAATGGGTGCTTGGAAAGAAGCAGAAAGGCTCTACGTGCATGTGTGCAACACTCCTTGTCTTTAGTGAGTCTCATGGAAATGCCCCCTAATTGTGAGTGCTGGGGCTTAGAAAGGGATATACCCAGACATAGACACTGACCTTAAAACTTTGGTGGCTATTGGCATCCCAGGGGCAGACGGGGCCTGATGAAGCTCCACAGGATGGTGTCTCTAGTGCAGGTAGCCACATCTCTATTGGGTCCCTCAAGGTGACAGCAGGCACAACAAAGAAAACACGTGCAGGGAGGCTTCTAACTCATGAAACTGGGAAAAACACTGTAACTCAAATGGAACCACTGCAAAGAGTCTCTAGAAATGAATATCTTTGTACGTTACATAAACAGATAGGGGAGCATTTTGGAATGTTTACAATTTCTGTTTTTCAAGATTTTTAGAATTTCTTTATTTACTAAACTAGAACAAAAATTTACAGGAAAAAATTGTGAAAAGAAAATGTAGCACAGAATCATAAATTTTGTATTATGATCGAGTGATCATCTTTTAAATGTGAAACAGAATTTGATAAGCAAAAACAAAAAGGGAAATGATAAGTATATAGATTTTTTTAAAACTATTTTATTGAGTTCATATTGGCTTATAACATTGCTTAAACTTCAGGTGTACATTACTATATTTTAGTTTCTGTACAGGCTGCATCATGTTCACCACCAACAGTTCAGTTTTTATCCATCACCATATATATATATCCTTTTACCACTTTTGCCCTTCCCCCACCGTTTCTCTTCTGGTAACCACTAATCTGTTCTCCTTACTTATGTGTTGGTTTGTATATCTTCCACATATGAGTAAAATCATATGGTACTCATCTTTCTCTGTCTGACTTATTTCACTTAAGATAATAACCTCGAGGTCCATCTATGTTGTCACGAATGGCACAGTTTTGTCCTTTTCATGGCTGAGTAGTATTCCATTGTAAATATATACACTACATCTTCTTTATCCATTTATCCATTGATGGGCACTTGGGTTGTTTCCATGTCTTGGCTATTGTGAATAATGCTGTGATGAACACAAGGGTGTGCACATCTTTTTGAATTATTGATTTCTGTTCTTTGGATAAATACCCAGTAGTCTTACACCAAACACAAAAATTAACTCAAAATAGATTAAAGTCTTGAACATAAGACCTGAAAACATAAAACTCTTAGAAGAAAATATAGGCAGTACACTCTGACACTGGTCTTAGCAGTATCTTTTCAAATACCACGTCTACTCAGGCAAGGGATACAAAAGAAAAAATAAACCAATGAGACTACATCAAAGTAAAAAGCTTCTGCATGGCAAAGGAAACCAGCAACAAAATGAAAAGACAACCCACCAACTGGGAGAAAATATTTGCAAATCATGCATCCAACAAGGAGTTAATTTCCAAAATATATAAAGAATTCATACAATTCAACAAAAGAAACAAACAACCCGATCAAAAAATGGGCAGAGGACATGAACAGAAATTTTTCAAAAGAAGATATACACACGGCCAATAGGCACATGAAAAGATGTTCAACATCACTAATTATTGGGGAAATGCAAATCAAAACTACAATGAGATATCATCTCACTCCCTCAGAATGGCTATAATTAATAAGACAGGAAACAGTAAGTGTTGGACAGGATGTGGAGAGAAAGAAACCCTCATACACTGCTGCTGGGAGTGCAAACTGGTGCAGCCACTATGGAAAGCAGTATGGAGTATCCTCAGAAAATTAAGAATAGATCTCCCATACGATCCAGCTGTTCCACTGCTGGTATTTATCTGAAGAACTTGAAAACACAAATGCATAAAGATACGTTCACCCCTATGTTCATCACACCAGTATGCACAATAGCCAAGACTTGGAAGCAACCTAGGTGCCCATCAAGGGATGAATGGATAAACAAGATGGGGTATATATACACAATGGAATACTGCTCAGCCACAGGACATGATGAAATCCAGCCATTTCTGATAACATGGATGGACCTTGAGGGTATTATGCTAAGTGAAATAAGTCAGAGGGAGAAAGTCAAATACCATATGATTTCACTCACAAGTAGAAGATAAAAACAATGACAAACAAACACGTAACAACAGAGATTGGATTAGTGGTTACCAGAGGGGAAGTAGGGAAGTGGGGAGGGAGGAGGGCAAAAGGGGTGATTAGGGATGGATTGTAATTAGTCTTTGGGTGGTGAACATGACGTAATCTAAACAGAATTTGAAATATATTATGATGTGCTTCTGAAATTTATATAATGTTATAAACCAACGTTACTGCAATAATAAAAAAAGAAATAACAAGTTTTCGAGAGAATGTGGAGAAAAGGGAAACCTCATACACTGCCAGTGGGAATGCAAACAGGTGCAGCCACTATAGATAACAGTGTGGAAATTTCACAAAAAATTAAAAATAGAAATACCGTATGATCCAGTTATTTCACTACTGGGTATTTATCCATAGTTTTTTAAAAAGTTAACAAGAAGAATGATCTGTTTTTATTCATTTGGTGGCTATTTTAAGAATTTGCCTCTTTTCGTAGTCTATCTTTGAATTGGGTGTTCTTTTTCCTTTTTGACTTCTAATTGCTTGTTTTATGTAAATAATTTTAAGGTTTTGGACATTCCTTGTCGCAAGTGTTTTCTTTTTTTTTTTAATTGAGTTATTGATAGGTTACAATCTTGTGAAATTTCAATTGTACATTAATGTTTGTCAGTCATGTTGTAGGTGCACCACTTCACCCTTTGTGCCCACCCCCCACCCGACCTTTCCCCTGGTATCCACTAAACTGTTCTTGGTCCATAGTTTTAAATTCCTCATATGAGTGGAGTCATACACAGATTATCTTTCTCTTGCTGGCTTATTTCACTTAACATAATTCTCTCAAGGTCCATCCATGTTATTGCAAATGGAATGATTTTGTTCTGTTTTACAGCTGAGTAGTATTCCATTGTATATATGTACCACATCTTCTTTATCCATTCGTCTGTTGATGGGCACTTAGGTTGCTTCCACATCTTGGCTATTGTAAACAGTGCTGCAATAAACATTGGGGTGCACAGGACTTTTGGGATTGCTGACTTTGGCTCTTTGGATAAATACCCAGTAGTGGGATGACTGGATCGTATGGTAGTTCTATTTTTAGTTTTTTGAGGAATCTCCATACTGTTTTACATAGTGGCTGCACCAGTTTGCATTCCCACCAGCAGTGTATGAGGGTTCCTTTTTCTCCGCAACCTCTCCAACATTTGTTGCTATTAGTTTTAGATATTTTTGTCATTCTAACGGGTGTAAGGTGATATCTTAGTGTAGTTTTGATTTGCATTTCCCTGATGATCAGCGATGATGAGCATCTTTTCATGTGCCTATTGGCCATCAGTATATCTTCTTTGGAGAGATGTCTGTTCATGTCTCCAGCCCATTTTTTGATTGGGTTGTTTGATGTTTTGTGATTGAGTTGCGAGAGTTCTTTATATATTAAGGATATTAAGCCTTTGGCAGATATATGACTTGAAAATATTTTTTCCCAGTTAGTGGGTTATTTTTTTGTTTCAATCCTGTTTTCATTTGCCTTGAAGAAGCTCTTTAGTCTGATGAAGTCCCATTTGTTTATTCTTTCTATTGTTTCCCTTCTCTGAGAAGGCATGGTGTCCGAAAAGATCCTTTTAATACTGATGTCAAAGAGTGTACTGCCTACGTTTTCTTCCAGAACACTTATGGTTTCATGTCTCACCTTTAGGCGTTTAATCCATTTTGAGTTTATTTTGTTGAATGGTGAAAAAGAATGGTCAATTTTCATTCTTTTACATGTGGCTTTCCAGTTTTCCCAGCACCATTTGTTGAAAAGACTTTCTTTTCTCCATTGTATGCCCTCAGCTCCTTTGTCAAAGATAAGCTGTCCATAGATGAGTGGTTTTATTTCTGGGCTTTCAATTCTGTTCCATTGATCTGTGCACTTGTTTTTGTACCAGTACCATGCTGTTTTGATTACTGTAGCTTTGGAGTATGTTTTGAAGTCAGGGATTGTGATGCCTCCCATTTTGTTCTTTTTTCTCAGGATTGCTTTAGCAATTCGGGGTCTTTTGTTGCCCCATCTGAATTTTAGGATTCTTTGCTCTAATTCTGTAAAGAATGTCATTGGGATTCTGATTGGGATGGCATTGAATCTGTAGATTGCTTTAGGTAGAATGGACATTTTAACTATGTTTATTCTTCCAATCCATGTGCATGGAATGTCTTTCCATCTCCTTATGTTGTCATCCAATTCTCTCAGAAAGGCCTTGTAATTTTCATTATATAGGTCCTTCACTTCGTTAGTTAAATTTACCCCAAGGTATTTTATTCTTTTTGTTGCGATTGTGAATGGTATTGTATTCTTGAGTTCTTTTTCTGTTGGTTCATTACTGGAGTATAGAAATGCTACTGATTTATGCAAATTGATTTTATACCCTGCAACTTTGCTGTAGTTGTTGATTACTTCTAACAGTTTTCCAATGGATTCTTTGGGGTTTTCTATATATAAGATCATGTCATCTGCAAACAGTGAGAGTTTCACTTCTTCCCTCCCTATTTGGATTCCTTTTATTCCTTTTTCTTGCCTGATTGCTCTGGCCAGGACCTCCAGTACTATGTTAAATAAGAGTGGTGATAGAGGACATCCTTGTCTTGTTCCTGTTTTCAGGGGGATGGGGTTCAGTTTTTGCCCATTGAGTATGATGTTGGCTATGGGTTTGTCATATATGGCCTTTATTATGTTGAGGTAGTTTCCTTCTATGCCCATTTTGTTCAGAGATTTTATCATGCATGCCTGTTGGATCTTGTCAAATGCCTTCTCTGCATCTATTGAGATGATCATGTGGTTTTTATTCCTCAGTTTGTTGATGAGGTGTATCAAGTTGATTGATTTGCGGATGTTGAACCATCCTTGTGTCTCTGGTATGAATCCCACCTGATCCTGATGTATGATTCTTTTGATGAATTGCTGAATTCTGGTTGCCAAAATTTTGTTTAGAATTTTTGCATCTATGTTCATCAGCGATATTGGCCTGTAGTTCTCTTTTTTCATGGTGTCCTTGTCAGGTTTTGGTATCAGCGTGATGTTGGCCTCATAGAATGTGTTAGGAAGTGTTCCATCTTCCCTAATTTTTTGGAATAGCTTGAAAAGGATAGGTATTAAATCCTCTCTGAAAGTTTGGTAGAATTCCCCAGGCAAGCCATCTGGTCCTGGGGTTTTATTCTTTGGGATGTTTTTGATTGCTGTTTCAATCTCTTTCCTTGTGATTGGTCTGTTCAAATTGTCTGCCTCTTCTTGACTGAGCTTTGGGAGATTGTAGGAGTCCAGGAATTTATCCATTTCCTCTAGGTTATCTATTCTGTTGGCATATAGTTTTTTGTAGTATTCTCTTATAATCTGTTGTATTTCTGCAGAGTCTGTTGTTATTTCTCCTCACTCATTTCTGATTTTGTTTATTTGAGCTTTCTCCCTTTTTTTCTTTGTAAGTCTGGCTAGTGGTTTGTCAATTTTATTTATCTTCTCAAAAAACCAGCTCTTTGTCTCATTGATCCTTTCTACTGCCTTTTTCATTTCAATAGTATTTATTTCTGCTCTGAGTTTTATTATTTCTCTCCTTCTGCTGACTTTGGGCTTCATTTGTTCTTTTTTCTCTAGTTCAGTTAGGTGTGCTTTAAGGTTGCTTATTTGGGATTTTTCTTGTTTGTTAAGATGTGCCTGTATTGCGATGAATTTTCCTCTTAATACAGCTTTTGCTGTATCCCATATGAGTTGGTATGGAATGCTATCATTTTCATTTGTTTCCAGGTATTTTTTGATTTCTTCTTTAATTTCTTCAATGATCCATTGCTTGTTCAGTGGTGTGTTGTTTAGTCTCCACATCTTTGTGCCTTTCTCAGCTTTTTTCTTGTAATTAATTTCTAGCCCCATAGCACTATGATCTGAGAAGATGCTTGTTATTATTTCAATTTTTTTAAATTTGTAGAGGCTTGCCTTGTTTCCCAACATATGGTCTATCCTAGAGAATGTTCCATGTGCGCTTGAGAAGAATGTGTATTCAGCTCCTTCAGGGTGGAGTGATCTATATATGTCTATTAAGTCCAATTGTTTTAGTTTTTCATTCAGCTCCACTATTTCCTTGTTGATTTTCTGTCTGGATGATCTGTCCATTGATGTGAGTGGGGTGTTGAGGTCCCCTACTATTATTGTGTTGTTTTTAACATCTTCCTTTAGGTCTGTTAATAGTTGCTTTATGAATCTTGGTGCTCCTGTGTTGGGTGCATAGATATTTATAAGTGTTATTTCTTCTTGATGAAGTGGCCCTTTGATAATTATATATTGTCCCTCTGTGTCTCTCTTTACCTGTCTTATTTTGAAATCCACTTGGTCTGATATGAGAACTGCAACACCTGCCTTTTTTTCCTTGCTATTTGCTTGAAGTATTGTCCTCCACCGCTTCACCCTGAGTCTGTGTTTGTCCTTGGGGCTGAGGTGTGTTTCCTGGAGGCAACAAATTGTTGGATCTTGTTCTTTAATCCATTTTGCCACTCTGTGTCTTTTTATTGGAGAGTTCAATCCGCTCACATTGAGAGTGATTATTGATGCATGTGGACTTAATGCTGTCAATCTGTCGCTCATTATCTTGTTTTCCTGTGTTTCTTTTCCTGTGTGCTTTAGACTACCCATTTAATACTGCAATTTCTTATGCTGGGTTTCTTAGATTTTTCCTTATCTATGATTTGTGACTCTGTTCTGTACTTTATTTTATTGTCTACCTTGAAGTTTGTATTTAGAATCTCGTGTATAATATAGTCTATTCTCTGGCGGTCTCTTACTTACTCAACCAATACTGATTTAGACCCTTTGCTCTTCCCCTCCTAAATAATTATTTTCATTTTTTATTCCAACTCATCTTATTAATTTGTAGTTAGAGTGCTAAGATCGTCCTTGTTTTGGTAGTTTCCTTATTTTTACCCTAATGCTATAATTGAATATTTGCTATCCTGTTCTGGTTCTATCCATCCATCTCCCTAGTCTGTGGATTGTGTCCCCTTTCTCCCTTTTTTCTTTTTTCAAGTATGAGAGCCTTCTTGAGGATTTCTTGTAATGGAGGGCTTTTAGTTACAAATTCCCTTAACTTTTGTTTGTCTGGAAAAGATTTAATTTCTCCCTCATATCTGAAGGAAATTCTTGCTGGATAGAGTATTCTTGGCTGAAGGTTTTTATCCTTTAAAGCTTTGAATATATCACTCCATTCTCTCCTAGTTTGTAGGGTTTCTGTAGAGAAATCCGCTGACAGTCTGATAGGGGCTCCTTTATAGGTTATTCTCTTTTTTTTTCTTACTTCCCTGAGTATTCCTTCCTTATCATTCCTATTTGCCAACTTTACTATTATGTGCCTTGCGGTGGGTCTTTTTACATTGACAAATCTAGGAGATCTAAAACCCTCCTCTACACACATTTCTCCGTTGATCCCTAGATTTGGGAAGTTCTCTTCAATAATTTCGTTAAGCACACTTTCTGCTCCATTTTCCTTTTCCATATTCTCGGGAATTCCTATGATCCTTATGTTCTTACTCCTCATTGAATCCATTATCTCTCGGAGATTTTCCTCATTTTTTTTTAATTCTTAGTTCTCTTTCTTCCTCTGTCTGGCGCCATTCAGCCTGTCTGTCCTCGATTATGCTGATTTGCTCCTCTAGGTTGTCTACACGGGCATTCAGGGAATCCGTGTTCTGTTTTATCTGCTCCATTGTGTTTTTCATCTCAAGTAATTCTGTTTGATTCTTCTTTATGATTTCAATCTCTTTTGTGAAGTAACTCCAGAACTCGGCTTGTTTCTCTATCTTTCTCTCTACCTCATTGAGTTTTTTGATTATAGCTGCTCTGAATTCATTATCACTTAGTTTACCTAATTCCAAGTCCTCAGGACTTAATTCTGTGTTTTTATTGTTTTCCTTCTGGTCTGGGGCTTTTATAAATTGCTGGATGGTAGAGGAGCGTTTTTTTCTCATGGTGGTAGAATTCAGTTGCAGTTACAGCCTGTTGCCACTAGACGGGGGTCGAGAGCGGCGTGTTAGCTCTTCGCCTTCGGGGCAAGATGGCTGCGCCCACTGGCTTTGTTAGGGGGGTGGGGCTGTTACTCACACGTGCCGGTCTGGGTTCAGATCAGTTCTGTTCTCTGGTCTCCCAAGGCCCCTGATTTATAGGGTCCCTGCTATGGAAGCTTTCCCCCTGTCAGCGGGTCTCCACTGAATCAGCGGCAGAAGTCCTGGATGATCCCCCGGTCGTGCGGCCCCTTCTCCACTCCTTCCCGACCTGCGCAGCGTGGATCGCAGACTCTAGGGGAGGGAGCGATGTTCTCTCCTACCGTTGCAGTGCCTCCGAAGGTGTAAGCAAGGTTTATGATCTGCGCCTTCTTGGTATTGTAGGTCTCTAACAAGCTGGCATTATGTTTATTCTCTGAAATTCAGTTCTTCCAATCTTTTGTTGTATTTTGGAGGGGAGAGAATCCCGGGTCAGCTCACCCTGCCATTTTGCTCCGCCCACTCTGTTGCAAGTGTTTTCTTGATGTTTATATTTGCCTTTTAAATGTGTTCATTTTATTTATGTTAAGAAAGATGCAGTAGAAAATTTTTCTGTTCTACCTCTGTTCCCCAATGATCCAGTTCCTCTTTTCAGAGTAAACACTGTTGCCAAATTCTTAGCTATCTTGAAAGGTACATAATATGTTAAATAATAGAATCTAGGTGTTAATGTGTATATGGGTGCATGTATATCTATATCTATGCCTATGTCTATATCTATACATACTTTTTATCATAGCACAAATTGCAGCATATTCCTGCACTTGCTTTTTACAATTCATTTATAATTGTCGAATTTGTTTCATATCAACAGATCAATACATTTTAAGAATAACATACTATTCCCTTGAATGAATATACTAGAACTCATTTAATTAGTCTCCTACGGGGAGACATTGAAGTCATTTCCAATCTTTTGATACTATGAACAATTCTGTGATAATATCTCTGTATGTAAGACATTTTGCATATTCATGAATGCATCAATAGGATATATTTGTGAGTGGCTCCATCGTATCAATTCCTAGGAGTGGAATTGCTGAGTTAAAGAGCGTTGGTGAATATTGTTTGCCAAATTATTCTTCATAAAGGTTTTGCTATTTTATAATCCCACTAAAAATAGAGTGTTTATGCCCTCACACTTCTGCCTTCAGTGTGTTAAGAAACTTGGTTATTTGTGCTAATTTGAGAGGGAAATATTATCTAGTGTATGTTAGTCTTTTTCTTCTTATTTTGAGTATATGAGCATATTTTCAGATGTGTAAGAGCTATTTTTTCTCTTCTTTGTTCAAATTATTAAAATTAAATAGAAGCTGCAAATATTTTTATAGTTTCTTATCTTTTTTTACTTTTGATTATTTTTTATTATATTTTATGGTACATAATTTTCCTTTGTACTCTTAATCTCAGACTAAACAAGTGGTTGGTTGCTTCTCCAGCTAAAATGTTCTCTGCCAAACAAATTCTGCTCCCCCCAAATCCTCATTCCTTAAGTGGTAATGTTGTCTTAATCATTCTCATAATCTTATAATCAGTATTTTATCTGATATATAGCATACAAAATATGAATTTCTTAAAAAGGTAATTTAGTCTAATCATTAGTGAAAATTTTATTTTTAGTAATTGAATTATTTTGAAAATTTTCAAATCCACCATGAAGTTAAGGGAACAGTATACTAAGTACCCAAAAACCCTTCCTCTGGATTCACTAACTCAACTTTTTGCCATATTTACTATATCTATATACGTTTATCTGAATCTTCATTGTTATCTATCTATTTATCCATCTATCTATCTACCTACATACAGGCACTTCCCTTTTGTTAACTTATCCAAAGGTAGTCTGAAGACATCATGACAGTCCATCTCCAAATGTTCCTCAAAACTATGATATTCTCCTAAAAAAACATGTAGCATCTAAAAAAAAAAAGGATTATTTCAATACTACCATCTAAAATATGACCCATATTCAAATTTCACCAAATAACTTCAAAATGTCCTTCGTTTTCTTTTTTCAATTCAGAATCCATTTAATGTTGACACACTGCATTTGGTGTTCTCTCTCAAAATTAAAAACAAAAGTCTCATTGCTTCACTTCTTTTGAGAAGTTTAGGCCAGTTTTCCTCAGAACTTGCAATTCTGGAATCAATGGACAGTTTTCACTTGATTAGGAAGAGGTCAATAATTTCCAGCAAGAGCACCGCACAAGGATGTGCTCCTTCCACCGCATTACATGACAAAGGCAATGCTGAACTTGACCACTTAGTTAAGACTGTGCCATCAAAATCTCCCCATTGTAAATATACATTTCTTCTTTATAATTAAGATGTAATCTATGCTTAAAGTTGAACTTTAAGACCTTGTGAATATTGTTTTCCAACTTTTACCCATTAGTGTTAGCATCCGCAAGTGAAATTGCCTGATACAGTTAATTTATTGATTATGACAAAAAGGAGATTCAGTTTTAATGGGCTAAAAATGCCTTTATGTGTGCTACAATCCATTTAATAAAACACATAGTGTTAGGATGACATCTATCATTCACAAAGACAAGTCATAATAAAATTTAAAGTCTTTATATTAAAACTCCTTTAAGCTCACCACCAACAAAATTCCCATCCAATAGATGCATTCATTTTTGAAATCCTTCACTTTGCTTTAATAGTTTTAGTGTTTATTCTATTTTATAGATTTGTTCTTTACCTTTAAAATAGATCTGCAGTCTCTGTGCAAAAACTAAGTTACAGAATCAAATGCCACATCTTCTTGGATTTAAATTTTGCTGAGGTAATTCACAGCACAGATAATAATCATGTGGATGATCAATAATTTTTGGTTATAATCATAGAAGAGTAACTTATCATGGCAGTGGCAGGAGAGTCATGAGGATGTCCCAAGGATAGGCAACACTGATAAACGCTCCAAAAATAGAGAGCAGCCTTAGGGAAACAGAATATTAAGGTATAGGCACTTAGAGGTGAAGAAAGGGAAATGGATCAATATCTGGATGTGCAGACAATACGTAAGTAGCCATGTATCTGTGAGTTGTGAATAGTCTTTGCAGTTCTGCAACTGAATAAGTAGAGACACTATAATTTGACTACATCATTCACTTCTAAGACATTGATTTATTCCATCTTGCTAAAATTGAATGACCAGTACATAATTCTTAGCTGGATCTTTTCTTGTTTAACAAATTGAAATACTTAGGTTAGTAACTAGCCATGTGAAAAGCTCATAAATATTAATGTAATGTTCTGAAATGTTCCGTTTATTGTCCATGAAGAGTCGCGAAAGATAGTAAAAGAATTTGATTGAAAAGAAGCCTTAAACTTCTGTAATAAAGACACACTTCATTGGAAATTTTCCTGTAATGTCATGGTTTTATCTTTTGTTATTCTTTTTCATCAGTAATATAGAGAATTGCAGTGAGGGTGACTGAGAAATAAAGGTCTGAGACTACCAAGCATAGCAAAATTCATTGCTTACATGAGGTTTAATGATCCCTACATTTGTTAAGTATTTGAATCCGTATACAGTTCTTTACGATATTCAACTGAAATATAATACTTATTTAGATCCACAGAGCAAAGAGTCTGTCTTAAATATGGGGAAATTTTGCAGTTGCTGACGTACAATTATTTTTTAAATATCTTGGTTTTTTTATTGACTAAAATTCAAGAAGGTAATGATTCGGGGCATAGTATAGCAAGAATCAATGTTTTAGAGGAAAACATGGTTGAGAAAGTTAATGTGGATATATGAATCAGTCACACTTTATTCTGATTTAGTTTTCTCCTAAACTTCACAGGTCTATGCTTTCTTGTGAAAATGGGAGTTTAAATAAGATATGAGTGAGGTAGAGCTACAAATTTGGTCAGTGATACAATTGCCAGAGGAGCACTTCTAGAATGCCCAGTGCCTGAGCCTGATTTCACAGATTTGTTCTTTTCAAAGCAACCTGAAACAAAGAAGCCTCTTGCCATCATAAATAGGAGTGTCTACGTAATGGTTCCATCCATGTATATTTCCACATATGTTGGATGTTTCATCCTTTTTCAACACTTGTTAATCATGGTTATAATAACTATGAACTGTACCACAATGCTCAAAGTACAAGTCCTAGAGTACAATAAGTAAACTGAGATAATTAAATATGGCTCAAGTATCCACAGCCAGATTATTAGGAATCCCATTATTTCCCCCATTGGATCCTTGTCTTTACCTTTCTTTTCCTGAAAGGTGCAAGGGGCTATGTTACCCAGAAAGGGGTGTCAGTCTGATTCCCATAAACAATGTGGGAAAGCTCTGGTGTGTGAATCATGTGACCCTGCTACTGATTATTGTAGCACACACTATCCCTGCTGAGCCCTGGTCAACACTGTGATGAAACTTTTCTGAGGCAGTCTTTTGTTCTAGTAAAATGGAAGAGGGTGATCCCGCTGCCTCAAAGCAAGATTAGAGAAAAATTTTGTGACCTTGGATTTGGCAAAGATTTCTTAGGAAAGAGATGAAAAGCACAATCCATAAATATATATAAGATGTCATTGATATTAAAATTTCTGCTGGTTGAAAGACACTATTAAGAAATTGAAAAGATAAGCTAAATACTGTGGCAATATTTGTAAAATGCATATACGATAAAAAGATCTGTATCCAGAATGCATGAAGAACAATCACAACTCCATAAGAAAAAAATGATATCAAACACAACAAAACAAAATAATGAAATGGGCAAAAGATTTGAACAGAAGATATATGAGTGACAGTTTAACATATTTAGGATGTTCACCATCATTAAACATTAGGGAAATGTAAATTTAAACCACAATAAGATATCACTACACACATGTTAGAATCAATTAAAACAAACACACAACCAAAAACCTAGAAATACCAAGTGATAGCAGGGTGGAAGAGCAGTTGAAATTCTTATACGTTAGTGGGAATGCAAAATGGGACAGCTACTTTGGAAAATATTTTGGCAGTTTCTTAAAATGTTAAACGTGTTTAGGAAACAACAAGGAGGTCTATGTAGCTTTTAAACATAACAAAAAAAAGGGAGACTGGTTTTAAATTTGAAGACAATGCTTTCCAGAAATTTTTGGTAAGATAGGTGTGTAGGTAGAAGAAAATAGAAGGAGTTCAGATGTGTTTTGAAAGAACAAGATAGAAGATTTTCTGATTTACTAGCCTATGGATGATTATCAGCTTTTTGAATTTAACAGTTGATAGTGTATTTAACGAGAAGGGGAATAATGGGAGAAGAAAATGTTCAGAGAACGTGCAATTCTAGTCCCAAACAAGGTTTGGGAATTCCTCCTTTCATTAAGCTATGTTTCTCAATGAACGTGGATGAAATTGGAGGACATTATGCTAGTGAAATAAGCTGGACACAGAAAAACAAATACTGTACGATTTCGCTTATATGTGGAATCTAAAAAAGTCAAACTCATAGAAATAGAGTAGAATAGTGGTTTCCAGGGGCTAAGGGGTGGGGAAAATGGGGAGATATTGGTCAAAGGATACAAACTTTTGTATACAAGATGACTAAGTTATGGGGATCTAATGTCCATGCAGATTCCTGCCAGAGATGTCTAGGCATGGTTAATACAATGTCGATGGCCTTGGCCGTGTTACAATTACGAAACTTCTTGTCAGAAAGCGTCTTCATAACAAAGACCACTGGATGTCCAAATTCTTTTACCATACCCAAAGTGCAGTGTGAAAATAGATGGAGTCAAGATATGTTGGCAGACAGATGTGGCATAAAAGAGAGATGGCATCTTGAAAAGAGTATACGGTAGAACAAGAATATATAAATCTGGAGGAATTCCTTGAGAATAATGCAGGTGCTTTTGTATCCATTTAGAGTATGATTTACACAACTGCATTTTGTCTCATGTAAATGGGTACTTAAGCATAAAAAATATACCCATATCAATTAAACTCCACTCAGCCTGACAGATGCAACTTTTCTTTTGCGTACCTAACTGAAATCCGTAACATTTGACATTTCTGATGGGGAATTTTGGCTCTTCTGGCCTTTTATTTGGACTCTAGGGATCTTTGTATTTCCTCTCTATCTTAGGTAAGACAAAACTAATTGTGGAGATGTAAGATGCAAAGTAGAATTTAGTAGGATAGCCTTAACTGGATACCTAGAGAGTGATTTTACATTATAAAGCAACTGACTAAACTTAACATTGAAAGATCCCATGAAACAGCTCTGTAATTTGAGATATCAGTATGCAGAGGGCGTGTGTTCATACTAAAAGCAGATAGTCTATCACAGGCTATCTTTCTAAGATGGAACTCAGCTTTTCTTTATATGTGGGACTAGATCTTGGCAAGATGAAAGCATTTCTTCAAGAATGGTGACAAAAAATGAGGGTGTGGATTTTCCAGGGGAGTAGACTTCCCTCAGTGAGACTGAAGGAAACAATGCTCAGTAGTCTCTTTCCTAGTTACTCTAAAAGTAGGTTTTTGTTTTGTGTGTAAATTACCTTCTTTATTACAAAGACAGACTTAGACTTATGAATACCTTCCTCCTGAATGCGTATGTGAATAATAGATGTAGACATATAGTTGCATGATTTCCAGTACCACTTTGGGTTTATCAAGAGGAAAGGAGAATGGGTCTATGTTAGTTAGCTGGTTTAAACATAGGCCACGACTCACGTATTTAATTCTAGTCAAATTGGGAGGCCACGAAGCACAAGGGTTGGAGCCTCCTTACTAAGGTGCATCATGCAGACGTCTTCTTGAAACTCTGCACACAGGGTGTATAGTCTCGTTTAAACTGCATGGAAAGAAATTGGAAATCTATGGACAGGCGGCTGTCAAATTTACTTATGCTGAAGTTGACAGTTTCTCATTTGACAAGATGATTTAATATACTGATCAGTGCTATTAAGTGATTCAAATATTTTCAGAGAAGTGTCATGCAGGCAGTGGGGCATACAGTCCAAACTCTTCACGTTTTCAGGGAAGAAGTAGAAGAGACACATGACAATCCATGTGCACCTGGAACTTACTGCATTGAAGAAAATTTTCAATTGGAAAAGAGAGATAAGCTCTCACCCCCTTGCCTCCCCAAAAAAGTAGCTTATTATTCTTTAGTTTAGAGAAAGGGTGGTGATGCCCATTAAAATAACATTTGGGCAAGTATTATACCAGTAGTTTGCTCAAGACCAAAACACGCTGAACTCTCCACTTACTTCTGCCAGTGGCACACGAAGTGATGTTAGATATAGAAGCAGAGGATGACTGACACTTCACATTTTTTGAGACACTGAGGAGTAGAATTCCCAAGGTAATGAATATCTTAAATGATTATCTTCTTTGTAGGTAGATGAGAGGAAAATTATAAAGCCCAAGTGGTGGGATCCTGGCATTCAGGATGGTCATAGAAGCTTTGGCTTCTTGGTTGTAGAGTTAGAGGATAAAATATTGGAACCAATCCCTTAAAAATGTGAATCAAAATTTTCCAGTAATGCTAATGAGAAGACCAGTGCAACTCTACTTAATATCCTTTACATGTGGCTTTTGTCTTTAACTCGACATTTTAGAATCTCTTTGTCCTCATGTTCTAAAATTTCACAGTGATACCTTTGGTGTAGATCTTATATTCTCATTAAGTCTAGCGTTTAGAAGCTTTTCCAATTTGAATACTAACGATTATAGGTCATGATAATTTATTGGTGTTTATTATATATTTTCTTTTCCAATTTCTGCCCATCTGTTTTCTCTATTCTTTATTTCTGGGACTTTCTTTAGTTGGCCACCTAGATTGAACATCTAATTTTCATGTTCTTGCTTTTTTCCTCTCTGTGTTCTTTAATCCTAATTTCTGAGATTTCTCTTTCAAAATTGTATAGATTTTTTAAAACATAAACTCTCATGATATTTTCAAATAACTTTTGCTGATTTTCTGATTTCACCTTTGTTATTATGTTTGATCAAGTCCATGCTATGTATCATACATTTACTTTTGTTTTCCTTCAAATAACTTTTTAAAAAAACAGAGAGGTACATGGATCATAACTTATAAGAAGCACATTATTATTTCATCTTGACTTTTAATTGATAGTTCAAGGCTATTGGTCAGCTTCCAATTCCCTGTGCTTACAACCTCCCACCATGTCACTATCCACATCTTTAAAACCCCAAATAATTTCACTGGTTCCCCTATATAGATTGACTCCCACCTCCACTGACAACTTCTGTTACATGTCTTCTGCTTATGATTTGGCTTCATTCATTCTCATCCTTATATTCTGCTGTCTATAAACTAGAGGCTACTAAAATAAAAGTAATTGCCTAGTCAGATTATTTTCTCATTACTGCTTCTGAGAGCAGGTATTGGGGTTGTGGTGGTATTAAGAACTACTCTGAGTAGTTTCAAATTTTTTTTCTATCTTCAGCATACCATTTTGCAAATATTATGGTATAAACTTGAAATGGTACTCTTGTATTTCTGCTAATATGTTTTTCTGCATTATAGTATCTTTGATTTGACTTATTTAACTTGTCTTGGTACAGAGATTCTGTGATAAAGCATAATTCCTTCATCTTTGGCTCAAAACAAGTTTGTTTTAAACAAACAGAAAACCCTAAACTAGAAATTTTACCTGCATTCCACACCAAACCAAGGACTATGACATAATTCCATTTCCTAGTAGGTACTGTTAACAAATTGCCTCAGATTTTGATTTATTTAAATAGCTTCACTATGTGTCTAAATAAATTATCAGCAAAACAATCCATAAAAACTCAAATCATAGCTGTAACCTTGAAAGAATCGGAACATAGGGCACTATCGTTGCTAAAAATCACCCTACATCACAACTGGAATTATTATAGGAAGATCATTATTTTTCTTTCCAGTCTAAACATTTGTCAAAGCTTACAGTTCTCGCACGTACTAAGGGAGAAGTTCTACCATATTAAAACATCAAAAAATATAATTAAGCAAACCATATTCAGGCTGATAAGGCACACACAGTAACAATCAATACATTCTGAAGAGAAAAAAAAACTCCTACAGTATATATACAAATTAAACTAAAATTAATTATTTACTTAGATGATGCTATCAAAAGCAATTATTTTGAAACTTCTGAACTCTGTTTTATCATTGCTATTGTCATTTTAAACCCAACTTATCTCTAATTAATTCACACAATTACAGACAGTGTTAGTATAATAAACATCCAGTTAGAATTAAAACGTCCCATTCAGAGAAAGAGAAAGATTCAGTACATATTTGTAAAGAGTAGTACTTTATCATTTATATTGAAAAGTTTATAAGGCTTCATAGATAGCTTTTTATGATTATATATGTCTTTGCATCTAATGATGGTAAGTGGGTGAGGAAGGGCTATGCAAAATTGTTAGACGACCAAGAAAGCTTCCCACACTGCCTGCCTGACCTAGCCTGCGGGATTTTTCTTCCTCTTTATATTTCTTTAAAGTTTATTAGTTTGTAAATTGTTGATTAGGACATGTGGAAATCCAATTCTATGTTCTTAGTCATAGATTTTAATAAGATAATATGTAAAAACTAATTAGAAAACTTATTCTCTATAGTCAAAGAGATATGTACTTATAATTATGAACTGTTTAAGTTGTTGGTCAACTTTGACATCCAGGTTTCTTTTGTCATTCCTTTTTCTTTTTAATATAATAAAGCACACAACCCTAGTTCCAAATTATGAGTCACTGTAAGAAATATGTTTAATAATTCTTGATTTTTTTATATTGAACACAAATCCAGAAAATAATAAGTATTCCTCAGTGAAGAGAGATTTCTGCTCTTTCTTATTTCACATTATTTATTTATTTTTCTCTCTCTTGTTTTTAATTAATTAATTACTTTTTGAAGGGGAGGAGGAGGAGGATTAGCCCTGAGCTGACATATACTGCCAATTCTCCTCCTTTTTCCTGAGGAAGACTGGCCCTGAGCCTACATCCGTGCCCATCTTTCTCTATTTTATATGTGGGATGCCTGCCACAGCATGGCTTGATGAGCTGTATGTAGGTCTGTACCTGGGGTCCAAACCAGAAAACCTGAGCCACTGAAGTGGAACATGTGAACTTCACTGCTGCACCACTGGGCCATCCCCCACACTATTTACTTATTAATTCAATTTATTTAAATATGAAATTTATTTCTCCATCCTTCTACTCCTGCCTCTGGCAACCTCCAATCTGTTTTCTGTATCTATGGGCTTGTTTATATATATATACATTTGTTTATATATATATATATATATATTAGATTCCACATATAAGAGAAACCGTACAGTATTTGTCTTTCTCTATCTAATTTCTTTCAGTTAGTGTAATGCTCTCAGGATTCATCCTTGTTGTTGCAGAGAGCAAGATTTTGTTCTTTTTTACAGCTGAATAATTTTTCCATTGTACGTATATGCCACAGTTTCTTTGTCCCTTCATCCACTGATGGACACTTAAGTTGTTTCCATATCTTGTCTATTGTAAGTAATGCTGCAACGAATTTGGGGGTGCATGTATCTTTTTGAGTTAGTATTTTAATTTTCTTTGGATAAATACGCAGAAGTGGAGAAGCTTTTTAGTTTGATGTAGTCCCAGTTGTTTATTTTTGCTTTTGTTCCTTTTGCTTTTGGTGTCGGATTCAAAAACTCGTCACTAAGACCTATGTCAAGGAGCTCACTGCTTATGATTTGTTCTAGGAGTTTTATAGTTTCAGGTCTTACAGGTATATTCTATTCTATTCATCTGTATGCTTGTTTTTATGCCAATACCATACACTTTTACTGTATCATATTTAATATATAGGGTGGGAGTGGAGGTAGAGCAAGGAGATTGACTGTTCCAATTTGGGATGTGGCATGATTATATTTCTACCTCTCCTTTATTTTATTCAGCATGGATGACCTTTTCTTCATGTTTTGTTATGGCATTTGAATATTTGTTAAAATATACCAAATATAATTTGGTGTAATTCTCAGCCAGCAAAGAAATCTTCATGTGTCAGGAGAAATATAAATTTGGCTAGCAAATGTCTTTCAGAATAGTTTGCTTTAATAGGAAATCTTCAATATTAAAATCATGATGTTTGGGCTAAAGTAATAATGTCAGCAGATTAAAGATATTGGGTATATGTTTGAGACATGCCTTTTGAGCAACCCATTCAAAATAATGGAAATTATCTTTAGAAGAACTATCACATAATCAAGTAATTTGTGCTGTCATTTTTTTCTGTATCTTTTCCCCCATTTTAAAAGTGTGAGTACTTTTTTCTCTGAAAATCAGTTGTACATCAATAAGAAATTTTAAAAATTTATATATTTTCTCTTTCTTTGCACAAAACATGAGAAATAATTTGTTCACATAAAAATTAATCGGAGATTTTTCTCAACACTGAAACAACAAAATAGAGAAATAACTAACTATTCTCTGTGAATAAATATTGTTCTGTAGGCATTTGATTGCATTTTTATTTGCGTGGTAGCACTCCTTCTGCTTTACACATAGTTGATACTCCAGCAGCACTAACTTCAATTGTCTATTAAAATTGAGATAATGATTCACAACATAATGTTCAATCAAATAGTAATGTCCTCCCAGTGTATTGGAGTCTCACAGATAAAGAGTAGGAAACATCCACCAAACACATTGACTTCATATATTTACCACTCTTACAGCAGAATTGTTTTGTACTTTGCATATCACAAGTTTAATCTGACTATAAAGCAAAATATTTACTATGCATCCCTAAGTAACCGCTCCTCAGATTGTGTGCCAGTGAAATTACGGAATGTAAGATAATGCCATTTGATGAAGAGATTCTTTTCTTGATAAAATATTATGATTCCTGTCCAAACAGAAAGCACAATATTTTTCATCAATTTTGTGATCAGTGTTCAAGCTTCAAGCTTCTCAAAAAAAGTGTAACAAGTTATGCAATTCTCTCTCTTATTTTCCTTTGGAAAATACTCAAATTTTATACAGAAAATAGTTTATGGCTGTTTTGGAAACATATCCCCAGACAGATACTTTTTTTTTAACGATGAAGAATTTTCACACTCTTTCCCTTTTGGTGAAGAGAAGGACTGTTTAACTAAATCAGTGACACATGGGGCTGGCCCAATGGTGTAGCGGTTAAGTTTGCGTGCTCCGCTTCAGTGGCCTGGGCTTCACAGATTTGGATCCTGTGCACAGACCTACACATGGCTCATCAAGCTGTTCAGGAGTGGCATCCCACATACAAATTAAAGGAAGATCGGCACAGATGTCAGCTCAGGGACAATCATTCTCACCAAAAATATCAATCAATCAATCAATCAATAAAACAGTCACACCAATTCAATTCTCCAAGCCCAAAAAGATTTATAGCCTAGTTTCCACAGATCATTTTAATATGTGTATTTATCAAGTTATCTTAAGTTGTAACGCTTATTAATATTTACATCTCTAATTTCTTCTTTATTGATTTACTTTTTTAAAAATCAGAAAAATGCACTAAAGTAACAATGAAAAACACAAAGTTAAACTAAACAGGAACAACAATCTGTTTAACTATCTGAAACAGTTAGAAAATAAGACAAAACTTATGAAATAACACTTCTCAGACATTAGATGATAGGCAACACAGGACTTTAATCCCAGAGAAAAAGATACCAAGTGGGCCTATCAATTTTATGAGATACTGTATAAAAGCAATTCCCAGGCCACGATGCAGGAAGGCAAACTCAAACAGAGGAAATTCCCTGTGATTCTTAGTTTCATACGTCAACTTGGCTAAGTTATGGCACCTAGTTGTTTGGTCAAACACTAGTCTAGATATTTCTGTGAAGGTATTGTGCAGATGTGATTAACGTTTATAATCAATTAACTTTAAGCAAAGGAAATTACCCTTGATAATGTGGATGGGCCTCCTATACTCAGTTGGAAGCCTTAAAAGCAAAGACTGGGATTTCCTAAGAAGTAAGAATTCTGCATCAAGACTTCCACACAGAAATGCTGTCTGAGTTTCCAGATTGCTGGCCTGCCCTACAAATTTCAGACTTCTCAGCCCTCACGATCGTATGGGCCAATTCCTTAAAATAAATCAAGAAGGTAGACAAAAATATGAATATGATAAGGAGAGAAATAAGAGATCCTGAAGAGATACAAATAAAAGTTTTGGGGACAAAAATGTGATATCAGAGATTTAAACATGCACTAAAAGGAATTGACACGAATAGCAAAATATCATTGCAATTGAAGACATACCAATACAAACTAGACAAAATGAAACAAAGAGGGGAAAATACTGAAAAAATGAACAAAAAATTAAAGACATGTGGGACAGTATCAACTCTCTAAAATATATAACTGAAGTCACAAAATAAGGAAGCATGGTGCAAAAAAGTTTGAAGAAGAAACTGGCCCAAAGTTTTCCAAATGTGATAAAAATATGAGCCAACCAATCTAAGAAGCTGAATGAAACTCAAGCAGGATATACATAAAGAAAACCACACCAATGCATTTTAACAGAAGTGTACATAGCCAGTAATGAAGAGAAAAATTATGGCAGCCAGAAATAAAAATATTTTATATATAAAAAATGAATAAGATTGACAGGTGACTTAATATCAGAATGTATGCAAGCTGGAGGCAATGGGACAACATCTTTAGAGCAGGGAAAGAAAGACAAGAAAACTCGTTAACTTGGAATTCCCTATACGATAAAAATCTCTTTCAAAAATGAAAGTAAAATGAAGTATTTTTCCTACAAACAAAACTGAGAATATTTATTACCTAGATATCTTCACTGTAAGAAATACTAAGGGAAGTATGTTAAGCAAAGGGAAAATGATACCAGATGCAATTGTGAATCTACGTGAAAGAATGGAGAGTGTCAGAAATGGGAAATATTTAGGTAAATATACGAAAATATATTTTTTTATTTTTAAAAAATCTCTTTAGAAGTTAGTGGAAGAAATTCTGAATATCCAAGGAAATGGCAGAAATCTAAATTTGGTATTCCCAAGTTTTCTTCCAAAAGAAAATTTAAAAAAATTTTAAACTGGCATAAGGATATTCACACAGATCAATGGAGGAAAACACAGAATCTGGAAACAAGGCCACATAGACCCAGTTAACTGTTTTTTATCAAAAGTGCCTAGATAATTAAATTGGAAAATAATATTCTTTCAATAAAGGGTGCTGGGAAAAAAATGGACATTCTTATCAAAAAAAAAAAAATTAAGTTTAACACTTACCTCTCCCTATGTAGGAAAATAAAAATAGACTGTAGGCTAAAATGAAAGCTAAAACCATAAAACTTCCAGAAGAAAAAAATTCATCAAATATTACACATAAAATTGATGAATTTTACCATATTTAACTATACTAAAAGAAACAGCTTTAAAAAAGAAGGGGATATTGATACAATATTAATCATCCATTTAGTACCAGGACTTTTCTGTATTTGGCCTCAATGTAAAGTATATAGTGGTCAGAAACCGCTGAGTGAGGACTAAGAGAGTCTTCCTTTGATCAGGATTCAGGTTTTCTTTAATGATCATCATTCCTGCTGTTTTCACTGGCTTCTCAACAATTTCTCACTCTCAATTCTGTTTCATTTGTGTGTAGGGGAAGTGAGGAGGTGGTGGTGATGAGCAACAGTAGGACCTGTGAATTTTCCTCTTAAGACAGGCAGAAAAGTGAATACAATGTTCACATTATCACTCTTATAGACATAATTTTATTTACAAGACCAAAATAGTAAACATTTATTAGGCTAAGTTGTGAGGGCTAATGAATGACCATTTAATTGTTATCTTTTGCATTTTTTAAATAAAAACGTACGTATACTAGATAGGTCTGTAGATTCATTTTTAGAATAGAGAAAAACAAAATAAAGTGAAGGAAAATTATAAATAAATAGGATGCTTTGATCTTGTTCAGAATTGAAGAATTAAAAACAAAATTTTAAAATTGTTCTTCGCAGAATCCCATTTTAAGATGAGGAAATCGAGGTTCATATACCCAAGACATTTCATAGCTAAGAGATTGCGGAAGTGGAAATATGACGTTCAATGACATTTTTTTCACATGAAATTATTTTCAAATATCTTCAGGTAATAATTTTGGGTAGAGTGAAATAAATCCAGCAGTTAAGAAACATATGATTGTTGACAAAAATTATATCACAAATTCTATCATAAATTCTCCTTTGGCCACTTTTGGGAGAATTTGTGACAGACCTGCTCTAATCCCTGTTGATACGCATATATCATTTGGGATTTTAAGTACCCTTAAGTGAAGCTTCTGGAAATAATTCTTCTTTCACACTATGATTCCAAGACAAATGTGTATACAAATAATATATATCTCACATTACATATATATTATGTGTATGCTACATATACGTATATACACATATATACATAATGTGAAATATACTCTATGCAAATAAAATACTCTATTAGGAAAATAAGGCCTAAATATTCAGAAGTTGTTCTTGAACTAAATTTCCAAATATAAATTTGGACACTTGTAAAAATATGTAGAAAAATAACCAATCAGAACATGATTACCAATAAAAATTTGGGGAGAAAGACATGTATATTTTCATTGAATGACTAAACTGCAGATCTTTTTCCAGTTTTATTGCTGTATAATTGACAAATAAAAATTATATATGTTTAAGGTATACAAAGGCTTGATATATGTGCACATTGTGAAATGATTACAACAATCAAGCTAATTAACACATACATCACCTTACATATTCACAGTTAACCTTTTTTTCCTTTTAGAGTGATGAGGAAACAAGATCTAATCAGGCAATTTCAAGTATACAATGCAGTGTTATTAACTATAGTCAGAACTTCTTTGTCTGGTAACTGAAAGTTTATACCCTTGACCAACACATCCCCATTGCTCCCCCCCGCCCCCCAACCCCGAGGCTGTGGTAGCCACCATCCTAGTCTCTGGCTCTACGACTTCAGCTTTTTTAGATGCCACATACAAGTGAGATCATACAGTATGTGTCTTTCTCCGTCTGGCTTATTTCACTTAGCATAACATCCTCCAGGTTGATCCATGATCCTGCTAATGGCAGAATTTGCTTCTTTTTTATGCCTAAACATTTTTCCGTTATATATGGAATAATATGTATACCATATTTTCATTATCCATTCATCCATCAAGGGACATTTATGTTGTTTACATGTATTGAATATTGTGAAAAATACTGCAGTGAATATGGAATTCAGATATCTTATCGAGATACTGATTTTGTTTCCTTTGGATACATACCCAATAATAAGATTTCTGGATCATATGGTAGTTTAATTTTTTGAGAAACCACCATACTGTCTTCCATAATAGCTCTACCAATTTACCTTCCGACCAACAGTGTACAAGGGTTACCTTTTCTTCACAGCCACATCAGCATTTGTTTCCTCTTGTCTTCTTGATAATAGCCATCCTAACAGGTGTGGGGTGATAGTTCATTGTGGCTTTGATTTGCATTTCCCTGATGATTACAGATGCTGAGCACCTTTTCATGTACCTGACTGCTGTTTGTGTATCTTCTTTGGAAAATAGTTTATTCAGTTCCTCTCCCTGTTTTTTTTTTTTTTTTTAAAGATTTTATTATTTCCTTTTTCTCCCCAAAGCCCCCAGGTACATAGTTGTATATTCTTCGTTGTGGGTTCTTCTAGTTGTGGCATGTGGGACGCTGCCTCAGCGTGGTCTGATGAGCAGTGCCATGTCCGCGCCCAGGATTCGAACCAACGAAACACTGGGCTGCCTGCAGCGGAGCGCGCGAACTTAACCACTCAGCCACGGGGCCAGCCCCTCCTCTCCCTGTTTTTAAATTGAATTATTAATTTTTTTGCTATTGAGTTGTATGAATTTCTTATAAATTTTGCATACTATCCCCTTATCAGATCTATGATTTGCACTTATTTTCTCCTATTCTGTAAGTTGCCTTTTCATTTTGTTGATGATTTCCTTTCTGTGCCGAAGTTTTTTAGTTTGATGTAGCCACATGTACTTATTTCTACTTTTGTTACCTATGCTTTTGGTATCATATTCCCCCCCCCAAAAAATCCTTGTCGCAACCAATGTCAAGGATCTTTTTCCCTATGTTTTCTTCAAGGACTTGCATGGTTTCAGGCCTTAAGCCTTCAGTGTATTTTCATGTGACTTTTGTGCATAGTGTAAGATAAAGGTCCGATTTCATTTTATTTTTTAATGTGGATATCCAGTTATCCCAACACCATTTATTGAAGAGATGATCCTTTCCGCATTGTGTATTCTTGGCACCCTTGTCATAGATTAATTGAACATAAATATATATATGTGGCTTTATTTATGGTATCTTGATCTTAGAGGGAAAGGTTTCAACCTATTGCTGATGATTATGATGTTAGCTATGGGCTTCTCACATATGTCCTTTATTAATTTGAGGTATGCTCCTTATATACCCAATTTGTTTAGAGTGTTTATCATGAAAGGGGGTTGAATTTTGTTAAATGCTTTTCTTCATCTATTGAGAGGATCATATGATTTTTGTCTTTCATTCTATTAATGTAGTGTATCACGTTTATTGATTTGCATATGTTGAACCGTCCTTGTATCTCAGGAATAAATCCCCCTTGATCATGGCAAATGATCCTTTTAATGTACTGTTGAATTTGGTTTGCTAGTATTTGTTGAGGGTTTTTGCACATATGTTGATCAGGAATATTGGCCTGTAATTTCCTTTTCTTGTAGTGTCATTATCTGTCTTTAGTATGTGGGCAATGCTGGCCTTGTAAAATGAGTTCAAAAGTGTTTCCTCATCTTCAACGATTTGGAAGCATTTTAGAAGCATTGGTATTAATTCCTCTTTAAATATTTGGTAGGTTTCACCAGTGAAGTCATCTCATCCTGAACTTTTCTTTGTTGGGAGGTTTCTGATTACTGCTTCAATCTCATTAGTTGTTATTGATCTGTTCAGGTGTTCTATTTCTTCATGATACAGCCCTGGTAGGTTGTATGTTTCTAGGAATTTTTCCATTTCTTCAAAGTTATCCAATTTGTTGGTGTGTAACAGTTCATAGTAATTTCTAATGATCTTTTGTATTTCTGTGTTATCAATTGCAATGTCTCTTCTTTTATTTATACTTTTTTCCTAGTCATTTCTATTTTTTTCTTGGTTAATCTAGCTAAAGCTTTGCCAATTTTGTTTATCTTTTCAAGAAACCAACTCTTGTTTTTTTTTTAAATTTTTTCTATTGTTTGTCTTGTTACTATTTTATTTATTTTAGCTTTAATTTTATTATTTCCTTCCTTCTGTGTTATAACATTTGGCTTAGTTTTTTCTTCTTTTCTTAGTTCCGTGAGGTATAAATTTAGGTTATTTGTTTCAGTTTTCCTTTTTCTTAATGTAGGCATTTATCCCAATAAGCTTCTCTCTTAGAACTGCTTTTGCCACATATCGTAAGTTTTGGTACATTGTGTTTCCAATTATTGTCTCAGGATATATTGTTTTTGTATTGTTTTTATGAGTATCGTGTGGTGGTATTCAGTAATTATTTCCTTCTGTTTTGTTTCAAAGTTTACTGAGATTTAATTGACATATAACCTGTTCAAGATACTTTTTAATTTCCCTTTTGATTTCTTCTGTGGTGTATTGGTTGTTTGAAGCATGTTGTTTAATTTCTACCTATTTATGAATTTTACAATTTTTCTCCTCCTATTGATTTCTAGTTTCATAACACTGTGGTCAGAAAAGACCCTTGATATGATTTCCACCTTCTTAAATTTCTCAAGACTTGCTTTGCAGCCCAAAACATGATCTATCTTGATGAATGTTCTGTGTGACCTTGAGAAGAATGTATATTCTGATGTTATTTAATGGAATGTTCTGTAAATGTTTGTCAGAGCTGGTTGGTCTACAGTACTTTTTAAATGCCCTGTTTCCTTATTGATTCCTGTCTGGATGATCTATCCAATGTTGACAGTAAGGTATTGACATCCCTACTATTATTGTATTTTTATCTATTTCTCCCTTCAATTCCTTTAATATTTGCTTTAAATAAGTAGGTACTCCAATGTTGGTCGCATATATATCTACAATTGTTATATCCTCTTAATGAATTCACCCCTGTATTACTATTTAGTGATCTTCTTTTTCTCTTGTGACCAATTTTGACTGTAACTCTATTTTATCTAATAAAAGTATAGCCTCTCATGCTCTCTTTTGATTGTTATTGCATGGACTATCTTCTTCCATCCCCTCACTTTAAACCTATATATGTCCTTAAAGCTAAAGTGAGTCTCTTATAGGCATTATATTGTTGAATCTTGTTTTCTCCATTCAGTCACTCTACATATTTTGATTGGAGAATTTAATCCATTTACATTTAAAGTAATTATTGATATTTCCATTTTGTTAATTGTCACTTTTTAAATTGTTTTTGACTGTGTTGTGGTTCCTTGTTCATCTTTCCTCTCTTGTTGTCTTCCTTTGTTATTTATTTTTTGTAGTGGTATGCTTTAATTCCTTTCTCTTTGTCTTTTGTGTATTTGCTAGAGGTTTTTCTTTGTTGTTTCCAGGAGGCTTACATAAAGCACCTCATAACAGTCTTTTAAAATCTGATACAACTTATCTCCAATTGTATACAAAATATCTGTACTTTTTCCTCTCTTCCCCCATATTTATACTACTGATGTCACACTTTACATCTTTTTATATTGCACATCCACCAGCAAATTGTTATAGCTATAGTCATTTTTAATACCATTGTCTTTCACTTTTATATTAGAGTTAAAGTGATTTATGTACCACAATTATAGTACTAGTATATTCCGAATTTGACTATATATTAATATTCACCAGTGAATTTTATAGTTTTGTATGATTTCATGCTGTTACATAGCATCCTTTCATTTCAATTTGAAGAACTCCGTTTAGCATTTCTTGTAAGGCAGGTATAGTGGCGATGAACCTCCTTAGCTCCTGTTTGTCTGGAAATGTCTTGATGTCTTCTTATTTCTGAAGGACAATTTTCCTGGTGTAGTATTCTTTGCTATTAGTTTTTTTTTCTTTCATCACTCTGAATATATCATCCCACTGTCTCCTAGTCTGAAAAGTTTCTGCAGAGAAGTCTGCTGAGAGCCTTATGTGGAGGTGGAGGGGGGTTTCCTTTATATGTGATGAGTTGTTTTTAGCTTGCTGCTTCCAAATTCTCTCTTTATCTTTGATTTTTAATTTTTTATTATAATGTGTCTTGGAGTAATCTTCTTTTGGATTATCTTTCTTGGGGCCCTTTGAGCTTTCTGTATCTGAAGATAAGTTTTGTAAGTTTTCAGCTATTATTTCTTTAAATAACCTTTCTGCCCCTTTCTTTCTCTCTTCTTCAGGGACTCCCGTGATATGAATGGTCCTTTACTCCATGGTCCTGTAATTCACACAGACTGTCGTCACTCTTTTTCATTCCTTTTTTCTTCTTTTCCCTCTTACTGGTTATTTCAAATGATCTGTCTTTGAGTTCACTGATTTGTTCTCTCATATGATTGAGTCTGATGTTGAAGATCTCTATTGAATTTTTCAGTTCTGCAATTGTATTCTTCTTCTCCAGGGTTTCTGTTTGGTTCTTTTTTTTATGATTTCTATTTATTTATTAAAACTCTCATTTTGATCATGCATTGTATTCCTCATTTTCTTTAGTTGTTTATCTGTGTTCTTTTGAATTTCATTGAGTTTCTTTAAGATAATTATTTTCTATCTTTGATAGGTAATTTTCAGATCTCCATTTATTTGTGGTTAGTTACTATACTTTTATTAGTTTACATTGGTGCCATCATATTTGCTTGATGTTTTGTGATCCATGTAGCCTTGCATTGATGTCTCTGCCTTGAAGGAGCAAACAGCTCTTCCCATTTTTACAGACTGATTTTGGCAGGTAAAGACCTTCTCTCATCAGTTCCCTCAGCTGATAGGATTACCTCCAAAATTACAGTTATGCTCAATTGGAGCCAGGTCATAAGGGCTTATGGTTTTTTATAGCTGGGTCTGCAGTGCAGCCCACAGTTGGCAAGCCTGTTTCCAGACACTTGAACAAGTGTGAATCCTTTCTGGTCTCTGGGTGGATGGGACTGCCTTTAGGACCTTGTTTAGTAAGGTGATGCTTGGATAGTGTCCATTTCAAAGTCCACAGCTGAGTCTGCAGACAGCAAGTCTATTACCAGATGGGCAGATGGGTATAAATCCCCCCAGCTTCCTGAGAAGTCTCCTGCTTAGACACTGTGTGGGTTCCTGAGCACACAAGACTGGTCCTGGACTATGGCTGAGAGGGGCTGGAACCACGTCTCAGAGCTGCTTCAGGGTCTACAGTCAAGACTGAGGTATGCAGATCTGTCTGTGGGGACACAGATGGATGTGTGTCTAACCAGGTCCTGGGTGGGCAGAACTCTTCCATGACCATGACTGGGAGGGACCAGAGCTGAGTTATAGGGCTATTTTGGAATATGTAATCACACTGTGGTTGGCATGCCTCCCTCCAAGAGGATGAACACGCCTGCCTCCTGGTCGGGTCCTGGGGGGGGGTGGGGGCAGAAATGCTTGTAGACCATGGCTGAGAGGAGTTCAATTTGAGTCACATGACCGTTTCAGAATCTGTTATTGTACTGAGGTTGGCTGGCCTACCTCCAGGGGCACTGATGGGCCTATCTCTTTGAGGGACCCTGGGCCAACAAGCCTGCTCACGGACTGCAGCTTGGAGAGGCTAAAGCTGAGTATAAGGCTGTTCTAGATTCTCTGGGATGCAGACATGACTGTCTCCTGCGAGGTCCCTGGGCCAGGAACAATATTAGTAGACTGCAACTGAGAGGGGCTGGAACCTAGTTACATGGCCACTTCAGAATGGACTGTCAGACCAAGTTCCATGGTCTTGCCTCCAGGGACTCCAGGACTGTGGCTGAGATGGCCTGGAGCTGGGTCACAGGCCACTTTAGAGTCAACAGCCAGGACCAAAGTAAGCAGGCCTGTTACCTGAAGCATAGGTGGGTGTGATTCCTCCCAGGTCCTTTGGTGTTTGATGCTGGTGGTAGAACCAAAGCCAAATAGGGTTGTAGCCGATTTCCCATGGGTATGAAGCTATTTCTCAGTCTATAGCCAGGACCATGGTCAGTGAGTCAGCCACCTGGGCATAGCCTGCCTTCTCAAAATGGCCCTTCTTAGTTTAGGGCTCCACTGGAGTTTCACAGTCTCCTACCTGAATCCCCATGTTCCCACAAAGGCACCTTTGTCTCTGGATGGCTGCCAAATATTATGTTACTGAGGGGAGATATGAGCAAGAGACCTCCTATTCTGTCATCTTGCTGACATCACCTTAATTGCAGATTTCAGCTTTTACTAATGCTTTCCATCCACCAATATGAGTGTTTGATGCTGGTTTGTGTGATGTTTGAATACATATGTTTCCATAAGTTTTAATGTCTTGCCTCAGCAATTTGACATTTTAATCACTAATATAAGAAATAAATGTGAAGTAACAATGAAATAGAGTAAGATGCATATTTATAATTTTTTTAAAAAATTTTCTGGCTGTAACAATCTATTCAAAGAGACCATAAAGTTTCATAGAGAAATGAACAAGCTGTTATGCTCATTAAAAGCTCTTAATTAATTTGCTTCCTTCAAGTGACATCCTTGCACACTGATTTAGGACACTGCACAAATGACAAAGATGCCACTGGAGCATTGGGAAGATTATTTAATGAACGCTCAACCAAATAAAGTACTATATGAATCATTTAATTGGATGAGTTGCTTAAACAACTCAGAGGTTTTTTTACACTCTTTTTGTCATCAGGTACAGAGGTGACTTTCCTTTCTTTCCTATTATTATTTTAATAGTGTGTGGAAGGATCGATTTGAAATTGAAAAGTCACCTCTAAATGCCAGTTCTCCTTAGTCACCAAAGTAATTTAGAATGTTAGAAAATGCATTATTTTTCTCTATATGTCATTTACTGTTTTCCATTGCTTTTTACTTACTTTTAAAAATTGATGATGTATATAGCTGTTAAATCTTGTTTCTGAAATATATGTCATAGTTTACAAACCTGATCAAATTTCATAAAAGAGAGGATGGAGAAGATGATGATAATTGGCAGGAATTTCTGTTTAAGTGGTAATGGCTGATTTGAAATGACAACACAACACATGGGGACAAGATTTATTGGTTCAGAATAAAGTTTCCATCAAGTTATTAAGATAACCAAATAGGTTACTTTTTTTAACATATAGATCCCAGCAAGGATGAAAAGTTGCATCTAAGAGTTTGTTGGGGATTTTTCCCTTTGGAAAATTCTCTTTTCTACCAAATTTCATTAAAAATCAGAGTCATTTTACCTCCAGCAAGGTGCCTCTGGTAGATTGAATTGAATGATTTTGATCACTATCATATTATGTTAGATTTGGCAAAGTCATATAAAATATAGAAATAGTTTCCTTTATTTAAAAAATAAACTGGCTGTAGTAAGCATCCCAATGGTTTATTCTAGCTTTAAAATAAATCATTTTAAATATATTTGAGTATGTTATAATAGCAACAATTTGAGAAGGAGGGCCATTTCTTATCACTTTTCCTTTGCTACATATTTCCTTTGTCTCTATTCTGCTTTACTCCCACAAATCTGAAATTCAACTCCTCTTCATTCTACAGCGTAACACAATTATATTTTATTTCATTTTGCCTCCCTGTGCTTCAGGCTACATATTTTCTTCTAATCTATCTTTACTTCATTAATTCTTCTTTCGTTCATTCAATTCATTCTTCCAAAAACAAATAACTACAGCATTGTTAATAGGCAAACTTAATCCACTTACATATATTATGATCACTGAATATATATTTTGTCATGTATTGTGTTTACTGTTTACTAGGTTTTCTTGTTTCTTCCATTCTCAAAATTTCTCTCTACAACACACATGATCCGTCTATGTTCTTGTAAATAACAATTTCCAAGAACTCTAGGCTGCTTCATTCTTTGTCCACCATACTCATGAGACAACACTGTGTAGGGCGGAAATTAACTTTGTTAGCCGAGTGGTTTTTCCACATTACTTCTTTACCTGTGGGACATATGCTCGACCTATTTTGTTAAGGAGAATTTCCCCAATTGTACAGTTTTTTTGAAGTAGTTAATATTTATCTTAGTATTTGTCCCAGGACTCTTTTCTACTCTTTTCGTCCATAATTTGGACATTTTTTGAAAGAAAAATAAATGGTCTGACATTTATAGTTGCCTTTTCCTATCTGTGCAGTATGCTTGTTTGTTAGTTTGATTTTTGGTATGTATTATTTTGGGGTTGCTGCTTTCTCTGCTACATTGTATCTACAATTATGTCTTGTATGCTGTTTATTTTCCAGACAGTCATTAGTGTTTCTTTTTTCTGTTGCCTTTCTTTGTGAATTTATTGCTCTTGTTTACATCTCTCTGCCATTTCAGTAACTTTAGAGTGAAATGGGCGGTAGATGCGTCTTCTCCTTTATTCATTCCAATAAACATTCATTGTGATCCATTTCATATCAGACATTCTTCTAAGTGCTGGAGGTATAATAATGAATAAAACAAATTCACTGATCTAATTGTCCTTATAATTAGATGTGTGTGTGAGAGAGAGATACAAATAGTGTATAGATAAATCTATAATATTTCAAATACTGTGTGATGTTACAAAGAAAAATAAAACAGTGTAATAAAACTGGTAAAGAATGAAAGGAGGGAGGTGCTGTTTCAGATAAGGTCATCAGGATCAGGGAAAATATCTCTTATAGGAGCCATTTCCTCAGGTACTAGAATGAAGGGAGGGAGAAACCAGGTAATATGTGAGTGCAAACCTTTTCAGAAGAAGAAAAAATAGATGTTTGATATTACTTCTTTATCAAAAGTAAAGGACTAGTAATACTTTATGCAGCACAATAAAAATACAAAACAGAGGGGCTGGCCTGGTGGTGTAGCAGTTAAGTTCGAGTGCTCTACTTTAGCGGTCTGGGGTTCACCAGTTTGTATCCCAGGCACAGACCTATGCACCACTTACTAAGCCATGCTGTGGCAGGTGTCCCACATACAAAGTAGAGGAACATGGGCACCGATGTTAGCTCAGAGCCAATCTTTCTCAGCAAAAAGAGGAGGATTGGCAACTGATGTTAGCTCAGGGCTAATTGTACTCAAGAGAAAATCTTAAAAATAAAATACAAAAGAGATTAAAAATATTCTATGGAACAAAAGATATGGTGGGTAATTTGAACTAAAGGAATCTAGTATTTGAAAGCTAAAATAGTCTTGAATTGTAAATATGAGGAAATGAAGCTAAGAAACAGAAGTGATATGTGTGTGTGTTTAATGTCTTGATCCTTCCTAGAGATAAAACATACAGCCAACTAGTGGCCATCTATTAATTCATTAAAGTGAGAATTCAAGTGACATATATTAATAAAATACATCTAGATCATGTGTAATATTATTCTGTCAGCAATATAGAATATTTTCACCTTATGTGCTTTCCTAAAGTCACTAATATGGAGGCAATTGGTATTTGAATGGGATAATTCAAGGAATGCTTTGCCTTTTGCTTGTTACAGATTCACATGACATTTATCTCTTGAAAATAGTTTGCTCAGGTGGGCCGTCCTGATGTCCCAGCAGTTAAGTTCTCACCTTCCCCTTCAGCGGGCTGGTGTTCACTGGTTTGGATCCCAGGTGTGGACCTATGCACTGCTTGTCAGGTCATGCAGTGGTAGGTGTCTCATATATAACGTAGAGGAAGGTGGGCACTGATGTTAGCTCCGGGCCAGTCTTCCTCAGCAAAAAAAAAAAGAGGAGGATTGGTGTCAGATGTTAGCTCAGGGCTAATCTTCCTCAAAATAGAAAAAAAAAAGAAAATAGTTTGCTCATTATTAGCACTATCACATTATCATGACATGATATTTCAGGGCTTTGGGGATGCAGTGATCACTGTAAAGTTCACCAGCACTGTTCAATACATACTTCTAGAGTGTCTTGATTATTTCAATTAATAAAAAGCAATGCCTAAAAGGGAGACATATAATATAAATAGGGAAGCACATCTGAGACAATACACATTTCGCATATCATGTTATATCATAATAGAAAGAAAGGAATTAAAATGAAATCATCTCTTGCCAAAAAAAATTACATGAAAAAGACATTACACGTATTGAAAAACAGCCCTTGCCTTAACTGTGACTGAAAGCAGACACCAAAAATAACGGGGTTCAGATATGAATCAAGGATTTGACCAGAATTTAAAATTTCCACGTTAATTTCTGTAACATTATATTCAATAAAAAAATTTCTCCCAACCGATAATGTTTATACATTTGACAAAAATTTATTTAAATATTAGTTGGTGGTGCTTTAATTATCAACTTTACTTTTTAAAATTTGAATATAAACTTCTATATAACAAACATTAACATTAACTTTATTTTTACAAAAATCAACTTCGTATTGAAAGGTCGAATTTTTTTTTTACTGTTGCTTTTCACTGGAGATAATTTGTGACATTTTCCTAGTAACTGACAGCCCTAAAATTTAATTTTATTGCTAATACAGTCACTGCTACATACTTAGCTAATTGTTTTTGGATATTTATTTTAATGGTCTTTTTTCCTCTTGAAAGTACCAACAATATTTCTCACAAAGTAGTGTCTTTTTTCTTGATTTCCTGGATTAATGTATAACCACTTTATTGTACCTCTTGACAGAGCAATTAAGATTAATGCTTTTCTTTCTAAGTAGATATTATTAAATAGTATACAAGTATTAAAAACATAGGTATATGTTAATATATGAATAACGTCACATAAAGTATGTGGATACATAAGTAGAAAGATATATGGTGTAACTAATAAGACTTTTAATACGATTGTATTTTGTGTTGCAGAAAAGATGGTTATATAATAACAAAGTGATGATGGTTCTGTCTCCTAACCCAGAAACTGCAAAGTAAAGCAAATCAACAAATAAAGCAAATTGGCATCAACCACATAGAGCACATCATGAGATGATGCCAGACGTAGTACATTGTGTGTCAAAATAATTGGTAACTCCAAAAGGACACAGAAATCCCATTCCTGACAGGTGGTAAATGTAGTCATGGTACACAAAGTTAATCAGAACAACATATAAATTCTCAGAATTTGAAATATATGTTGATTTACCAACAAAAATAGGGACATATCTAAGTGAGTAGAATGGAGATGGGGAAGTGTGTATGATATTGGGTAAACAAGCTCACTTCTTGTCTCTGTGGTAGGATCATTGAAAGATTATACCTAAGATAGAAAAAAATCATAAAAATTAATTACGAACATACTAGACATTGGAAGGAATGTTAAGGAAAGTAAATAGAGATAATTTTGGCAAATGAGAAAGATGGAAGAGACGGTGACGGCCAAAATTTGGAGCCTCTTTTCCCCAACAGAAAAACAGCATTCGGAGCCATATGCTAAATTCGAAAGAGAAAAGGCATGCCCATTCCTCAACCCGGAACTCATTGGCTCCGACATAATACTAATCATCTAGGAATGCTTCTACAGGGGTGGTAATAATATTAATTCTGGAGAGACAATACTTAAAACTATAGCTTTAACATGGAAGCTATGGGGATTCATGCACTCTTTGTTATTTTCAGTATAGCATACTCATAATCGCATAGGAAGATGTGATTTAAAAACAAAGTTAATAAACCTTCACCAGTGGAAAGTTCTCTGATGTGTCAAATTCTTACCAAGTGTCTGGATTATTGCAAATTGAGAGAACAATGTAGAAGCTTACCACCACCACCAAATGGGAGAGGAGACAAAAGCAGATGAGTGAAACTAGGGAAAGCTTGAAGGATGGCAAATGGAAGGGAGGTCACTCCTGCTAACTTAGCAGAGTAGAGGAAGCTGAAACTTAATTGTCTACAAGAGAATGACGTGAGAAAAAAAAGAAACTTATTTGGATCTCAAGAATCCAGGTAAACTCAGAAATTGGTGGTAAAAAATACCCCTGAGGCTTCAGTATTTGTGGAGTGAAAAGACAAGATCTGGTAGAAAATGTGTGTGTATGCATAAATAAGACTCCCAGAATTCCTTTCAACAATCTCCACTAGAAAGGCATCTTCCCCTCATGCACAGTGGTATATGACAGACACTTATTATATACAAAAAGGTATATCAGAGAAAATTTAGAATTTGGAACACCAGACACAGCTAAAGTGAGACAAATGGGGCGCTAAGTCCAAATCTACGTTCTGAAGGGTGAGACGTAGCACCAGTTGACTACACCTTTTTGCCTCCCATAGTTCAGGTGGAAAGGTGGGAATTAGAAAATTTCTTAGAGGAGGAAATGAAGAGCTAGGAATTGATTTTTAGTGGCTTCCCATTAATACACCACACCTCTGACTGACTAACACGTGATGAAGAAAAGAAGTCAACAAGCTCCACCAATGAAAACAAAGCACCTAATTTTATTTTCAGATGCCAGAACCTCAAATAATGAGTTATTTTCAAGGGAAAATATTAATAGTGGCTTTCCTTAGGGAATTTAGGAATATGAAGATTTCCATTTCAAAACAAATTCCTCCTGCATGATATTCGAGGGTAGTAGATACACAATCCAAGCAAGACCAAAAAACACCTTACTTTTAGCTGGGGTTTTGGGCTCCAAAGCCCATGATAAATCTGCATTAAGCTAGACTGGATCTTCTTTGGAGCTCCTTCTTATGTTAGGCTCCTAAGGACCCTTGAACCAGATAAACAAAACTCTATCTTCCCCTACATCAATTCCCAAACCTGAGTGTCAAGCCAATCCACTCTAATGCAAGAAAATATAAAAAGTAGATCAACATACACACCTTTCTGCATCAGAAGGAGAGGAGGACAACAGCTGGACAGAGTTCTATGCTTGGCTCACTGCCCGAGCAAGGCAGAGATACTACAGCTGTCTTGCATAAAGTCCCTTCACATTGATTGTCTAGCCACAGAGTGCTTACCATGCTTCAGACCTAACAGTGATATGGAATATTTTAATCAGTGGCATCAAGCAGTCTTTGGGGTAGGGACACATATACACTGGGGGCTTGATCCTTGAGAAATTATATCCCTTGCCCAAATCGCCTGGATCCAGTGGTTCGGCTGGTTTGTGAAAGCAGGGAACTGGAGTCCAAAGCACTGATCCTTTCCCACTATGCCACAGTCTCCTTGATACAACATTTTCATTAACATTCTATTACTTGACCTTCTCAAACCCTGTGAGAAATGCAAAGAAGGTATTCTAATTATTCTACTATTTAGGTGAGGAAACCAAGGTTCAGGGGGATTTATTCACTGTGTACAACCAGTAAGTGCCAGAGTGGGGGTGACTTATGCCTTATGATACTGAGTCCGATTCTCTTGCCAATCTACAACTGCTCAAGATTTGTTAAGTCACTGCTGCTTTCTGTTCTTGACTCATATATAGGCAGCTTTAATTCAGTCATATTCATAGGAGAATAATATAATACATTGCTTGGCTATCTTGATCTGTCTATTAGAGTTAAATAGTAACTCAGGTATACTTATTTTGCACAATACATTTTGTTGATAAAAAAAGATGTTCTGAGAACAGTTAGATCATCTGAGGTTTTACTAAATCATGTGAACCCCTTTTCACACCTCACTGACTACGTGCAGATTCAGAATTCATTCACTTCAATATCAGGGATCTCAAGTCAAATGCATATTCTTTTTTCTGTTTTATTAATTCAGAATTTGAGGTGGCATGGATGTCCTTTAGTTAGCTTATGTTTGAATTATTCATCCCACCTCTGAGTCTGAAACAATATGGAAGAATATGATTTCAGACATATGGAATATTATTTTTGTGAAGCTGAAATCTGTAGGTGGAGGTAAGGTTAAAAATTAAACAAGAGGTATGGGAGATAGATTCAGGAGATCTCGGTAAACTATAATAAATGTTGGAAGAAGTTGTTGATGTATATATAAATGATGCTAGCCTTATGCTGAGTCAATTTTCATCTTCAGCTTCAAAGAGCTGGGAGGAGTCTTTAAGTTTCATCTAAGTAGCCTTATTGTCAGGAAAGACTGCTTTACCCAAACCCTTTACGAAGACTTCACTAGCTTACAGAGACTCAATGAAGTCATTTTAAAGCCAAAGGGAAAAACATAAAAAGGCTCACGTGTTTATTAAATGTTTAAAAAGTAAAAAGAGCCACTGTTCATTTAAGAAACACCACCACGTTGTCATAATGAACGTATAATGAAGTGAAGAAAGGCTAAGAATAACAGAGCAGAAGTGTTAATAAAGCTGTTAGTTCCATTTAGTGGACCACAAGAAGCTGATTGGAACTCTGAGATGCTTATCATTTCAAAACTGATCGCATCTGAGACCGAAACAAACAAATAAACAAAAGCCCTCCAACAATCTTAAAAATAAATATTCCTCAGAATGAGGGTTGGGTGGATGGAGAGAAGAATAACATCTAAAGGAATATTGAATCTACACTGGTAAGTACACAAATGGTCCTATACCATTCTTTAGAAACTGTTTAATGACTATCACAGTATTCAATTTCAGCTTATAGAAGTGAATCTCTTCTTCTACCCCAATGACTCCCTTATTTCATAAACTTTTATTTAAACCATCATCATGGGTAAAGTCCTCTGCCAAGCATCAGAGGCAAAGAAAGACATGAAATAGTTTCTGCCCTCAAGGAGTTCAAAGGTCAGTGGGAGAAAAATCAAGCTAAAATCTAAGAGAGCTATGTGGTCACATCATACATCTGGCTGGACTTATTCATTAACTGTCAAAGAATGAGTAAGAAGAATTTTCAGAGATGGTTCTGAATTTTCTGGTTTGTGCTTCCTGATGGATGGCAATGTCATGTACTGAGATGATATACCAAAGAAGAGAAATAGGTTTGCATATTTCTTGGGGAGAATTTTAATAGTCAGTTGCACATACACAGAACTCAGAAAAGATCTGAAAGATAGATATAAATTTGGGAACCACACGGATAATAATCACAGAGTTGAATATGTGAAAGCTTCCTGGAAAAAAAAAGAAATAAGAAAACACGTGCAAGAACAGAAACCTGAAGATTATCACAGTGTAGTTGGTGACTGGAGAAAACCTGTCTCTAAAGAAGGCTTAAACTGGATCCCTGGTGAGGAAAGAGGAAGCGAAGGAGACTGTGGTGCTGTGGAAGTCAAGCGAATTCATACATAAAAAGAACTTGGCAACAGTGTCAATTCAATGAATGAAACAGAAATCAGCACCATGTCAAAGCTTTGTTTTCATGTTATTGATTAAAATACTTTAAAGTTAAAAGCACTTAAGTTTACATTATATTATAATGTAAAGAAATATCTGCTACTTAGAAGAGAATTGATTTTCATGCCTTCTCCTGCTTTTAGAGTTGTCCACATCCCTTGGCTCATGGACCCATTTCCCCACCTTCAAAGCCAACAACAGCCAGCTGAATCTTTCTCATGTTGATTGCTTGGACTGGGACTCCTCTGCCTCCCTCTTCCCCACTTGAAGATTCTTGTGATTATATCTTGGGTCCACCTGGATAATACAGGTTCATCTCCTTATTTTAAGGTCAACTGATTAGCAACCTTAATTCTACCTGCAACATTTATTCTCCCTTGTCATGTAATCGAACGTATTCACATGCTCTGAGGATTTGGACACAGACAGCTTGGGAAGCCATTACTCTTCCTACCAGGAGATTTTCCTGGTTTATTAATTCTATCACTTTACTTTCAAATGTTGCGTTTCATGTAAATTAATTATCCTCAAGGTAAGCCGAATATACCTGGGTCTTTTTCCTTTTTCAACTTGATTTACTAATCTCTAGTTTTAATATAGGTGAAGCAATAAATGTGATGCATTATGCTAACTACTAAATTTGCTTAACTCTACTTTCCTGTTTTTATTTTTTTATCACGCATTTTTATTGCTTCTCTTTTCTTTCTCTTCTTACCTTCATAACCTTTATTTACACACCTCCTTTATTTTTACTCCTTTACTTTTTGACACAAACCTATTCATGAACTTAATACTACTTATTTATTTAGTGAACTTCCCATCCTATAGTCTTGTTCTTGTTGCATAAAGGTATACTTCAACTGTTTAAACACAAAATACATTTCTATACTCGTTCAGTAGATATAATATGTTATATTGAATTCATTCCTTTGCATTGTTTCTTCCTGCTCTTTAGTTCTTTCTGCTTTCATCTTTCTTCTCTATAAATATATTGTACACTAGATATTTCATCAAGGTATTGTAGGTTTTGCACTTTGTTAGTTTTTTTAATATATCTGAAAATATATGCCTTGATTAATATAGAAACCTGAATGTAGAATTCACGTGACACTTAATTTCCCTCAACACTTTGAAGACATTACTCCATTGTCTTCTTACATCTGGAATTGCTAATTCTGCCATTATTCTATGATTATTCTGTAGTTAGTCTAATTTCATTCCCTTGAATATCATTTTGTTTCTTTCAGGTAGTTTTAATATTTTCTCTTTATCATTGATACTTTGAAGTTTGACTCCTCTTTATCTAGGTGTGAATTTATATTTAGTATATATCTTTGTTGGCATTTATGGGTTTTCCACCTATAGACTCATATTTTTCATCAGTTCAGATAAATTCGTGGTTATTATATAGTTGAATAATTACTCTGGCATTACCTCTATTCTCTCTTCCTGAAACTCCTATAAGACATATATTGAAAGTTTGTTAATCTTTCCTCTTTTCTTTTAAATCCTGTCATATTTTCATTGCTTTATTTCTATGCACTGCTATCTAGGTCGATTCCTTGTTAGTAGCATCCAGATTATGTATTTTCACTTTGGCCAAGTTGAGTCCAGGTTTTCAAAATGTTCTAAATATTTCTAACTATTTCTTTGCATATCCGCATGTAATACTTTTAAAACACGAACACAAATTCTTTGACACTCCTCTCACAAAAAGCGGAAGCTGTCTCTTTTTAAAAATCAGCCCAGCTTGGTTACTCTCTTATAACACATAGCAGATGGAGGAAATGATGCTGCAAGTCTTCTGACACTCTGTGATAAAAGGAAATACATCTTCTGCCTCTCTTTCCTTTCTCTGTCTCTCTGAAATTTTAGACTTCTTAACTTCCACGTAACACGTGTGGCTATCCTAAAACCATCCTCCTATGGAAGCCTTATGTAGAGACAACATGAGGATTAAAACAATACTCAAGAAGACTCCATCTGCTCCAGGTCTCAGATGTCCATGTCTTTTATAGCTCAGGCACCAGCCATGTGCATTAGAAAACTTTCAGATCATTCAGATTCCCAGCTTTTGAATCATCCTAACTGATGCTGAGTGGAACATATGAACTTCCTCTTCATGACCGATCTAAATTCCTGACCACCCAAATCTGTAGGGTAATAAATATTGGCTGTTGTTTCTATGCTAGAGAGTTTTAGGGTAATTTGTTATACAGCCATAATAACTGCATTGGATTTTTGTACCAAGGTTTGGGGGCTGCTCTAATAAAATCCTAAAAATGTAACAGTGGCCGTAGGATTGGGAAGCAGGTATAAATTGTTGGGATGGGAGTTGTTGAAGGGACTGTTAATGGAAACGTGATGTCCCTGAGGAAACTGTTGGTGGAGGATTGAAGGGATATGAGAAAAATGGCTTTAGAGGCTGGAGGAAAGGTGTTTTCATTATGTAGTAGTGGGTTATTAGCAATGCCTTTGTCAGTGTTATCATGGAATCAGAAAACTAAACGGTTTAGCTAAGGAAATTTCTAGGCAGAATGTTAATGTACTGTCTAGTTTATGGAATAGTCTAGTAAAATTTGAGAGGAAATAAGCTAAAGGAAGAACTGACAAATATAAAGAAGCCAGGGCCTTCTTCATATTCCCAGCCTCTCCAAGATTCCTACATTAGGAAAGGGCTTCAGAGCAAGTGTCAGATCGAGGTGGGACTACAAGATCCTTTGTTAGAACCTATGAACGATATAAGGTGATGCTTCAGGAAACTGCATGGACAAAAGTACCCGAAGGGATTTTAAAGGTGCCTTGAAGATCCTCTCCATTAAACAATAGAGCTTATGAGGATCTTAAAAGTATTGTCTCTCAGCAGCTTTACAGGAAGCCCAAAGTCAAGAAGGGTTTATCTCAAAGATATTTGTGTGTCTCATTTCTAGGGGTGGGGATTATAGATTGATTTATAAGGAACCTACACCGTTTAAAAAGAATAATGTTAGTTTAGACAAGGAGAAGAATCAGTACAAAATAAAAGAAGGCTTTGGATCTCAAAACTTCTATGGGAATGAAACCAGATGGGAAACAACTTAGCTGCACAGGATATTTTTTTTATGGAAAATGATGGATAATTTAAGAAGCAGAACCAAGAATCTAGACTAGAAGGGAAGAGCCAAGAGCAATGTAGGATTATTCTCAGACTGTAGGACAGAGTCATAATTAAGAAACTGGAAATACAAGCTTGATAGAATTTCAGAAATGCTATGGACCAGTGACTCCTGTTTCTATCCCATTTTTCCCTTTTTGGATGAGGAGTTCCTATAGTTGTTATCTTACATCTGTCCCACTATTTTATGGTGGGTGTGAGAAGTGCAGATAACTTGCTTCTTTAGTTCACAGGGCTTTGGGGTGAGAGGAAATCTTCTTGACAAGCTGTATTGAGGGAGTGCACCATTAGCACTCTAGTTCTATGTAGGCCTGATTTAATTAATGAGATCTTCCATCTTGAATCTCATCCTGATACTTTAAAAACTCAGAGTTTGAGGGGGCAATCTTTGGAGGTGGTAAGTGTATATTTCAAGTTTAAAGAATGTAATCAGAGGCAGACTGTCATGGTTATAAAACATGCCTGAAAGTTATTTGACACTCCTTCCACAAAGGATGGAGTCTAATCTCCCTTCCCTCAAATATGGTCCAGCTTTAGTGCTCACTTCTAACAAATGAAATGTGGCAGAAGTAACACTGTGTGAGACTGGAAAGCAGGTCAAAAAAAAAAAAAATAGAGCTTCCTGCAATGAGCACCTCTCATCCTGGAAAACGAAGACGGGCCAGAAATGAGCTGCCACTTACCCTTTTTCAAAACCTCGGAAATCTGAACCACTGTGTCAGAAATCCAGCTGGCTGCAAGCCACCATAGGGAATAGACCATCTAGAGAGAACATATAGAGATAAAGATACTTGAGGATCCCCAGCTATTTCACGTCAACTCTTCCAAGTCTTCCCAGACTAGACTCAAGACATGTGAATGAGCAAGGCCTCTAGATGTTTCCAGTCCCTAGTCCTTGAACTGCCACAGTTGACATCAAGTGGGACAGAAATGAGGCTTTTCTCTGTACTTTCTTCAGGTTTCTGACCTATAGACCTCAGGATAATTTTTGTGATAAATATTTGTTTGCTGTCACTGAATTCTGGGGTCTTTTTACACAGCCAGGGGAATTAACAACACATGATCTTTATCCATACCTGTCAGTTTTTGTTTCAAAATTACTTAGTTTTCCATGTAAATGTTATTTTTTTAAATCGCTTTGAAACTCTTAATTTTAAAATTTATTTTATATTTTTTGGGGGGATTTACCTATTATTTATATCATTTAGAATAACTTCAACTTTTTGACAAGTTAGTTGGCTTTTCATTTCATCTAAATTTTCTTCCTGTGTTTTGAAGATTTTATTTTTAGATTTCTTGTTAGTGCTGTTGAGTTGATTCTGACTCCTAGTGACCCTGTGTACAGCAGAGTGGAACCTGCCCAGTCTTCGTGCTCCATCTTTTCACCTTCTGGTGCTGTATCAGACACTGCTCCACTGCTGTTCACAGGGTTTTCATGGCCAATTTTTTCAGGAGTGGCCGGGTTCTTCTTCCTAGTCTGTCCTAGAGTGGGAACTCTGCTGAAACTTGTCCACCATGGGTGACGCTGCTGGTGTATGAAATACTGGTGGCCTAGCTTTCAGCATCACACAGCAACACAGCCAGCACAGTATGACAACTGATAGACTGGTGGTGTGGGTTACCCAACTGGACTGTGGCAGTAAGAGTACTGAATTTTAACCACTAGACCACTAGGTCAGGCTATTTTCAGATTTACCTTGAGGTTATTTTTTTTCTTTTTCTGAGCTTAGTCATTTTGTCTCTCATCACTGTCATTTTATCCAGCTGCTTCATTCTACCAACTAAATCTGTTTCAGAACTTGGTTGCATTTTTAACTGAAGGCTTTTATGTGATGATGATGCTATAGATGTAGATACAGATATTTTCAAGTAGTTGTCATAATGCTCTATCCAGGTTTTATCTGCCTGCTATTTTTATTTATTCCTACTTACACACATAAGCAACATGACACAGTCTCAGAAAGTAATCTGATATTTTTTCAGCCTACTTTTTTTTGGAGAGAGACAGGAGTTGCATCCATTAGGCAGTTGTAAATTTTCCTCCTATCCTTTGGATAGGAGGAGATGGAAATCACCCAAAGACCACAGAAATATTGTTACCTTGCTTTGACAGTATAACTCTAATAGTAGGCCACAAATTTGTTGTGGCCCACTCTGCGTGTTTGCTTGATTTTCTCCAGAATCTTGAGTAGTTCAGGCATAGACAGAGTGTCTGGTAGATGGATTCATTCAGGGATGGAAGTTTGCTGGTGGATACAAAGAAAAAGGGAAATGAAATAAAAAGTTGGGTATTCATACAGGATTTGTTGCGCACTGGACAAAGCAAAATTATCTATATAGGCACAGGAAAGTGCTGACAAGGAGAAAGGTAGAAATCAGAAGATGAGGGAGCCCAGTGTGTGGAAGATCTAGTTGTTTCAGAGCAGCTGGGTGACAGACAGATGTATGAGATGTAATCAGAAAGTGGAGTGTTTGCATTTAAAAATTTCTGATCCAGACCATTTAGGATGATTTAATGACACAAAATGTGTCTATGTGAGTGAATAGAATGGAGATAATATTCACCGTAATTGAATGATCCAAGCTGGAGCATTGGCGTGGGATCCTCATAGACACCAAATTCCCCAGAATGATGGCAGGACTAGAAAGACATGAGCTAGCTGATAAAATAGGCCACTTAATGATAAGAGGCCAGGCTGTTGATGGCTTGACCATATTAATGATGTGAGAAAATAGTCATTTACATCGTTATTTGGCAAACAGTAGATATCTTAAAGAATATATATAATATAAATTTTATAAACACACGACTAAATAAAATCTACACATTTATGAAATGCTAAAAACTGCCAGAATTATGAAGGACAAAATGTTAAGAGTGCTTAAAATCTTTGTGTTTTCTGGTTTTGTACATTTTTCTGTAATTGTTGTGTTTTGCTCTTTGTGATAAAAGAGTAAGAAATAGATATATTTCAAGAATATTTATATATATTTGAAAAACTTTAATGATCTATATATATGTATATATATATAAATTATCTTTGTCTTATTTTCTTTCAGTGAAACATGTTACAAGGCACACACACAAAAATTTCCAAATGAGGAACATTATGATATTATGTGAGAAATACTGAATATGTAGTCAAGATCATTAAATAACTGGACAAATATTTTATTAGCATGTCTCTTTGCCTTTAGAAGATTTCCTTCTCTCTCTCTCTTTTATTTTTCTTTCTTTTATTTTTACCAGCTTAAAAGAGTGGTTTGAACTAAATGGTCTTTAACATTGCTTCTCAACTGTAACATTACTGTGTTTTAAGGGTTTTTAAATTATCTACTATGAGCTAATTATTCTAAATTGTCCTTACGATAAAAAGCAAAAAATGAGATGGGATTGCTGACTATAAAGCTATTAAAATTGAAATGATCACATAAACATGCTTTCTAAGAGGACTTTTTCCTGCCCCATGTGTCTGAATGTTATTTGCCATTGTTTGAGTGTCCTTTGATGAAACTCTAACACAATCATCTTTGTCATAATTTTGCTAGAAAATAATTTTACCACAATGTTCATATTTCTCCATTCCTATGTCATATCAGTAGCAATGAAGGGATCATGTCTAAAACAGTGACATCTGGTGGCTTGCAGTGAGGTTGCAGTTACTATATTTAAATTTTAATATAGTCATGTGTCTCACAACAACGTTTTGGTCAAAGGTAAACTGCATATACTATGGTGGTCCCATAAGATTAGTACCATATAGCCTGGGTGTGCAGTAGGCTGTACCATCTAGGTTTGTGTAAGTACACTCTATGATGTTCACCCAGTGACAAAATCACCTAACAACGCATTTCTCAGAAGAAATCTCCATTGTTAAGCAACACATGACTATACAAATAAGACATAGCAGTCAGGCAATGGTCCATGATAAAACACGACAAATAGGATTGAAGTTATTTCTTTTAGAAAAAATATTTAGAAATATTATATTACTTTTAATATAATATGTTATATTATTATTTAGAAATATTATTTTCATTTTAGAAAATTGCTAACATTTGTGCATATATGTGGTTTGACCCTTTATAATTACAATATAAATAAAACTATTTAAAAAAACCCCAAAACCTTAGCCAGTATTAATGTTTGTCATGCTGTAGGAATGGCATAATTTCTCTATTATAATTTTTATAAGATTACTTTTTTATATTCTCTATTTCTCAAAAAGTGATTTTGATTTGAAAGGAAAAACAGCGACTTATCTAAAAAGTCCTGTTACATTTCCTAATTTTATGAGAAATAAGATATAAGTAATACAAAAAGAAAGGCTATTTCTGCCTGTTAGGCTTTCTTAAGGCTATGTTTTCATTAAGACATTTACTTTTGGACCTATTTTCCTTTCCTTGCATCTACAAAATCAAATAATTGAAACAGAATCATGATCTCATCTGAATGACTATAACTGCTCTCTACCATTTCAACTCTCCAATAGATTGAAAATTATAACTGGAAAACACTTTAAGGGCATAAAGTACCTTTGATTTCTCTGAAGTCCTCCTTGCAACTTCTATAGTGCCATCAGCACTAACAACAAAGTTATGTGTTCAATAACATCTTACTGAAACGAGATTCATTCTGAATCTTCCTTATTCACCATTGCAATCATCTCCCTCTCCACTCCAAAGTATCCCCTTGTTAGTATAACCTGCCTCTCTCTAGAGCTAAACTTTCTGCCTCTTCTCTTGACCCCACCTCTTAGTACCTCCTCAGGGAACTTGCTCCATCAATTACACGTTCTTTTCCCAGACTTTTCAATCATTTGACTTTCATTTGACTTCTTCCTTTCCACTTTCAAAATGTTTCTTCCAAAGCTGAAAACAATTCAAACCAGTCAGCCAAACAAGCAGTCAACAAGCAACAAGAATAAGTAAGCTTTTACTTCGCCCTGTACTTGTCTTGATTTTCTTTCATGGCCCAAATTCTAAGATGTGTTGACTTTTGTATAACCTCACTCACAGCTAATTTAACAGTCAGCCTCCAGCACTTTATCAGAACTTTTTATTTGAATGTCCTCTCTGAGCACTTTTTTGGTCCTTCAGAACTTATGCTGAGAAACCCACATTTCTCTCCCCAAACCAGCTAAGTCTGATATCTAAAATGGAACTATGTATATTAAGCAGTCCTGCATCCTTATGCCTTGAGGATTCTGGGGGTGATGATTTAATTTACCCAAATCTCCATCTCATCAGTTTGACAATATGCAAACATAAGAGAGCCTCTGCCTGCGTACTTTCCTCATTGATAAAATGAGGATAAATAATAGGGCATTATCTCATAAGAGTGCTGTGATGATTAAATGAGCTAATACATATAAAGCACTTAGAACAGTGACTTGCACATAGCAAGTGTTCAATAGATATGAGCTATTATAATTGTAACAGAAAGCTGTTGTTTGTTGCCTCAATGACTACCTGAGTGCCAGCACCGTCCCTGCTTATTTTAAACTTTTACCTAGTTATTGCACATTTCTGGGTACCCAGCGCCAACATGCCTATTTAAATGATAAGCCTCATGATAACCTTTTCATTTTACTCCTTCCTTCCTATCCTTGTTGACTAGTTACATTCAATTACCCAAGAATGTTCCCTGTGTGCCACAAACTACACTACCCAGTCCCTCAATAAAGGCACTTGCTCTAGGTCCTTGCTCTCTCCTCTCCCTGCCTGCTGTAACCAAATTTTGGGCTTTTGGGTGACTTTGTCTGGCCATCTGAGAATGCCGTGCCCCACTTTCTAGAACCTGTGAGTATAATAAATCCTTTCGTATGTCTCTCCTAGCATAATTTTCACAGCTATGTTGGAGTGATCCTTAAAGACTTACTCCAGCATTTACAACACAGTAATTACAAGGATTCTTGTTATTCCCTATATTAAAAGCAATGCAAACCCTCTCTTCAATTTTTCAGGGATTTTATGGGGAATCTTACAGTGAATTCCTGCTCTGAGACAATTTGAGATCCTGTCCAATACTGTCTAGTCTTTACCCTTGAAGCTGCTGTCTTGTCTTCAGGCTTCATTCATTGTACTTGAGTACAGCTCTCTCTTTATTCAACTACCAAGCACCATCTTTGCAAAGTTTTTATGGAGAACTGACTTTAATCAGATTTTTGGACAAATTGGAGGAGGAATACAGCACAGCACAGAAGATGATATGACTTCAAACTGGTCCCATGAAACCAACATACTTAAAGTTTCTTGGCTCTCTGAATCACAATAATTTTTTCTCTTATTCTCACATGCTTTGAGCCCCTACATGCCAACATTTTGCTCAGGCCCTCTTCAATCCTGTTCTCATCACTCTTCTTTTTCTCAAATTCAGAGGCACCCTTCCACCGACATCTAATCTCAGTTCACAGAAGCTGATACAAAAATTTCTGTTACATTATTAAAGTTAGTTTTAAATTTCATTGAAATCTCTTCCATACAGATCAACTTGAAGATTCCTTTTAAAAAACAAAAGATTTTAAATCTTTTCAGCAAAAGAGCCAACAACTGCTGCAATGAACTCTTCTGCCCTATCCCATCTCTATATTGCAGAAGCGAATGCATTAATATTTGTTTAAATAACATTGTTTTCCTTTCTGCTCTTTATAGATCATGCCAGATATTTCCTATAACCTAAAATTTTCCCTATTATTTTAACTAGTATCATTCTTACTCCAGTTCAGTTCCAAAAAGATGTTTTTTTATTATTCAGGTTTAACATATATAAAAAGAGATTTCTATTTTATTTCAAATTGCCTGCTGTGTCTGACTTCTTCCCAGTTTTACAGACCTGTAAACAAAAAGCTACTTTTCATTTCTTGCTACCATGAATTTCTTTCATGCAAGCAGGTCCTCAGATGTTGCTTATGTACACATAATTAGATTGACTTGGTTTTTCACTTATAAGACTCATTTGTAGACTTGATGAGCTTTGAAAGTCTGGTACCCATAAGATTTAATATGAAATGATGGTGTGGTCATTTCTTGTTAGATAGAGCGGTATGTGTAGTAAGTCCTTTGTAGTGAACATTCTCTGAGGTTTTTCTTATATTTTCTTATTATATGTGTATGTATATATGTGTGTGTATATATGTGTATGTATGTGTTTCTAAATCTACTTACTTTTGATGCATACCATTGCATGTATTTCTCTTGTAACTATAATTTGGGAAACAGTGATAAAAAGACTGACCTTGCTAAGGCAATGTTCTACAGTTGGTCACAGCTACCTTCACTTGCATGCCAGAATCTTGATGTAACTGTATCTTGAGTGGAGCTTATTTAAGTACTTCTCTTTAACTGATACTGATCTCTGTGATCAGCACTTTATAAATACAAACAAATAATTATATATAAAGATGATTAAAATGCATTATATATTATATACATAGCATGCATGCATATTTAAAATACATATTTCAATTATAACAAAATATGACTTACGTAAAGATCTAATTGCCACAATGCCAGTACAAGGTAAAGAAAATACATTGTATCGGATTCTGCTTTGTGTCCTCTTATTTGATTATTTTAGATATGGACGAACTATTGACCTCGGAAATTTCACACTGGTCTGTGTCAGACGCTTACCCTTCTCCATCTGAACTGATAAATTAATTACAGTCTGTCATTCTGCAGTTACTTAAGTTTCAAAGTTAAATGAAGAGTTGTCATTTAGTTTTATATTTTCAGTTCCAACCACTGTTATTATCTATCTTGCAGACTTAAGCACTTTGAAATATCAAGAACATTTATTGTTTCTAAGAGTGCTCTGAAAACAAAACAAAACAAAACAACTTTCTACCAAATTTCTAACCTTCAGAGAGACTAACTAATCTTTAACAGTGTTGTGAGATGATGGAAGACTATACTGAAATAGATGCTAGGTTGAGGTCTGCATGATAAAGTTCTGTACAGCTCTATACCAACTTCCTTTGTATAACTAAGGATCCCCAGCTATGCACGACAGTTTGAGATTTTGCTGTTTAAATATTCAGCAACCATTTAGGTATACACTCTACAAGGTATTAATGGTTTTGAAAGAAAATGCATATTCAAATTGACCAACAGAAAAATATAAGAGAGTGCTGTGACTATTCAGAGGGTGAGAAAGTAGTCTCAGTTTGGGAGATGTTTTCATGGAATTGATATTTAATGTAGTGGGGAGAGTAGTCATTCTCTCCACGGTCCTTTCCATATCATGTTTAGGAAAAACAACCCAATCCCCTCCTGAGTTTAAGTTCAATCTATTTTGCCTGTAATTTCCTACGGACATATATACCTGTAGCTTCTTTTTTTAAACATATATTTTTAGTATAGGATACCCCTCATTCAAGGTTGTAAAAAAATTTTAGGTTAGAGATTGTAAACTTCTTGGGAAATATCACTTAATGTTAGAAAAGAGTTGAGTCAGACAATCTTGTGTTAAAATTCTATATCATTCATGGTTTCTTCAAGTGTAAAATAGTAGAATAATGTTAACTTTCAGGGTTTAGGATGAAATTGAATTTAATTAAATTATAAGTAAATCAATAAATTAAATAATAGAATTAGTAAACAATTAAATAATACATCCGAAGACTACATTAGATAGTGCCTACAATATTATAGAGACTCAGTAAATGGTAATTTATTTTTAATACTTGTTTTTTTTTAGTTCCATTTCAGTGATAAGACCTCTTTTTAAGAATGGTGGATTGAGCACATACTCTTGTCACTTTATCTCTAAGAAACCCTGCTAAGAAAATAGTAGAGTGAAAACTTAGCAACAATAAAATTGGATAAAACCATAAAGACAAAGGAAATAGGAAAAGAAAATTCTACAATAAAATTTTGGAAGCTAGAATGCAAGTAAGCTATGTTAGAACACTGAAGAAATCTGAACCTCAAGACTTCAGGAGTAAGCCCACAATGCTAGACAACTCCAGGACTGGACACATAAATATTTCCAGAAGTATGTATATGGGCAGGGCTGAAAAAACTGTTCAATGTGTATATAAGGTTCTTAGATTCGCAGATCCTCTTCACTGACTCAATTGCACACTGTGTCTCCCTAAACAGGTTTATTCCTTAGTCTGAAGAAATTAAACCAAAGGGTCTCAGGCAGAGCCATACTGGAAATGGGACATTAAAGGAAATATGCACATTAAAGGATGGCATTCCTACATGATATACTCTTTCCACTTTATGAATACTTTGTGTAAAGCTTTTATTTTCTAGGAAAAAGATGCAAGGATTCCTTTCTGAGAAGGGTAAAATGAAAAGACCTGCAGATATTGATGGTTGGGTACAGCAGTGTAATGACTCAGCCTATTTTTGGAGAAAGCCCACCATTCAGCAAGACTCTCCACACAATTAAACTAACAGTCAACTAGTTAGCGCTCATTCTTATGTATGAATGGGTCACTGAAAGCCAGGTTTTTGAGTAACACCAACATAAGACAGAGACCAAAGACAAAGAGAAGAAAAGGAAATCAGGAAGAAAAAAACAATGCAATGAACAGTAGAAAACATAAAACATATCATAAGGTCCTCAAAAGACAAGAGAAAATATTTCATCCATGAAACGTGAATAGATGCTATAAAGAAGGAACATTCAGAAAACCATAAAGAGGGCTAGAAAATTAAAAATGTAAAAGTAGGAATGAAAAACTCACTAGATGTTTTGGCGGAAATAATTTTGAAAAAATCTCCCACAAAGTGAAACTTTAATAACAAAAAAGAGATTTGTAATAAGAAAGAACAGGTTAAGACACTGGAGCATTAATCCTAGGAGTTCAATATCTGAATAATAAGGGTTCCCAAACAGAAAGAACAAAAGAGAGGGGAGGAAATTATCAAATAAACTGTTCAGGAACATTTCCCACAACTGAAGGATATTCATTTTCATTTGTGCTTACCAAGTGCCAAGAAAAATAGAGGGGAAAAAGAAAAGTGAAAAAAACACACCATTGTGAAATATCACTGGAGAAAAAAGCAGAACCTAGAAGCATATGGAGGGAGGCGGGTGTCAGTAATCATTATGCCTTTTTGAACCAAATGAGGATAACCAAATCAAGCTAACTATTTGTATAACTTGACATGAGTTCCCTGGAGTGATTAGGCACAGGTATTATTTCCCAGAAAAATGTAAAGATGTGAAGCTGTTTTAGATTCTGGAGCAAAGAGCAAGTGCTGTAGTGTGTGCAGCCTCTACTCTCAGGATTTAGGAAGGGGAATTTTTGAGGTTTTTCTCTGGAGGAGGCACAATGGAAGGTAGCAGGAGAAGAAGAATTATTTTGCAAGAATCTTACCCAAGAACTGTAAGTGAGGTCACGCTAATGGGGCGGGAGGAGTGGGGTAGAGATTGTGCCATGAAAAATTAGGCTAGAAATCAACTTAAAAGAGATCAGTCACATCAAATGACCCACAAGCAGCGCTTCTCTGTGGAAGACAAAATCCTCTACTCCATGAAAACCCAATCTGACGATACTCACTCTGAACATATGAAGATGCGACGGTTACCTTATCCATGGCTTTGATTTCAGGTGTCATTTTCAGCTCCCATTATCTATGTCTTTGGGTAAATATTTATTGAACTCTTACATATGCCATGATATGTACTGGCAGTGATAATACATCTGTGAAAATAGATTAAAAAAATTCCCATTTCATGGAGGTTGCAATTTAATATCCATATTTTAGTGGCCTTTATAAAATCCGACTTCTAAGGAAGCAATAAGGTCATATGCACTGTAAGTACATCCATAGGAAATGATGTGGGGATCAGAGATTAGAGAGTAGGCAACTCTACCTAAATCAGCGAGGGAGTGCTTCCCAGAGGTCCCCTTTTGGTGTTTAGGTCTTTGAAATTTGAAGTTCTCCCAGTTAATGTTGAGAATGTTTTATTGGTACTTGCGTTGGAGTGTGGTGCTACGTGCACCCTAAATAAAATATCCCCCAAAGTAGCCTGGAACAGCATTTTACTTATTAATTTTTCCTATTAGGCTTCATCTGGAACCCCTTGTTTGTGTTTTTCTTCTTCCTGCTACTGAGGCCAATTGACTCCCCATGTGTAAATTACACCCTACTCCAATTTCGTTGCTAAATCTAGCATCATTGCTAAATTTGGGGGTGGGAAGGAAGGGAGAGTAGGAATTAGAGATTGAAAATGTATAATTCTGAGCCAAATACCAAATCACTGTAGCTTTTTGTATGTCACTGACTATGTGAGTTGTTCCCACAATTTAGAGTATTTTCTTTTCCTGAAACATGACTTATTCTTCAATGTTGTTAGAGGAGGGCAAGGTGAGGCTCTAGGCTTTCTGCCCCTGAGAGTTACCTCTTGCCAGTAAACTTATTGATAATCTGTGCACAAACCTCCTACTTTTTTCATAGTTTTAAAAGGTAAATAATTTGTAAGCAGATTTGTAAGCAGTAAGCGCTACTAAATCTCAGTCTCACTCTGCACAGGTAACCGCTATACATCTTTTATCCGCCTCCGTATTTACCATCATGTTTCTTCCATGTGGATTTTTTGACTTATCAAATTTAGATATCTTCTTTTGACTCCCAGTCATGGAAACAAGAAGCAAGGATTTAATCAGACTACGTCCTGCCACCACCTTCCTCCCAACAACACGCTCCAGAGCTTTCCTGTCCTCATTCTCTGAAACAGTCGTATCGGACTTGGGTGTGGGTGGAGGTTTAAATCACTAGTGTTTACATTATTATGCATCATGAAACATTGTTCACTGCTGTGGCCTCTTATGAACTTTGTTTTGTGCTAGAATTTATTATCTCAGTTTGTTCTGTTCTCCAAGTATAAAGTAGTGATTAGGAATAGCGTGTGGTAACAGAGTGCAGTGGTTTCAGCTCAGTCTTGCTGTCTAAAGTTAGCCCTCCGCTCTTTCCCCTGTTGTGTCTTCAGACAATTCCTCTTAACCTTTCTGTGACTCAGTTTTATTTTCTTTAGTGAAATTTTGCAAATGTTTACTTTTCGTTCTTAGACATTTCATTTTAGTGTTACTATAATTACTTTATTTCTACATGTTATTGTGAAAGGAATTGTTTAGTGTTATATTTTTCTGAGAAAAAACAAGAAATATTCTAGCATTCATGGAAGAAACAAAATGATCTGCCAATGTCAAATGCTTATTAGTTTTATATATGGCTCCTTATTTTTCAAATATTTCATTTTGGAGTTTGAGTAAATGCATAAAAATTTGTGTTGCTTTTTCTTTGTATGTGTACATGCTTGTCTTTAAATCGTTGAACTTACAGTTTATACTGGCTTAGATAAATGAATTAACAAGATGTCAAAATTTTTCTTGTCATGCAACAGTGTCAAGTGCAAAATAAACATGTGCTTTTATTCGGCTGATGAATTTCACCTTTAAAATTATCTAAGCCTACTATTGTTTAGCTTTCCTTGTTTTAATTTTTAACTTAAATTTCCTGATTATTGGTTTCTTTCTGTTTCTAAGTATGGTATTTTTTTGAAAACAAAATATATCCAATTTCCTCTCTAAGACTGATATTGTAATTTTCAGTAGGTTTCATAAAGATTCTCCCCTCACTCTCAACTCTGGGATATCTTGAAAAAACACAGCTTAGGGGCTGGCCCCGTGGCCGAGTGGTTAAGTTCCCGCGCTCCGCTGCAGGCGGCCCAGTGTTTCGTTGGTTCGAATCCTGGGCGCGGACATGACACTGCTCATCAGACCACGCTGAGGCAGCGTCCCACATGCCACAACTAGAAGAACCCACAACGAAGAATACACAACTATGTACTGGGGGGCTTTGGGGAGAAAAAGGAAAAAATAAAATCTTTAAAAAAAAAAAAAAAGAAAAAACACAGCTTAAAACAGAAGTTGTTGCTGATGTTTTCTATAGGCAGGCTTATTAATTATTGGCTGATGGAATGAGTTCAAGTAGTATGACTTAAACCTCAAAATCACTACGAGTTGAAGCAATATTCAGAGACCACCCTTTGTCTCGTCACTCCCGTCGTTGCTCTTCTCTGTACCTGCTCTTCATTGGGGGGGGGGGGGCACTGTAGGCTTGTCTGTCTTGTAAACAAAACAAAAAAATAATAAGCAAACGAAAAAGGAAGCCACTGCAGACTCCAGCGTTCTTTCTCATTGCCAAGTGTGACTATAGCACACATGCTCCAGCTGCAGATACATCTGCTAGTGCTTTTGTTGGCATTGTAGTAGATATCCCAACAGGACTGCTCCGAAATAGCAATCTGTCAGTGAAAATGTTTACAAATGCCACTTTCTGGAAGATGTCTTGCTTTTTTTCCCCCAATAAAGAGAGCAAAACATGTATACAAAGAAACATTTTTATTCAAATAAAAAGTATTTTTATTTTGAAAAATTTCAAAAGATACAGAAAAGATGAAAGAGTGGCAAAACAAAACACTCCTTTACATTCCATGTTCTACCAATACTAGTTATGCCACGTTTATTTCAGGTCTTTCAAGAATTAAAATATGACAGAGATAGTAGAGGTCCCAATGTCTTTTAAGTAATCTCATTTCCTTCTTCCTCACCTCAGTGGTAGCTTCTACCATTAATGCAAAGTTTATGATTTTTGTGTACATTTTTTTAAATACTTAATACTAAATAGTCTGTTATATTGTTTTGCATATAGGCTATTATTTATATACCTGAAATCTAATGCCTGTATATGTATACGTGCATCATTCTGAAACTTGCAATTTCCTGTCCCTTATTTTTGACATATATAATTCATTTTTTATTTTCTATACGATACATTACAGTTTATGCTTACATCAAGTTGTCTTTAGCTCAGTTGATTCAAGTCGATTGTCCGGTTGTTCAGTTGATTGACATTTGTGTGATTGTCTAGTGAGAAGCAAGTAATAAAGGGAATTCCTGAATCGCAGGGTTCGATAATCTTCAACTTTATTGTATACTGTCAAATGTCTCTCAAAAGAGCACGAGTGTTTCTTGTTCTCCACTCCTTTTCCAAAAATAATATTGTCAGACTGTTCAGTGTTTTCCAGTTCAATGGATATAAAGTAATGCCATTTGTAACAGTAATATCTTGTTCTTGAACAATTAGTACAGTTAAACATTTTCACCTTTTTGATTTTCTCTTCTGTTATTTCTTTATTAAATATGTCTTTTTGGTTTGATTATTCTCTGTAGATAATCAAAAGCCTACAAAAAAAGACAGTGGTAGCAGCTGAACTCTTTTTGTTCTTGATTTTGATGAGAAAGTTTCTGACGCAAATAATTAAGTTTAATGTTTGATCTTTTTAAAATAATACTTTTTATCAAGTTAAAGAAGTTCCCTTCTACATATACTTTGTTGAGATTTTTTTTTTTTATTCAAAAGTGAATTTTGGGGGCTGGCCCAGTGGAGCAGTGGTTAAGTTCATGCGCTCCACTCCCGTGGCCAGGGTTTTACCAGTTCAACCTGGGCGTGGACCTATGCACCACTGGTCAAGCCATGCTGTGGTGACATCCAACATACAAAATAGAGAAAGATTGCCACAAATGTTACCTCAGGGACAATCTTCCTCAAGCAAAAAGAGGAAGATTGACACCAAATGTTAGCTCAGGGCCAATCTTCCTCACCCACATACACAAAAGTGAATTTTGAATTTTTCAGTTGGTTTTTCTCCGTTTATTGTGGTGATCATATGACTTTTTTCCCTTGAATGTTACAGTTTTTAATTTTTTTGATATTAAACTCTCTAGTTTAGATCTACTAATATTTTATGTATAATTTTTATATCTTTGTATGTGATATTAGAATCTAATTTTCTTTTTCTTGTACTTTCGTTGACTAAAGAGGTTTTTTTGTCAAAGTTTCAGTGTCCTCTTGAAGGAGAGACTGAGCTATTTCTCTTATTCTATTTTCTAAAAGAGTTAGTATGTACTTAAAATGATCTGGGAAATTTGATAAATCTATGGCAGCATTAATATGAAATGGTATTTGCTCAGTGTTTGAATTTTCCAGAATTCTCATATGAAAACATAGAGCAAGGAGATAGCAACATCAAAACCCATGAATACCATTTACACCAAACTAGTTGACAAGATTATCCCATGAACCCCAAAAAATAAGTGAGTGAGTGCATTGTCAGCATCTGCACAAGAGAATGTGGGACATAACAGAAGGAAGAAAAACAGGAGAAGCCCCAAACAGCTCACATTCCAATAGTCACAATGTACACTTTGGGATGAATGATGCAGTAATTTGAGAATGGCAGTTGGAACTGTTACGAGTTTTGCCCAATCACATCGTGGTTTAGAGCAAGAGGCCAGCAGTAAGTTCTAAGAGGGTTAAACCACATGGACTCATGCGTGTTTAAAACAGATGCACAAAATCAGCAGATGAGGTGGCTCTGAGCAATTCAAAAAACTATCCTAAACAATGTGTCATTCTATAAAGGCAAGGAAGATCCATCGCATAGATCAGAATAGTTACTAAAGAAGAAGACCAAACCAGAGGAACAAAACATATGTCAAAAATTTTATTTCAAGAATATTTTCCTAACATTAAAAAAATGATATAAGCTACATATTAAAAAAGAAAATAGCATATCGAGAATAACTAACAACAAAACATAGTCTAGTAAAACTACTGGACTTTAAAGAAAAAGAAAAGAAAATATTCTGGGGCATCTGGGATAAAGGAGTGTGTAACATACAAGGGGAAAGAAAATAAGATTGTCTTTCAAAAGCCATGATTTATAATAGAAGTCAATAGAGCCACATAATTAAATTACCCAAAGGATATGTGAGACAAGAATTTCATAATCCAACAAATCTAACTTTCAAATATAAATGGTGCAAACTTTATCATCATGCAAGAATTCAGGAAAAGTTGTTTCAATGAATACTGCTGCAGGAATCTTTTATACAGCATGTTCTAGATAATCAAGATAACTACAAAGATATTGACATCAGAACTGGCAATGAGCATCAAATATCTATTTAACAAAAACAAAACTAAATTAAACTTAAAGGAGAAAGTATAGAATGTAATGGGTGTTTGCTCCAATGTGCTGGCAGTGTAGATTTAGTAAAATTATAAAAAAATAAAATAGTAGGAAAAATACACGCAGAAATGATTTTCACTGTTTTCAATAGCCCTACTGATGTTGGTAGTATTGGTATTGTTATTCTTCAGCTGGGATACACTTAATATAGGATAAAGCAAATTGACAATTATGGGCTGTTTTAATTCTGTCATCTCCTATGTCTTTGAAAATGATGATTCTCAGAGTGAAATAAAGAGAAGGATATGTAATAAAAAAAAGAGGTTAAGTAAAAACTCATAGCCGTATCCTGGAGATGGAAATTTAGTGTGAGTTCATTTGGGTACTCTATCTTTAAACATCCTAATTCTGTCCAATTAATGTGAAAAATGACCACGCTAGTACCAATTAACCTCCCCAACACCAAGATTGTGAGTTTGAATTACCATTCCCTCAAAAAAGGAACCAGGACTTCTTGGATAAATGCTTGATTCTAGGTCTTAAGCAGAAAATGTGCAAGGTAAGTCTGTACCAGCCTTGATACAACAAATAGTATGGAAGCCAGCAAGGCTACTAGGACCCTGTCAAAAGACTCAGGAGACAATTTACAGAAGCCCATACTGGGACAACTTAAGATTCAATGAAGATAATAATTGAAATGAAGTAAGACCCAACAAAATTTTAAAATCCATGAGTTAATAATGATATTTTTAAAACTTTGCTACCAGTTAGGCAGCTTTCCTAGATAAACTGTACTACTGCTTATCCAAATCAAAGATGATGGCAAACATCTCCATATAAAAGTATTGAAGCTGATAAATTAAAAAGATATTCCAGAATAAGACTATCAGCATTTTGAAATCCCCAAGGATTCATAGATCTAGACGTTGAGTCTCAATGACCACTAAAAATACAGAGAAAACAACCTACTATGAACCTCCTAATAAAAGGATGCACCATAAATTATAATATCTTGAAAAAGAGATTCTAAAGGAAATGATGCCAATCAAAATCATTGTAACACAAATGATGAATGCCTTTGATATGCTCATCAATAGACTGGATACAGCTGAGGAAAGAGTCATTAAATAAGCTTAAATATGTGTCAATAGAAACATCTGCAAATGAAATGCAAGGAGAGAAATGAATTAAAAGATAAGAACAGAATATCCAAGAGCTTTGGTACAATTTCAAAAGATGTAACATACTCTTAATTGGAATTCCTGAAGGAGAAGAAAGAGAGAACAGAGCAGAGGAAATATTTGAAGTAATAACGGTAGATATTTTTTCCCAAATTAATTACAGACACCTAACCTCAGATCCGGGAAGCTCAGAGAATACCAAGCATGATAAATACAAAAGATCTACAACTAGGCATATCATATTAAACTACAGGAAAACAAAAAAAAAAGACAATTTTGAAAGGAGCCAGAACAAACAACTCCTTACCCAAAGAGAAACAAAGAATAATTACATCAACCTTCTTTTCAGAAATCATGCAAATAGGAAGAGATTAGAGGAAAAATTTAAAATCCTACAAGGAAAAAGGACTAACACAGAATTCTATATCTACAAAAACTGTCCTTTAAAAGTAAAAGAGATATAAAAGCTTCCTTAGATAACCTAAAACTGAGGTAATTTGATAATAACAAAAATTAGAAAACTGAATAAAAGGTTTATGAAAATAATTCTACACCACAACTAAGGAAGATTTAGTTCAGGGATGCAGATGCACAGCTGGTTCAACATTCAAAAATCAATTAAATTGTTACACCAACATGCCAAAGAAGAAAAATTACATGATCATATCAATTAATAAAGAAAAAGTTTTTTAAAAATCCAGCACTCAGGCACAGTGCTTAAGTGCGCACATTCCGCTTCAGCGGCCCGAGGTTCGCCGGCTCAGATCCCAGGTGTGGACATGGCACCACTTGGCAAGCCATGTTACGGTAGGCGTCCCATATATAAAGTAGAGGAAGATGGGCAGGGATGTTAGCTTATGGCCAGTCTTCCTCAGCAAAAAGAGGAGGATTGGCAGCAGATGTTAGCTCAGGGCTAAACTTCCTCAAAAAAAAAAAAAAAAATCCAGCACTCATAAGAACTTTCAGCAAACTAGAAATAGAGGGAACTTCTTCAAGTTCATAAAGAACATGCACGGGAAAACTTACATTAAAACAACAACGAAATAACACTACATGCATATTAAAATGGCCAAAATCCACAACACTGAAAACACCAAATGCTAACAAGATGTGGAGCATCAGGAACTTTCGTTGGTAACTGGTTTGAATGCAAAATGGCACAGCTACTTTGGAAGACATTTTAGCAGTTTCTTACAAAACTAGACAAGCTCTTACCATACCATCCAGTGATTGTGCCCATTAGTATTTACTACTCAAAGAAGCTGAAATCATGTCCACACAAAAACCTGCATACAGATGTTTATAGCAGCTTTATTCATAATTGCCAAAACTTGGAGGCAACCACAATTTCCTTCAGTAGGTGAATAGATAAATATACTGTGGTACATCCAGACACTGGAATATTATTCGGTGCTAAAAAGAAATGAGCTGTCAAGCCATGAAAACACAAGGAAGAAACTTAAATGCATAATAGTAAATGAAAGAAACTAGTCTGCAAGGGCTACGTACTGCATGATTCCAACTATATGACATTCTGGAAAGGGCAAAAATAAGGAGACAGTAAAAAGACCAGTGGTTGTCAGCAGTCAGGGGAGAGGGAGGGAAGAGTAGGCAGAGCACAGAGGATTTTTAAGGCAATGAAACTACTCTATGTTACTATAGAATATTGCGATACCATGACAGAGGGTACATTTATCCAAAACCACAGAAAGTATAACGCCAACAGTGAACCCTGATATAAACTATGAACTTTAGATGATAACGATGTGTCAATATAGGTTCATCAATGGTAACAAAAGTACGCTTTCGTATAGAGTGTTCCTAGTGGGGAGTCTTTGTGTTGTGGGGAGCAGAAAGGGCACAAGCCTTCTATGAGGACTCCATATTTTCTGCTCAATTTTGCTGTAAATCTAGAACTGCTCAAAAATGCCCGTTTAGGAGAAAAAAAAGAAAAGGAAAACCTACAGCTTACATCATATTTAATATTGAGAAAATGGATGCTATCCCCTAAATTGTGAAAAGCCAAGGATGCCCCCCTCTTATCACCTTATCACCCCTATTTATCATTGTCCCAGAAGTCCTAGTTGGTATAAAAGGACAATAAAAGCTAATAAAAATTATGCATATTGGAAAGAGGAAATAAAACTCTCGTTCCCACATGATATGATTTTCTGTATAGAAAATCCCAAAGAACTGACCAAAAAAACCCCTAGCAAATAAGCAATTATATAGCAAGGTCACAGAATATAAAGTTAATATACAGAAGTTAATTGCTTTCCTATGTGGCAGCAATTTATAAATGAATTTGAAACTAAAATACAATTGACAATATCATCAAAAATGTAAATCACTTAGGTATAAGGAATAAATCTAGCAAAATAGATAGAAGATCTTCATGCAGAAAAATACAAAACTTAGATGAACAAAATCAAAGAAGATCTAAATGAATGGAGAGATATACATAGATTTTAAAATGCAATATTGTTAAGATGTCAATTCTTCTCAACTTGATACACAGATTAAATGCGATCCCAGTCAAAATCTCTGCAAAATATTTTATGAATATAGATAAATTAATTCTACAGATTATATGCAAAGGCAAAAGACTCAAAATAACCAACATGATACTGAAGAACAAAATTGAAGGACAGACATGCTGTCTGTCTTCAAGACTTCATAAAGCCACAGCAATCAACAGTGTGGATATAGCAAAAGAATAGAAACATATATCAAGGGAACAGAATAGGAACCCCCAAAATATACCCACATAAGTATAGAAAACTGGTATTTGATAGAAAAGCAAATGAAATTTCAACAAATAGTACTGGAAAAATTAGATATCTCTATATCAAAAATATGAATGTAGACAGATGTTACACTTTTTACAAAAATTAAATCAAAATGGATAATACACCTAAATAAGAATGTGCTATAAAAATTTTACAGGAACATATAGAAGAAAATCTATGTTACTACGGTTTGGCAATGAGTTTTTAGATACAAGTCTAAAAGCATAGTTCATGAAAGAAAAAATTTATAAGTTAGACTTAATGAAAATTAAAAACTTCTGTTCTATAAAGGACATTGTGAAGAGATAAGCCAGAGAATAGGGTAAAATGTGTGCAAACAAATTTGATAAATGACTTATACCTAAAATATAAAAATCAACATTAATAAAGCAACCCAATTTAAAAAATGGGCAATAGTTTTGAACAGAGGCCTCACTCCAGAAGACATATGTACAATGAAGTACATATGACAAATAAGTATATGAAAAGATGCTCAGTATTATTTGTCATTAGGAATTTTCAAATTAAAACAAGATACCACAACATGCACATTAGAATGGGTAAAATTCAAAACACTAGCAATACCAAATGCTGGCAAGGATGTGGAGCAATAGGTACTCTTAATATTGTTGGTGGGAATGCAAAATGGTGGACACTGTGGAAGACATCTTGGCAGTTTCTTACAAAGCTAAGCATAGTCTTTCTGTATGGTTCAGCAATTGTGCTCCTAGGTATTTATCCAAGTGGTATGAAAATGTATTTCTACACAAAACCCTGCACATGTGTGTTTATAGTAGCTTTATTCACCCAAACTGGAAGCAGCTAAGATGTGCCTCATGGATAAGCAATCTGTGGTACATCCATACAATGAAATATTATTCAGCAATCAAAAGAAATGAATTACCAAACCACAGAAAAGCACAGAGGGACTTTAAATGTATATTGCTAAGTAAGAAGCCAGTCTGAAAAAGCTATATACAGTTGGATTCCAATTATATAATATTCCGAAAAAGGCAAAACTTTTTGATGAGTATTTGCCAGGAGTTTGAACGGAGATGTGTTACGATAAATAGGTGAAGCACAGGGGATTTTTAGGGTAGAAGAACTATTTTGCATAATATTGTAAAATGGGGAACACAAGATATTAATTTTCATAGAACTTTACAGCACAAAAGTGAAACAATGTATGTGAACTAAAAATAAAATCATCGAAGGGAACTGGGGATCCCTGAAAGGAATGCAAGCCTCTGGTAAGAGAATATAAATGCATCAGAAAAGCGTGCTGCAACCCCACTGAAGAGGGTGGGCGAAGTGCTGATCTAAGGAACTTTGGAAAGAATGGAGTCCGTAATACTAAAGACAAAAGAAACTGCATGTAAGACTGTACTCTAGTTCATAAAGTTGCTTCCCAAAGTGACATAGGTTAACAAATCTGATACTGCTATACATTTATAATGAAGTTGAACAATGGATGACAGATGATGGGAGCCAGTTGTGTTGTAAATGGGGGAATAAGTCCCCTTGTGGGGTTGTAAGAATCATTCCAACACAGCCACAGAAATTACACTAGCAGAGGCAAATTAAATTTAAGAAAGTATTATACTCACAGCTCCTAGAGGAGGCAGGCATGGCACAGGCACACCACTCAGGGGCCCTTATAGGAGGAGCACTCAGTGAACAGGCACGACCAGGCAGGAGAGGAGCTGAGAGAGAGAGCGTGAGGACCAGTGGTCGAGTGCTTTTGTTGGGAGTGAGGGTGGAGCACACAAGCAAAAGACATGAGGGATTTCATTGGTGTATTTGAAAGTCACTAGTCACAATCAAGGGAGGGCAAGAAGGGGACCTTGTGGCAGGGATCAAACTTATCACACTGGTGCACCTGGTTACTTGGGTAAGGTACTCACGTTTGTTAAGGCATCAGGAAAATAGGAAGTTTTTACAAATTTGCAATACACCAGGAGGATGACAGAAGCCAGTTTTCTCACTTTTGAAGTTGGAGGTTACAAATAAGCAAGGAAAGGATGCTTGAATGATCCACATAATGATGGATTAGTGTTGGAGGTATCAGCATGAATTCAACTTTAGCTTGATTTATATACATATTTATATACGTATGGGTTATTGTACACATATATATTTTATTGCTCTGTCAGCTGAGAGTGTCTAGAAATGATGAAACTCCAGTGGTAAAAAGCATACCTGGTACACTGATCTTGGTTTCTAATATCATTTTCCAACCAAAGGACTCGGGAAACCTGGTGAAACGGCTGATTTCAGGGCTAGGGGAGTAAATATACAAGATAAGGCAGAAGTATCTTAGGAAGCTAGAAAGTAATGAAGTTAATGAAGTGTTCAAGGTAAAAAAAAATAAGACACACATGATGGGGGCATATCTAAAGGCTCATGGGAGCCATCTGCAAGAGCTCCCAATGGCCCACATTGGACATAAATTTCAGCAACAACATAAAGAGTACTGGACTATAACCCAACGTATGGAGTAAATATCCATGAGTACGTATGATATAAAAAATAATTGAATAAATTAATAAACGTGAGAGAAGAGAAAAATCTCTCATGCAGAGTATTTTTTGATACTTCCATTTACATTTTCATTATTGTTTCTAATTTTATGTCACTGTGGTCTGATAACATGACATCTCTAATATCATTTCTTTGAAGAGTGATGAGACTTTCTCTATGAACTCTTATCAGGCACCTTTCTGTACAAGTTTTCACATGTCTGTAATACATACGCTTAATTTCTTGTGTTTAGAATTCTCTAAATATACATATTTTTTCTTTTTAAGATTCAAAGTTTCTATAGCCTTATCATTTCTAATTTTATCTACCAAGTTTTGATAGCAGTGTAAAATCAATTTTACACAATAATTCTTGATTATTCAATTACAATTTTAATTCTCTCAGTGTTTGCTTTATATATTTACAGGTCACGCTCTTGATAGATTTTTAATTTATGCCATTTTTCCCTATTTTTAGAATTAGTGTTTTTTTGTAAAATTTATTTTACAACTATTTTTACAACTATTTTTCTATTGTTTAATGCTTATAGCTCATTTTTCTTTTTTCTTTTTAAGTCGAGTATCTTTGTCTTTTAAAAAGTGCATGTAACATTCCTATTTTATATCCTGAAAAATGTATACATATACTTTTATCTCATTTTTCCTAGTTACAACCCTCATAATTTTTAATATCTTACTGATATAAAAATATACAGAATATAATTTAACTTAATTTTTATATCTCAGAGCCCTTATCATGAAATTGAACAGTTATTCTCTGCTGATGTTCTGAGATGTCTTCAGAGGATCCAAACAATTGTACATTTCCATCTCACCTCACTGAAAACCTTCCTCCTACTGGTCTATTGTAGTTGCCAATTTTTCATGTGGCATAATATTTTTGACCTACGCTTTTAAGTAGTTTGGGGTTTTTTCTAGCGGAATTTTAATTTACTTGAAAATCAACTCGATTCTTTTGAGTCTTATTTTTAAGCTTACTAAGGTGGATCTACAATAGCCTTTCCTCAAAGGTTAATTTAGCCCTACTCCAAAGGTCTAACTATTCTTTAAATATCTACAAAGAATCCTTGGTATTCAAGTTTTCTCCAATCTGCTTGGCTGGAATTTGACTGTCCCCTTGCTTTCTTCTGCATATTGTAGGTAGAATTGTAAAATGGCCCCTCCAAACCCTAAGTCCCTCTCATCCAAACACCTTCTTCAGCTATTCAGTCAAACAGTAATCTAGATATTACTGCAATGAGATTCTTGCAGACGTAAGTAAAGTTCAAAGTTGTTTGACCGTAAAACTTTGAGATTATCTAGATAAACTGACATAAACACATGAGCCTTTTAAAGCAGAGAGTTCCTCCAGCTAGCCACAGAAGAGGAAGTCATAGAGGCAGAGGCGTGCTCTCTCTCATGTGGAATAAAGCAAACATCCATGCTATGAGCTCACTATGGTAGCAGTGCCGCAAGAATCTGTGTGCTCTCTCAGACCTGAGACTGATTCTCGGCTAGAACTACAAGGAAAATGGGGACTTCTGTCATACAACCACAAAGAAATTAATTCTGCCAACACCAGTGAGCTTGGAAGAAGACTGATAAAAAATGAGGCCATGACTCTCACCTTGGCTTAAGTCTTGTGAGACCCTGAAAGGAGATTCCAGTCTTCTCAGCCTGGACATCTGATTCACACAAATTCTAAGACAATAAATTTGATTTTGTTTTTCTTTGTCAGCTGCTAAGTGCATAGTAATTTATTTGCATACATGGTAATGGTAAATTAGGATATCCTAGTAGCTATTATTTGTCTGGTCTTTGGTAGTTTCACCCTACGTATGATAGCTTAATATTTAATGAAAGATTCAAGGGAATTCAAACGAGTAGTGTTGCTCTGGCTGTGTGTAGGTGCCTCCTTTTGGATAGTATGTCCTGTTACATTTCAGCTCCTTTAGCCACCACAACCCTGACCTCTGACTTTTCAGCTCAGCAAGAATGTCATTCTTTGGTTAGCTTATTCCTCCCTATTTTAGAGTCAGATAAATGCTTCAAGGGAAAATATTAGAGCAATACTTTTTTTTCCTCCAAAGATCTTAGCACTTTGTTGATATTTGAAATTTATTGTTGCAAATATTTTGTCAGTTTCCTAGTTGTTTATAAAGGGAAGGCAAGTTTGATACCATTTATACTAATATATCCCAAAGTCAAAACTAGAAGGCTGTTCTGCCACATGCCCAGATGGGTGAGCAGCGTGGCATAGGGTGCCAAGAGACTGAAGAAGAGACCGTGGAGACAGTGAACGAGACATATGGGTTTATTGGGGAGGTACTTACAGGAAAGGTCCAGTGATGGCTGGCTGGAGGGAAATATGCACCTGCTACCATTCCCTGAGTAGCCTTCTCAAGTAAACAGAGGAACAAAAGTTGCATGTTTGCCAAGTGGGACTGTCCCTGTTTGACCTGCATTCTAAGGGCCAGAGCTCCCATCATAGATCTGACGAAGGCACTCTTTGTACTAACTAGCCCACGAGAAACAGCTTGTTTAGCCAAATCCAGGACTGTTATCATGCTGGTTCATAGCCCAGGCAAGGAACCTCAAGGACACATGGCTTAAAGGGCACGTAGGCTAGTGCCCCTACAAAGGTTCTTACTGTTTCATTGTGTTTTCTTCACAGTAAAACCCTACAAGTATATTTGAGGTATTCCTTTTTTGGGTGCTTGCTCTCTTCTGGTTTGGAAACTTTGAGTGATATTAATGTTGTTTTAGGGACTGCCTTCATATCTTTAAGATATTTACTTAACAAGGACTTTTTTTCTAAGAAAATCTTTTCATTAAATCCTTTTATCCTTTCCTCTCCACAGTAACCTTACCACAAATCAATCATCACATGAAGACCCTCGACCCATCGTGTTATTATTTAAATATTTAAATTTTATTTTTTAAAAGTAAAAGCATTTTCTGTAAGATGTTAAGTAAATGTATTGCTACATTATATCAATTCTGTTCTCATTAGAGTTTTCTATATCTTATTCTCTCTGTCAGTATTTTATTTTTTTATAATAATCTTTTAGACAGGCCCTGTGGGTGGTCAAATCTCTTGTTATTCTGTGTGTCTGTAGCTGGAAAACATTTTTATTCTGCTCACTCTTGAAAAATATTATGCTTGGATATAAAATTATATGTTAGCATTATTTCCTTTCAGTGGTATGAAGATATTACCCCACTTTCTTTTGGCATCTATTGTTGCAAATGAAACATGCATTGTCAGTTGGTCACTCCTTTATTGTTAAAATGTCTTTCTGCTAGCAGCTTGTATGACTTATTTTAACCTTAATGTACAGCATTTTTCACTATAATGTATCTAGGTATAGGTTTATTTATTTTTTTCTCTTTATTATTAGAAATGCACATTTTATTAGAGATCACATATGGTTCCCTCCCAATTTTGGAAACATTAAAATCATTTATTCAAATATATTTTATCATCTATTTTCCTAGTCTCTTTTTTTTCACTCTAGTTATATGAATGTTGAGGATTTTCAGTGTATCCTACATGGTTCTTAAAAGTCCTCTCACATTGTATATCTCAATCTTTCTGCATATGACCTGGCTAAGTTCTTCATACTATCTTAAATTTACCATTTTTTCCCTTCCACTTTTTCCAGGCTGGAGATTTGCAAAGGCGTTTTTTGAAAAATATTTTGTTATCAGTGAAATATATTTTATGTTATGATTTTCAGTCCTTTTTCATAATAACGGGATATTAGTTTCTTTTATAACTTTATGCTACATTTAAATGTAATTTGATATATTATTTAAATGTTTGAAATTATTTAATATAGTTTTTAAAAGCATTTGTTGGAATGGTACATAAAATTAATTTAATCCAACGAAAAGTTGTTTGTGGGTAGTTATTTTTTCTCTCTTTGGTATAAAATCTAGTGTTGTATGTTTGGAGTTACTGCCTTGTGGGAATCTGGATAATGTAGCAAATCTAGTCACTAAGCCAGCCGGGGAAGACGTTCTACCTGCGGTTCTTCAACTCGGCACTCGCAGTTGCTCTAGGTAGCATTTGGCAGGTTTTTCAATCTCCATTCTTTAGCATAGGGGATCTAAATCTAGTCCCTGATTGCAGTCTATGAGTGTAGTATAAGTCCTTCATCTTGACCAGGGGGCTTTCAGGTGCTTCAGAAGCAAAATTCCTGACTGATGCCAGGCACTTCTAGACCCATTAGAGCTTACTGAGCCAACCCATGGATTCAACATGTTTGCCTCTCTATATTTCTATTGTGTCTTTTGCTATAAAGATGTTTGTCTTGTATTTGATTTTTGATTTCTATATTTTCATGTTATAATTGTTTTGTCTTACAAATGGCGTTTGAAACAAGAACTCACTTCACCATCACAAGTTTTGACTTTGAGAGTAAAGATATCACTCAATTATATGTGGGATAAATTGGCATCTTGTGTTTCTATTCAGAATTTTAAAACTATTTAGGAGTGATTTTCATAACAGCAGGTTTTTGTAGATGCATAACGTTTTAGAAAGAAATACCATCTCCATTTTGTCCATGCTTAAGAAGAGGATAATTTTCCAAGAAAATAGAATTGTTTAATGTGTATGTTCCAACCACTTACACAAATCAATCATTGAGAACATTATATAAATTAAATTTTAATTTAAGCTACATGAGAAAAAATCATAGCATAGCTGTTTTGAGTTTGGGCTCTGTGGCCACATGGTCTGGGTCCATATCCTGGTTCTGCTATTTTCCAGCTGTGCGATCTTGATCACAATTTTTAAATTTTCTTTCAGTTTCTTGATAGATGAAAGGGTACCTAAATATATATATATATACATATACATATATACATATATATATAAATAAAATAATGGTATCTAAGTTCTCATAGATGTATTAAAAAACTGAGTGTCAGTATACGCAAAGTGCTTAGAACAATACTTCACAAAGTGCCTTTGATTATGGTAATTATAAGGAAATGGATATTAGAGACTGAAAAATAGTGTTCAGGTGTCACTTCAATTCGATCTAATGTTTTCTGCTATTAACTCTATTAGACAATGAATGCAAAAATTCAAAATTACTGCAAGAACAGAAAAAAGTCTAAATGTATTCAAAGATTTCTAAAACATGTTGTTATTATACTTCCAGGAATAATTTGGACTCTGGGATGGTATAAATAACTTGCTTTTTCAGAAAATCTAATTGATTGTACCATTAAAGTAAATGAGACCAAACAGTCATTCAAAGTTTTATTATAGGTAGAGCAATACCCTACTCCAAAAAAAAAAAGAAAAAGAAAAAAACCTTGAGAATACTTTTCAATTGCTCTGCTGTTTACTTAAGTTGGGATAATAGATGCAAAGTAAAGTGACTGGAGTAATCTAAAAGATTATTTAGAATCTATGGATGAATTAGGTGACTTCTGAAAATAGCAAAAAAACTATCATAAAGCATATTTTCTAAGATGTCAACTTGCTGATTAACTCTCTCCTAGAAGGGGTGAACAGACAACAAAAAAAATAACACAGCAACAATGAAAACAAAACAAATGAACAAGTTGGCAAAAGCAATACTGGAGCCAGGATTCCTGGGTTCGTATCCTTGTTCTGCCCTTTTCTCACTGCGTGATCTAACTGGTTGAAACTTACATACACTAAAAAAATGTTTCCTTCAAAAATTAATTTTATTTTATGTATGTGCAGTATGTAGATGATATATCTTTCCAAAGACTATGATGCTTCTTCAACAAAAGATATTAGAAAAACTGATTACCTTCACGCAAAAAATGAAATTGGACCCTTACTTTATACCATATATAAAAATTATCTCAAAGTGGATCATAGACTTTAATGTAAGACCTAAAATTATGAAACTCGTAAACAAGAAAAAGGAGGAAAGCTTCATGGCATTGGTTTTGATAATGATTTCTTGGATATAATATCAAAAACATAGACAATAGAAGTACAAATAATTGGACTACATCGAAATTAAAACATCTGTGCATCAAAGGACATAATCAATAGAATTAAAAGGCACTTCATAGACTACAAGAAAATAGTTGCGAATCATATATCTGATAAGGGGTAAAATCCAGAATATATGAAAAAAACTCCTGAAACTCAATAATAACAAAGTAGCACAAATAACTCAATTACAAAAAAATGGGCAGAGGACTTGGATGTTTCTCTAAAGAAGATATGCGAATGACTGATAAGCATACGAAAAGGTGCTTAACAACACTAATCATTAGGGAAATGCAAATCAAAACCACAATAAACCACCTCATACCCATTAGATGGCTAATATTTAAAAAAAAAAAAAAACAGAAAATAACAAATGGGATGTGGAAAAATTGTAACCCTTGTACATTCTTGTTGAGAATGTAAAATGATACAACTGCTATGGAAAACAGTATAGTAGAAGTTCCTCAAAAAGTTAAAAGTAGAATTACTATATGATCCACCAATTCTACTTCTGGTATATATACAAAAGAATTGAAATAAGTCTCAAAGAGGTAAATGCACACCCATCTTTATTGCAGCATTATTCACAACAGCTAAAAGGTGGAAGCAACCCAAGTGTCCATTGGTAGATGAATGGATAAATAAAATATGGTATAGACACACAGTGGAATATTATTCTGACTTAAAAAGAAAGACATTCTGACGAATCTTACACCATGGATGGACCTTAAGGACACTACACTAAATGAAATAAGCCAGCCATTAAAACAAATACTGTATGATTTCACTTCTTTGAGGTATCTAGAGTAGTCAAATTCATAGAAACAGAAAGCAGACTGGTGATTGCCAGGGGTCTGGGGACAGGGAAAGAAAGAGTTGTTTGATGGTGTAAAATTGTGGTTTTTAATAATAATTGTGATTTATAATAATAATAATATATATTTGTTCTTTGTACCATTTGTAGCATACAGTTCCTAAATCCCTTGACATTTCCTAAGTAATAAGAGCAATGGAATATCTTTTTATTATAATATTTGTTTTTTTGTCCTCTCTTCTCGAAATTTCTGCAGAGCCATAAAGATGAAAGGAGCTTCTTTTGTTATTCACAACAAGCCCCTTTCACTCACTCCCAAATGTATGTTAATGAGGTGACTGTTGGAAAGCCTCTAAGGATGAGGGGCTGGTTGCCAGGGGAACTAACCTTATGATTAGAAGGTTGGACCTTTCAGCCCCACACCTGACCTCCAGGTTAAAGGAGAGGGCTTGGAAATTGAGTTGAATCACCAACGGTCAATGGCATAATCAATCACACCCCTGTAATGAAGCCTCCACAAAAATCCCCATAAAAACTAAAAGATCTGGAGAGCTTCCGGGTTGGTGAACACGTGGAAATGCTGCAACAGACACATGCCAGGAGAGGGCATGGGAGCTCCACATCCCTTCCCCATACCTTGTCCTTTGCATCTCTTCCATTGGGCTTTTCCTAAATTATATCCTTTTATAATAAACTAGTGAACTAGTAGTAAACTGTTTTCCTGAGTTTTGTGAGCTGCTTTAGCAAACATTTGAACCTACGAAGAAGATTGTGGTAACCTCTGATTTATATCTAGTTGGTCAGAAGTCCAGGTGACCCCCTGGACTTGTGATTGACATCCAGAGTGGGTGGCAATCTTCTGAGACTGAGTCCTTAACCTGTGGGATCTGACGCTAACTTCAGGTAGGGTGAGAACTGAATTGAATTGTAGGACACCCTCTTGGTGACTTCAGAGAATTGGAGAATTACTTAGTGTGGGAAAAACCCACATTTCTGGTATCAGAAGCGAAGTGTTCCAAATGTGTTGAGAGAAGCAGAATTATTTTTCTTTACAAAAGGTTACAGAGTTTTAATTTTGCAATGTGAAAAAATTCTGGAGATTGGTTGCACAACAATGTCAATGTACTTAACACTACAGAACTGTATACTTAAAAAAAGGTTAATATGGTAAATTTTATGTTATGTGTATTTATCACAATTTAAAGAAAATACTATCACACTGGATAAAAGGATAAAACAATAACAAAGTAAACAATGACAAAATCTCCTTTGTAACCTTGAAATCAAAAAGTTAAAACTAAAATGGTGCAAATTGTCACATTGGCAGCTGTGTTACCAAAGTGGTTCCTTTCCTTAGACTTTAAGAGACATAAATTTTTGGCTTAAATATCCAGCTATTTTTTTAAACTGAGCTAGTAGAAGTGAATGCATTGTATGCTATTTTATTCTAAAAATTAATTTTCTTTAAATTACCTAACTTCTATAATAAAATTTGCTTGAAAAGACAATCCTTTCATATAAATGAGAACACGATTTACTGAAATGCTATTTTTCAAATTTTAAGTGAAGCAAATATTTGACTTATGGTCTTTAAATTAAATTACTGAGCTCTATTGCTTTCAATAGTAAGCATCACCAAGCTCACCATTTTGTTTAAAATAATGGAGGTACTAAGGGATTCATATTCCCAACATATTAATATAGTATATTCCCATAAAACTAGCTGGAATTTAAATCTGAGATGATTCAGAAAAAAAATAGAGGAGACTATTAGTCATTCTGTTTCTGTGTTTGGATATTTTTGCCTTTTGGAAACTATGATTATCCTTATTGTTTAGTTACCTATGGTCATAAAAATCCTACTTTCATAAAACAGATAATTGCATTTTATATACATAGTAAACGCAGCGTCATAAGCCCCCACAAATTTTCTCAATAGAAAATAAAAGATTTTATTCTTTCTTATTGAACTGTTTATGTACTGTGCCATAAAAGAAAGCAAAATGCATTGTTGAGTCTTTCTAGTCTATATTAGTCCGTTAGATTTGGGCTATGATTTATTCTGTAACTCAGTACATGGTATATCCCGAGATTTGTTTTCAAAACTTCCGTAGAGGGATAAAGGAGAGGAAGTTGTCATGAGAGCAAAGGAACCCCTGCCTTAGTTTGGTGCATTATTCAACTATTAAAACAAAATTTCCTCTTTTTACTTTAATTTACTCACCTACTGTCTTTATATCTAAGTTATGTTTTCCACAAAAAATATTACTACACATGAAATGGTAATAAAAATGTTTCTTCTTCTATCTTTAAATCACAATTATGTGATTTTAGAGTTGCAATAGTATCACATACACATTCTTCATTTTCTTTTGGTAGATCATTATATCAGTTATTTCATGTTACTACAAAGTTTTCATGACTGTGCTTTGTAATAACAGCACGACATTTATTTGAGCAGTTGTGAATTATTTAAGCATCCAGTACTTTAATACAGTGGCATCTTCGAATTGCTAACGTGTATTTCAGTAAGCATCTTCTTGTTTATTTTACTTGCCTTTAGTGTAAAGTCAACCCAACCATTATTGGTGGTACTGTGTGACTGGTTGCTTAATATAGCAAGGTACATCTCATTTTGAAATCTTTGGTGAGCCCTTAACTTTTCTAAAATGTTCTCCATAACTTTCAATTACCCTCATCTTTTTAATCTATTCTATTTCCGTCTTTTCTGGGGCAAACAGCACCTTTGTCCTCTCCATCACCTAGATAGCTTTCCTAAAGTTTGTTCTGAATTTTTCTGCTCCACTTGTAACATGAATTTTATTATTGCAGGACTGATTTCATTATAGTCTTATTTCATTACTCTTACATTTATTTTCTCTCTACTGTATGGTATAGTTTCACGTGTATGTGTTTTTTACAAACTTTTATTTTTTAATGGCCTTAGATTTATAGAAAAGTCAAGAGGACAGCACATAGAGTTCCCATGTACCCTGCACCCAATTCTCCCTATTATTAACATCTTACATTAATATGATTCATTTGTCACAATTAGGGAATCAATATTGAAACTATTATTAACTAAATTTCATACTTTATTCAAATTTCCTTATTTTTACCTATTGTCACCTTTTTTGTACTAGGATCCTACCTAGGATGCTACATTACATTTAGCCATCCTGTCTCCTTAGGTTTCTCTTGGCTGTGACAATTTCTCAGACTTTCCTTGTTTGTGATGACCTTCTGAATTGTGAGAAACACCAGTCACATATTTTACAGAATTTCCCTCACTTGGTTTTGTCTGATATTTTTCTCGTAATCACACTTGGATTATGGGTTTTGGGGGGAAGCCCACAGAAGTAAAGGGAAACCATTTTCATTGCATGTATCTAGGATACATACTATCAATATGAATTATCGTTATTAATGTTCATCTTGATCACATGGCTGATATAGCATTTGTCAGCTTTCTCCACTGTAAAGTTATCCCCCCTCCCCCACTCCTCTGCAAACTGGACTCTTCAGAGGAAAATCACTATCCTCAGCCCACATTTAAGGAAGGGGAAGCTGTGCTCCACCTTCTTAAGGGTGGAGTATCCACATTTACTATATGGAATTCTTCAGCACCAGACAGCTGTCTATTAAATGCCTCGTGTATTTGCTTATTCAATCATTTATTTATAACTGTATGGACATTTATTATATCCCTTGAGTGTGTATGTATTTTACATGAAGGTTATATTTCTTTGCAACTTTGATTTTCACTAATCAATATGAGACATTTTTCACATCAATTATCTAGATATCGTTTCATTTTTCTGGTTGTATTTTGTATAATGCCAGACTTTACTTACTCTAAGATGCATTTTTTTGACATTTTATAATTTTTGAAATATAGATGCCTTATGATTGATGATATCTCATACTCACTATAGGCCTGGGAAATTTGTATCATATTTGTTACTGCCTGGGCCTGTATATACTTGGTAAGGGCTGTTCACAATGTCATCACCTTACTTGAGCTCCGTCATGATCGATTCTACCTTTGCTGAGTTCAACTGACATTTAACCGACTTCAAAAAGCTTATGCTCTAATTTGGCATTGAAATTAGACATTATTTTCTACGTAAAAAGGCATAGAAACAGACATAAAAGTCTAAATTTAAAGTAAACTAACTATTCATCACTGTAGATAAGAATACAATTTCATATTCTTTTTAAAAACAACAAATGCTCTTTAGCCCCTAAGAGAGGAAGACACCTACAGATAGATGATATCAATTGTCTTACTGAGAAATGTATAGAAGTCTGACTTTCATATGACACACAATGAAACTTTAGATGGATAGGTAGATAGATGATAGATAGATATATAGAAAAAAATTCCTTATAATTGTTGAAATAAATGTCAAAGTAAATAGAATGTAACTGGTACGACATATTCAAGCATCATAAAGAGCTATATTAAAGGCATTCTTTCATATTTTGTTTTTTCATTTTTGATTGTACATAAAATAATGATTCATATTACTATTTGTTTCACTGTGAATTCAATACAATAAACAAATATGAATTTATCATGATATTTTTAACCATTTAGGTCTTTTCTAGCTTTTGGTTATTATAATTCATTCTTCAATGAACACCTTTTTACATGTTTCTTTGTGTACTTGTTCATGTCTTTCTCCTGGGTAGATATGAAGTGACAGGATTGATGGTCATAGTAGATATACACTTAAAAGTTAACATTGGGGCCCAGCCCGGGGGCACAGCAGTTAAGTTTGCACATTCCCCTTCTCAGCAGCCAGTTCAGATCCTGGGTGCGGACATGGCACCGCTTGGCAAAAGCTATGCTGTGATAGGCGTCCCGCATATAAAAGTAGAGGAAGATGGGCATGGATGTTAGCTCAGGGCAAGTCTTCCTCAGCAAAAAGAGAAGGATTGGCAGTAATTAGCTCAGGGCTAATCTTCCTCAAAAAAATAAAAAAAGTTAACACTGTTAAATTATTCCCAAAAGTGCTTATAAAAATGTTTTTAGTTTTGTCAGAAGTGTATGAGACTATACTTTCTCCACTCCCTTGAAAACATATGTTATAAATAAAATGTTTAAATTTCTCAATTTTAAACATAAATGGTATGGCATCATAGCTGCAACTTGCAATTAATTTGTATTTATAATTAGTATTCTTTCACTTTTCACAGTAGACATTTCCACCCTCAAAAACATAATGATGGAGAAGAAAGAAAGTGGCGGAAATTGAGACACCATTTGCTGAGCATTGGGTTTGTTTCCCTTGGTTTTCAGAGTTGTGAAGTGGCAACACAACCGCCTGACAGTGTGAACTGTGATTCAGAATTAAGACCATTCCCAAGTGTTCCAGGCATACTTTGAGTTATTAGGGACTAAGGAGGAGATAATCTTGGAAATGTAAATCAGTACAAAGTTGTGAAGTGTATTTTAAATTATACCAAGAAAATTGGGTTTTCTTCTTTAAGAAGCAAGAGACAATTAAGCCTTTAAGCATGTAAATGATATGATCTGAATGGCAGCAGGAAAGAACGTTGTCCATACTATGGAAATGGATTATAAGAAATTAGAGGTAGGGATAGGTAAGTGGTCACATAGGAATGCAGTTATGAAGAAGCAATAGCATGGACTGGGTTTTAGAGTTAAAACATGGAGGGTTACTGGCCAAATGAGTGTGTTCAAAGAAAGGAGAAGGGATACAGTCAGATATGACTAAAAACTTGGGCAGGAACAACTGATGGATCAGAAGGTCATTTTATTGAAATTCAAGTGGAAAAGACATGCATAGGATAGAGCAATATAGAAGGCCATGGAAGAGAATAGATCAACTGATTGACAGCCAAGACCAGCTTTAATTTATCTTTTTGAATTAAAGAAGAAAGGATCTATCATTCACCTTTGTTTAAGGACTAGATTTGATTATATAGTCACAATAAGAGAGTGGTCTCATCTTGTGTAACTCATAATAGCCTTACAGAATATCAATGGCATTACCTTATATCAGTGCAATCAAACATGGGCACAGATGAGCCCCAAGCTAATCATGAATGAATGTAATAGATGGGACAATCATAGTATAAAGACATCCTATTGGGCCTTCTTGGGTGTCTTTCCCCAGTCATGACCAGGTTTAGCAGAGTTCCTCCTGGGACCCTGATGAGCAGAATCCTTAACCCCCAATCGCCTATTCATTCGTACCTAGGCTGCTCTCTCTTTAGCTTGGGCAAACATGAAATACATTCTCTTTACCAAATGGTCCTTATCTATCTTCTGAATCCCCACCCCCACTGCTGCCTGTGCTTCTCTCTCAGTGGTTGAAGAACATGAGCTGGGAACTTGCTAATCATACTGCCATTAAAGCTACAGTTGGTAGCTTTTAAAAGCTTCCCCAGAGTTTCTACCCTATTCCACCCTTAGAAGTCCGCAGTAAAGAAAAGTATTCCCATTGGTTTGTTCAAAATCATCTCTGAATTGGCTCGGGCTTGCAACTTTGCTCTCCCCTACTTTTCCTCTCTCCCAGCATCCAACTTCTGTCCTCCTGATCTAAACTAGGCCTGTCTGTAGAATAAACAGTGGGAAGAAAAAAACCATAATACCAACTTATTAATTCATAATGAGAAATACAACTGTCAAGTGGGCCAAAATGCTTGAGCTGGAAGGACTGCTGCATGAAAACTTAATTATGATGTGAGGGCCAGCTTACTATTTTACTCAGAGGAGAAAACTTCCAAAGCAGACAGGTACATTCTTCAGGCAGCACGTTCTCTCCTCATGGGCATATTATTTGGAAAGCCAAATTATAATCAAATTTTTGTGATGATAATTTCATAATAAGGGTGCAAGATATATGATTTGAATTTTAAGTGGCATGTCCTAAAGGTAAAGTTTATATCACTGCAGCCTCCATCAAGGCTGTGTAAGCATTATCCTTGAATCCTAGCACTCACTTCCCTGGACAGTGTGGGCTCGGCATCAACACCTTTGGCCTCTTTTGGTTTCCCCTATATGTAACAAAATAAGAGACTATGTATAATCAGCATAGAGTAGGTAGATAAAGACAGGAATAACACATCTCAGAAAGATCTTAGAAGGAAATGAAGGGAACATAGGAAATGTAAGGAAGAGAGAGCTAAAAAGAGTATCATGAATTGATAAATTATGGGTTCAGATTAAGTATGACAAAATTACATTAAACTACTAAAAGAGAGGGAGCCATATATTTTGTAGCTGTCCTTGGAGAATAAAACTTTCACATTTATGGTTTCAAAGAGGATGTAGTTTTAGAAGTGCAAAAGCCTTAGGTGTGGCAATGGTGAAATGATTCACTCTGGCCAGACACTACTGCTCCACAACCGTTTCTCATGCCAAGAAATACTATGGAAGAACTATGAGTGGGGACTCAGAAGGATCCCTTTGCGATTCAAGCCAGTTTGGATTTAATCACATACCACAGCCAGCCTAAGTCAGTTTTCATACAGATGGAACTGTTAGTGCAAGGACTTTGTTGAAGGTCACAGAGCATCGGAGATAACAAACATACAGGTTCATCAAAAAAGTAATAGGATAGAAAATTTGGGAAATTATTGCTTCAATAGACAATCATAAATAATGCCCTAATTTTTGCATCATACAAAGATATGTATATAGTTATAGAATAACATCCAGTGAAACACATTGAAAGCAGCTTCTTTTGAAAAGGCTTGCTAGTAAATGTATATACCCCATCCAAATGAAAGATGATGGACCTTCACTCATTTACCCATTCTACTGCTACCGAACCTGAAGTGAGTTCACTCACCCATGTGCAGCAAGCCAATCTCTAACACCGGGTGTGGAGGAAGAAAGTAGGAATTTTATTTTTGCACGATGCTGAGCAAGGAGAGAAGGCAGCTAACAGTAAAATCCCAAACTCCCCGAAAAGCTAAAAGGAAGGGTTTTTATCTGGGGTTTTAGGTAGGGGAGGGGGAGCACATGGCCTTGCTGGTCGGAGCTTTCCCACCACCCTGTCTTTGGCCTTGAGACTACTTACTTAGGGGAGATCTGAGCTGAAGAAGCAGAAAAAAAAGCCTTTTACTTATTTATATTTATTTTAAAATGTGTGATAATTTTTATAAAAAAAAGTCAGAGAGACGTTCTAAATATCATTTAGATATGTTCTATCTCATACAAGGTGAGTCCTTGTTGCAGAAAGTTCACATTACACTTTGTGTACATGTTGGGGTCATTAAACTTCCAATAGGAAAGAAATATCCTTTGAATGTTTAGAGAAGATAGAGAAAGTATCTCTGCTGTGCTGTGCTGGTCTGATTAACGCAACTTGATGTTTGTATCAGTTACTCATTACAGAATTTCTGTTGAAGTACAAAGAAGGGGATTTGGGGGAGCATTTAAATTCTTATTTTACAGTTTTGATTAGTTCTGAAGAGAGCTATTGTAGTGTAGGGTGACGATGAAGGCCGCTCTCCATTCACTTTGCCAGGCTAGTAAGATAGATGAGCTTAATCCTATAATCCATACCTTAAATGTCACTAGGAGAAAATACATTTCTCTTTCCAAACATACTCATCCTGCTGATTATCGCCACTTGGAAGGCAGCTGCTTAGACTATCGTCCTTTTTTATGTTTCATAATAACTGAAATGATTGAAGCCAACAAGGCTAATCTGATTTGTAAGAATAATTGAGGTCAATGTGTTCAGACAAGAGAGTAGAAGACTTACCATAAATACAAATGAAATGATAATCTTCTCTATCCAGATGATAGGCACAGAGAAAGTCGGGAACAACACAAGCACAATTCAGTCCAAATAACTATAAGAATTGGAAGACGAAACGATTGGGTTATAATGTCTACCTGACATTTCATGGTAGACTGAGCAGATGAAAAACATCATTACCGCATAAAATAACCTATCATACCCAAATTACTCATTACTGAACATAATTAAAATCATCTTAATAATTTAATTGCACACCATCCTAGTACATGCAGGAGAAATAAACACATTCCTTAGCAAAATATCACCTGAATTTCTTTTTACAGTGTGTTCACATATGAGAAAACACTAGGTAAATTAAGGTAAAAACAATAGAAATATAACTCACCTATAAAGATATTTGTCAGTATAAAATAATCCCCAATGAAAGGCAGAGAAAGCAATTTGTCTGATTACAAACATACAAGGCATCAAATGAGACTTCGCTCATTTATTTTTCCATTCAACAAACATTTATTGGACACTTTAATATTCTGGCACCTGGCACAATGTAGGCTTACAATTATTTTTGTTTAGTAAATAAGAATAAATATAAATGATGATAATGCTGTTTTGAAGCTATGTACTTACAATTATTTAAATATTTCTTTTTTTACTAGGATCATCTGCATAAATAAAATAAAAAATATAAATAAAATCAGTAGGTTCAAGAGTAGAAACATATTTTTTGCTAAATTTGACTCCAAAAGTACTTTAGAAAATTGGCTTCCAAACATCATGTATTTTTTTTTTTTTGAGGAAGATTAACCCTGAGCTAACATCTGCTGCCAATCCTCCTCTTTTTGCTGAGGAAGACTGGCCCTGCCCATCTTCCTCTACTTTATATGTGGGACGCCTACCACAGCATGGCTTGCCAAGTGGTGCCATGTCCGCACCTGGGATCGCAACCAGCAAACCCCGGGCTGCCGGAGGGGAACGTGCACACTTAGCCTCTGCATCACCGGGTCGGCCCCTCCTACATATTTTTAAATTTACCAAGTTAGTGTATTAAAATTAAAAGCAGCATTGCTAAACACTGTATTGACAATAACAGAAGGTCTCGTGGGCTCATCTGTGGGAATGGTAACCTCATTATGGCTCCCCCTTACTGGGCTTCTCCACTCTCTCCCGCGGGCCCTGACTCTTCATGGGAAGTGGTCTGAGCTTCCTTTGGAAGGGAGGTAACAACTGAGAAATCACAGCCTTGATCAAAATGATAGAGCAGTTACATCCCATAATGCTCAGAAAATGGTATCCCAGCTGGATGCCTTATTGGAAGAGTCCAATTGTCAGCCCAAAATCCTAACTTGAAATTAATTGAGACTGCACAGGAAAATTAACTCAGGATAATGACAAAGCTAAGGAGATTTCAGGAAAAAAAACTGTAGACTAATTTGCTACACCGATTCTGGTCCAAAATGAAGCTATAGTCTAAATACCTTGGATGTACTGATCTCTTATTTCCCCACAAAACCAGCAGAAGGAGGAGAGAAATGAGCCACGGGAAGCTGATGTGATATGAATAAGCTTTTACAAGTCCAAGTCCACAATTGCTGATGTAAGTAAATGAAAAAGATAGTGTGATAGGAACATTGAACATCAACGTTATTAATGGCTTTCAATTTCAGCATTTCAGTTTCACACATTCAAAAAGAACCAACCATTTGAAAGGAAAAAAATAGTTGTGTTGTTTATGTTTTATTCTTTTGTTATTAAGGGACAATTAGTGTAAAATCAACCACACATATTTAAAATATACTATGTAATAAATTTTCATGTATGCACATCTGTGAAAACAGCACAACCATCAAGATATTGAACATATCCTTTACTTCCAAAAGTTTCCTTGTGCACCTTATAGCTTCTCCTGCCCTCCGCTATCTTTATCCCTATGTAATTACTGACTGATTTCTGTCCATATAGACTAGTTTGCATTAATATAATTTTATATACATGCAATCAAAGAGAATGTACTCTTTTTCTTGCCTGAGTTCATCACAGTGTAATTTTTTTTAACTTAACACTGAGAAGTATCCCCTTCTATGGATATACCACAATTTGTTTATCCATTTACCTCTTGGTGGACATTTGAGTTGTTTCAAGTTTTGGGGTATAACAAATAAAGCTTCTATAGAAATCTGTGTACAATTCTTTATATTGACATATACTTTCTCCTCAGCAAATTCTTAGGTGTAGAATAGATGGATTATATTGTGAGTGTATAACTTTGTAAGAAACCACCAACCTACTGTCCAAAGTGGTTGAAACATTTCACATCCTTATTTGAAGCGCATGAGGGATTCACTTTCTCCTTTTCCTTGTCAACACTTAGCATGGTCAGCCTTTTAATTTTTGCGGTTAAAAGGTATATAGTTGTATACCTTTGTGGTTTTAATTTGCATTTCCCTAATAACTAATGATGCTGAAAAGCATCTTTTCTTTTGCTTATTTAGCATCTGAATATTTTCTTGGGTGAAGAATCTCTTCTAAACAGTTGCCTGATCTTTGGAATTAGGGTGTTTTCTTATCGAGTTTTGTGAATTCTTTACATTTTCTGGATAGAAGTCCTTTGTCAGATATATTCTTTGCAAATAATCTTTGCTAGTCTATTTTTTTTTAAATTTTCTTAATAGTGTCTTTTGAAAAGCAGAAGTTTTTAATTTTGATAAAGTCAAATTTGCTGATTTGTTCTCGAAATCTCTACCACTAAATCTTGATCTTTCGCTGATATTTTCTTCTAGAATTTGTTCAACTTTAAGTTTTACATTTAGGTATGATCCAATGAGATTTAATATTTTCATATGATGTAGGGTATGGGTTGAAGTTTATGTGTTATTATTACTATTACTGTTATTTTTATTTTGTTTTGCATATAGCTACCCAATTGTTCTTTCCTTATTTGCTGAAAAGTCTGTAGTTTCTCCATTGAGTTACTTTTGGTTCTTTGCAAAAAGTCAGTTGCTCATATATTTGTGTACCTATATCTACACTTTCTATTCTGTTTCATTAATCTGTCTATCTTGATGCCAATATTTTATCTCTTGATTACTGTAGTTTTATAATAATTCTTGAAATCAGGTAATATTAACATTCTAAATTTTTTATTTTCTTTCAAAAATTTTTATGTGGTTACTCAAGGATTTTGCATTTCCATACAAACTTCATAATCAACATATCAATTTCTATGTAAAATACTGCTGAGATTTTTGACTGGGATTGCATTGAATCTACAGCTGAATTTGGGGAGGATTTTATCAACATTAAGTCTTCTGACCGAGGAACAAGGCAGATCTTTCTATTAATTTGTTTTTGTTTTAATTTCTCTCAGCAATATTTATCCCTAAGTAGTTTATAACTTTTTAAAACTGTTTTAACTTGTATTTTAACTTCAATTTCCAGTGGTTTCCTGCTGGTATATAGTAATATAATGGAGTTCATATATTGATCTTGCTCTTATGACTTTGATCAACTCACTCAAAATTCTAGTAAATATTTATGTAGATTCTGTTGGATTTTATGCATTGATGATCCTGTTTCTGAAAAAGAAGGCAGTTTTACTTTTTCCTTTCCAATTGGAATGACTTTTATTTCTCTTTCTCACCTTAAAACACTCGCTAGAACCTCCACTATAGACATGAAAGTTGAAATTCTTGTCTTGCTCCTGATATTAGGGAGAAAGATTTCGTCCTTTCAATATTAAGAATGTCAGCTATTGATGCCCTTTATCAGGTGGAGGACGTTTCCTTTTCTTCTTAGTTTGCTAACAGTTGCTATCAGGAATAAATGTTGAATCTGGCCAAATTCTTTTTCCATCTCAACTGCAATGATTGTATATTGTTTCTTTTATACTTTGTTAATGTGGTGAATTATACTGATTGAGGTCTGAATGTCAAATCACCCTTGGGATACATCCAATGAAGTCAATTCTACTTGGTTATGACAAGTTAACCTTCTTGTTGGATTTTATTTGCAAAATATTGCTTAGAACTTTTGCATCTATGTTTATGAATGATATCAGTCTCTAGATTTTTCTTTTTCCTTGTAATGATTTTGTCCTATTTTTTTATAAGGTTTATTTTGGCTTCATAGACTAAATTAAGAAATAATACTTCCTGTTTAATTTTCGGAGTTTGTTTTTTGAATTGATAATATTTCTTCCTTAAAAATTTTGTAGAATTCACCATAAAACCCATTTGTCCCTGAAGCATTCTTTTGGAGAAAGCTTTTAACTACAAATTAATTGCTTTAATAAATACAGGGCTATTCAAGTTACCTATTTCTTCTTTTTTTTCTTTTTTTCCCTTTTTTTTTTTTTAAGGAACATTATCCTTGAGCTAACTGCTGCCAATCCTCCTCTTTTTGCTTAGGAAGACTGGCCCTGAGCTAACATCCGTGCCCGTCTTCCTCTACTTTATATGTGGGTCACCTACCCCATCATGGTCTGCCAAGCGGTGTCATGTCTACACCTGGGATCCGAACCGGCAAACCTCAGGCCACCGAGGAGGAACATGGGCACTTAACCACTGCGCCACCAGGCCAGTTCCTACCTAATTCTTCTTAAATGTGCTTTGGTAAGTAATTTGCCTCTTTCAAGGAATTTTACTATTATATCTAGTTTGTCATGTTTATTGGCTTATATTTCTTCACTATATAGCCATATTATCCTATTAATCTCTGTAATATCTGTAGCAATGTCACTTCTCTCATTCTGTGATGTTGGAATATTTGTGTCTTTGTTCTTCTTTTCTGTGAAGAGTCTGACTAGAGATTTACCATTTTTTCCCCAAAGAATTAGCTTTTGAATTTATTGATTTTGCTCTCTGCTTTTCTATTTCATTTATTTTTGCTATTATCTTTATTTTATTCCTTTCCTTTCCTTACTTTGGATTTACTTAGTGTCTCTTCTCTAGTTTTTTATGATAGAGATGAAGTCGTTAACTTGAGACATTTTTTCTTTTCTAATAGAGGCATTTGGTATTATAAATTTCCACTTAATACTGCTTTAGCAGAATTTTACAATTTTTGTATGAGTATTTTCATTTTTGTTCACTTCAAAATACATTTTTAATTTCACCTTTTATAGCTTCATTGACTTATGAGTTATTAAGAAGTTTCCTATTTACTTTCCAAATATTTGGCAATTTTTAAGAGGTCTTTTTGTTTTTGAGTATTAATTTAATTCATCATGAACAAAGAACATACTTTGTATGACTTGACTCCTTTTAAACTTATTGAGACTTGTTTTATATCTATCTTGGTAAATATTTCATGTGCACATGAAAAGAGCTTATATTCTGCTAGCTTTGGATTGAGAGGTCTATAAATGTCAATTGGATAAGATTGAATGTTAGCATCATTCTACAGCCTTACTAATTTTCTGTCTAACTATTGTCTCAATTACTGAGAGTGGTATTGAGATCTTCAACTATAACTGTGAATTTGTCTAGTTCCCCTTGCAATTCTATCAGTTATTGCTTTGTGTGTCTTGAAGGTCGGTTATTAGGGGAATAAACACTTAGGATTGTTATGTCCACTTGATGGATTTACCCTTTCAACATTATCAAATATTCTAGTAATATTCTTTGCTTTGAAAACTTCTTTGTCCAAGATTAACATAGCCACTAAATCTTTCCTCCTTCTCCTCCTCTTTCTTCTTGTTCAAACAACACCAATATGTTATTTCACAGTTATGTAAATCATGAATCTTGGTAGCCCCACCTAGGTTCTCTGCTTTGGTTCAAGAAGGCTGAAATCAAGATGTTGCCTGGTTTGGGATGGCATCTGAAGATTCATACAAAGAAGTACCTTCCCAGCTCATTCAGATGGTTGGAAGAATTCAATCCTTTGTCGTTTTAGAAGGAAATTTCCTGTATCCTTGTTAGCTTTTGGCTGGGGATTGTTCTTGGTTTATAAAGACCACTCTCCAGTTCTTGTGCTTGGCCCCTTCCATCAACAAGCCAGTATCAGTATAACAAAGCCAGCAGCAATGCATCTAATCCTTCTCAGGCTTCGAGTCTCTATGAGTTTGCGTTCTGCAACCAGTGAGAGAAAACTCTGCTTTTAAGGGCTCATGTGATTAGATTAACACCCCCTCCAGTCTTCTTTGGATTAATTTAAAGACCACTAATGGTGACCTTAATGAAATCTTTGACATCCTTTTGCCATGAAACATAACAGAACTAGGATGTAACATCTTATCATATTCATATCCCTAAGGATTAGGAGACAGGAAATTGGGGATGGCAGAGGCAATTTAGGAGTCTGCCTATCATACTCTCTTAGACTCTAACCTGGTCTTCTCTTCTAAACATCTCCTGTGCATGCTGCACTAGTGTTCAAAATAGAGCTCAGTCCAATGTTTCCTGGCTCTGGTATTAGCATCATTTGCCTAGTTACATGGGTTCAAAGTTTAGTCATTTTAACTCTTCCCTCTCCAATGACTTTTGCCCATCTAATTACCCATCACATTTGATCCACATTGCCCTTGAGATGCTGCGCACCTCCCTCAAATCCTCTCTATTGTTACCATCATTAGTTCTGGCCTTCTTCTCTTTCATTTGGACTGTTCAGTAGCGTCTAAACAGAGAGATGTTGCCCATCTCTCCTATCTAGTATTCTATTTGTGTGGCACTTTATAGCTTTTTAAATGTTTTCACATAGATTATTTAAGGCTTATGACAATTCTCTGGACTAAGCATTATAGCTTCAGCGTGCAGATGAGGTAACTGTGTGAAAGTTAAACAATTAACTTGGTGTCCCAGAGCTAGTAATTTATTTGTCAACAAACATGTGGAATACTGTGTAATGTCATTGCATTATATAAGAAACAAATGCCTTAAAAGTGTTCTCTGAAATTTACTACTGAAAATGTGTTTTATTGTATGATATCTTTGAAGAAATCACAGTTGTGCAATTATTTAACATACTTTCCTAAAAGTTTCCTAGCTCACTAGAGACATGTAGTCATTCAACGATCTTGGGAACATTAAGGAAAAATGCATCATCCAGTTTGGTTGTTGCTTGAAAGGTAAACTATAGCCATAGTTATGATTTTACATAGATTTTATAAGTAGAAAAACATTTAAAGTCTTTGAGTAGAGAATATGTATGATGACAATTATGCTTCAGATAGAATAGCGAAGCAGACTGATATATCTATTTGAGCAGGGATGAGGTGAAGAGAGAGAACTGAGCTGAAGTCTTATTCAAGAAACCAAGGAGCAGTGTGAGATTAAAGCCAATAGGACCTCTTCGATTAGTTCCAATGAGACATTCAAATTCCAAAGCCATAATCCAATTAACTCATTTTTCCACATATAAGTCTTTATATGGGTGTAAAATGTAATTTGGTTTTGCTACTTTTAGTGCACAGAATGTACTTTTGTACTGAACATAGAATAGAAAAATGAAGTTGTTATTTTTCTTTTCGATTTTTGGGTTTTTTTGATGAGGATGATTGTCCCTGAGCTAACATCTGTGCCACTCCTCCTATAGTTTTTGTATGTGAGATGCTGCCACAGCATGGCTTGATGAATAGTGTGCAGGTTCAGGATTCCGACTCGTGAACCCCACGCCGCCAAAGTGGAGCATGCAAACTTGGCCGCTAGGCCACTGGGCAGGCCCCAGTATTTGTCTTTTATTACACTATCTTCTAAGTAAGATCAACTTTTATCATAAAGGACCTTTGGTGCTGAGCAACAACAATTGCTCCATCCACATTATAATGACCTATCATATACTTGAATAATATAGTAATCTTTGGAATATTTAAGCTGGGCAATAGAACTTGGGCTGGCTTTATACTGATCTGAATAAGCAGGGCCAGCAGTCTGAAACTCAGAAGAGTCCCACTCTTGATTTAATGCTATGCAATTTTCCCCTCAAAATTCTTAATGCTTTTATCTTTGAATTTGTATTTTGTAATTGACATCTAATGGGATAATGGAATGTGCCAGGGGCTTGCAGCCTAGGCTTAGGTACAACCCTACATCTTACTGTCTTTCTTCCTCCCTAGAACAGATTTTTGCCTGCCCACTCCTCTGCTCCTGTCCTCTACTGCTGAGGATGTGAGAAGGAGTAGGATTGGCTTGTGTCCCAGGGACTGAATAGTGAGGTAGATGGGGTGCCTGTGAGCCTATGAGGGGCTGTACTGGCCCCCCCAGTATCCCTGTGCCAAAGGCAGTATATCATTAAATAGCAAATAGGAAACACCATGACAAGACTGGAGAGAAACCAGGAAAGAAAGGACAGCTTGTTTTCCGACTTTTGAACAAAAGCTCGCATTTTCATTTTGTGTTAGGCCTGGCAAATTATGTAGCTGGCCCTGTGCTCAGGATTGAAGCAATATGGCAAGGATCTGGGCAAGGGTACAGGAGAAACTCACAGTTGAATAGGAAGCGAAATTTAAAATACTGAGGATTACAGGTGAAAAAGGAGAGAAGAGGCTGTTTTAAGATCAAGGAGAAAGATGTATAATTGGTATATATTTTAGTAAGTGCTGTATATTGTCCCAAATATATATTGACTATCACAATCTTCTATAAATTTCATATTTTTTACAAACTTGGCTATAGGAATGCAGTATGATTTGTGGTGAAAGCAGAGGAAATATAAGTAATCTCAAAAAGTAATGTAATCTCAAGTAAAGGACATATAATAATAATAAGAATTAAGTATTAGAAAACTAGTTTCTCCCTATAGCCATTAAATAAACATGCAATAGCAATTTAAATATTATTTTTAAAAGATCTTCAAAATATTTTCTTTTCCTGATGACACACCGCGATTCAGGAGAGACATAATAAAGATCTGGAGAAGGAATATGACAGCAGAGACTAAAAGGAGGAAACTATAAGGGACAGGTAAGAAATATGATCAAGAAACTGTGACATATGACTGTACATGCAAATTAAAGAAGATAAATGAGAAAAAGACTCTTCGAATTTCGAACCCAGATGATTACAAGGGTAATGCTATTAACAGAAATAGGCAGTTGGAGATGCTAGTGTATTTTAATTGAAAGAAATTGAAGAATTGGAAATATAAACAGGAAAAGAGTTAATGAAAAAAGAATTATAAATTATATAAATTTTATCTATAGTAAGCAAATAATCTAGGACAAGGGTAGATAAAAATGGAACATTACCTTAGTACAATGATCATGAAAATTCTCTCCAAGAGGGAGAGTTTTGTACTGAGAATTAAATTATGAGAAGGAATGAGTGATGTGAAGTGAATACAGAAAAGCTTTCCCTCAGGAGTTTGGCAGGAGCAATATGCTCAGGTTGGGAAGGAGCCTGTAATGTTTAAAGAATAAAAAGCACAGAGTGAGGCTGGAGGACACAGAGCAAAGGGAAGCGTTGTAAAGGGTCAGGGCATGATCACACAGGACTTGGAGTCCATGTTAGGAGACTGCATTTTATTTCTGTTGCAATGAGCAGCCATTCTGAGCTTAAGGTTTGTCCCTAGAGAGTAATATAATCTTATTTTGTATTAAAAAATATTTAATTTAAAAAAATCTCTCTCGTGGAAACCATGGGTCATAGTGGCAGAAAAGTGGAAGTATTAAAGATCAATTTAGAAGATTTTGTAACTGTCCAGGAGAGAACTGATGGGATGTTGAACAATAGTGGTGCTTAATGTCAGTAAGCATCAGGGAAATGCAAATCAAAACCACAAGATATAACTTCACACTTGTTAGAACAGCTATTGTCAAAAAGCCAAGAGATAGTAAGTGTTGGTGACGATGTGGAAAAAAAGGAAGACTTGTCCACTGTTGATGGGAATGTAAATTGATGACATCACTTTGAAGAAATGTACGGACGTTCCTCAAAAAATTAAAAACAAAATGACTATATGATCCAGGAATTCCATTTCTGGGTATATATCCAGAGGAAATGAAATGACTATCTCAAAGAGATATCTATACCCACATATTCTTTGCAGCATTATTCAAAATAGGTAGGACATGGAAACAATTTAAGTGTTCCTCAAAAGATGAGTAGATAAAGAAAAGGTACATATACTGTGGAATATTATTCAGCCAAAAAAAGCAAATCTTGCCATTTGAGACAACATGGGTACAGCTTGAGAGCATTGTGCTAAGTAAAATAAGTCTGACAAAGATAAATAATTATATTTATCAGTTATGATAAATAATATCACTTATATGTGGAATCTAAAAAACTGAACTCATAGAAACAGAGTAGAACGGTGACTGCTAAAGGCTAGGAGATGGGGGAAATGGGAAGATGTTGGTCAAAGGATACAAGCTTTCAGATACAAGATGAATAAGTTCCAGTTATAAGATGAGTAAGTTCTGGGGATCTAATATGCAGCATGTTGACCATAGTTAATAATACTGTATCGTCTACTCAAAATTTGCTAAGGGAGTAGATCTTAAAGGTTCTCAACTCACAAAAAATGGCTTTATGTGATGTGATGGATATATTAAGTAATCTTATTGTGGTAATCCTTTTACAATATATGTGTATATCAAATCATCACATAGTTCACCTTAAACTTCCACAATGTTACATGTCAATTATATTTCAATAAACCTGAAAAAGAATAAAATAATAACGGAGAATCATGCAGGGGTTTTAATCTGTTTCCTCAGGTAACTTCCACTCTCAGGAGAGCGCTTGGCTCTGCAGGTTGTATCCACCCTTCGTTTCTCACAGTCCTGGATCTTGGGTGAATATTTGACAGCTGTCCCTCTTCCCCCAACTCACACAAAACCAGCCATTCGGCAAATTCAAGCACATGTATGGAACTCTCAGCCAACTTTTCTAATTCTAGAATTCCCCATAGGGCAAACACTCCTATCTATAAACAACTGAGGAAAATTATACCAGATAAATAATCGTTATAATATTTTATTCTTAAATATCAATAAACAATTAAAGTTGCCCAAGCATAAGTGCATAAACAGCACATGAAAGAGTAAGATTAAACACACATAGGTGAATTAATAAAACTGATCACAATGCAACCAAAGGTAATTTAGAGTATAAGGAAGAAACTTAAAAATACTGATATCTTAAGACATTTGAGGAAAAACATGACATCCACTAAATGGCATGGAATGATCTAACTGCATTTGGTGATGCAAATATCATTACCAGACTAAGTTGAAGCAGTGTTAGACATATTTAACCAATATAGCAATAAAACACCCAGAATTTAAGAATCAGGAGAGCTTGACTGGTCCTCAGTCCTTTCTGAATATTGTAAACACTAAAAGAGCTTTTAGACAATCCCAAGACGTGGCCACTGGCCTCCCTTCTCTGCCCTAGAAATTGGGACTTAATTGGTCCAGTGTGATTCCTGGGCATCAGCATTTTTTGAGTTCTCCAGAGTATTCTATTATGCAGCCTAAATTGAGAACCACTGCTTTAAGACAGACATTGCTTCACAACTCTGAGTTTTATTATTTTTACACAATATTTTAAATTCAGTCTGATCTGAGCTTCCATGACAGGTTAGAATTTCCATGGAACTTCCTTATACTCTGCTACAGCATTATGTTCTTTATATGAATGCTGTTTCTAGGATTCATAGAAGCATATGATACATCAAATAAATTAAAAAGAAAAAAGGTTTCTGTATTGCTAATACTTCCTAATTCCTATGGGGACTTACCAATTCTAAAATGTATCATTTATAACATTATAATATGTTATATTAAGAATGCCCTCAACTTGCAAATATTAGTCATTTGTGATTCTGTTGGACTTCATTTATTTTATAAATGGCTGGCTGTTCCTTTCCATGATTCAGATATGACTCCAAACCATACTTGAAGGGAAGAAAATGCACAGCTGGTATGTTTTATTGTGGTACCCAAGCCATTCAATAGAGTGATTGCCTTTTCCTATTATATATTATTACATACTACATAATATATGAATTTTATGCTGTTGAATAGCAAAACAACTCTCCTTTGTTGTGTGTTCCTACATATCGTGTATCCTAATGTTAATAAATCTATGTTCTCTTAACATTCCTCTGTGAATTGATTTAATCTTATGCAGCAGGACATTCAAACAGCCTTGTCATTTCAGATAGCAGGTATCATTAAAAATGTAATGAAATAACAAATCCATGAGAGCCCTTAAGATTTCAAGAACATATTACAGGGCACAGAGCTACCAAATTAGGACTGATAGTTTTTCTATTTTTTTTTCTTGGGGTTGCTGTTTGCAAAAGTAAAATTTTATCTCAGCATTTAAATACATTGATGTCCATACAATTGCAGAAGCTCATCAATTTCCATTGACTATGAAGCTGTAAACAATTTTTTGTGACACACCCATGTGAACAGTCAAGTGCAATAATCCTTCTGAAACTGGGGTGAAAAATTTCCAGGAGTTCCTTGAAATGGCAAAGTGCTTTTAAATCTTTGAGTAAATAGATCCATTGAATGAGGAAACTTTTCTGTAAAGTGGTCAGCTATGATAGACATCCTCTACAAATTATGGTCAGTCATGAATTAGACAAAAGTTTAGAAAGGTGCACAAATAATTTATGCTTTCAGGAAATTAAATCATCCTCTGAAAATAAAATTTAGGAAGTGCCTTCTAAGAAATGGGAAATACAAATCTATCTTTTGGGGAATATGGCTATTCTGGATGGGCCATGAGTCAATTCATATGATATTTATTTTTAGCCATATTCCTACAGTTTATTTCATAAAATGTTGGGAGACAATTTTCCACAAGTCGTTCCTATTTCTGCATGTCTTACAAACAAAGGCACCGACAGTCTATGGTTCTGTACTATCCTTTCAAGGATGTTTGCATAAAAAACAAAGAGCTTTGGAAAATAGAAATCATGTGTCCTAGAAGGCAGGTTTGTTTGCTTTTCAAGATAATATTGCACCTCCCTCTGGGGCAGTAGTTGGGCAGATTTTAAGCTCAAGTTTCTTCAGCTTGAGGAAATCTCACTGCATAAGTAGGATCTTAGGCCCACCTACTTCTCTTTCTTTGGAGACAAAAATTCTTTCCTAGAAGCCCCTCACAGACAACCTTCACATTGAATTGGCCAGAGGAGTTTGATTGGGCACATTATTATTGATCTTCTGGGTATATTATTATTCATCTTCTAGAATCTCGAGAGAAATAGCTGCCTGAAAAAAAAAAAGGCTCTATTAGGAATAAAAAGTTGTAAAAGTGGTGGGTGGATTCTATGTAAGGAACCAAACACGTTCATTATCTATGAAAATTTCTTTTATTATTGTTATAACTGGATATGTGTATCTAAGTCTGATATTGATATTATTAAGTATTATGTAACTACTGTAAGCTAATTTATTATTTTGAATAGTTTCTTAATTTATCTTCTGGAATTTTACAGGTTTAGAACTATGTCATCTACAAAGAGCGATAATATTTAGAGAGATGAAAATACACACCTCTCATCATTCTCTCTTTTAAGCTGGTAAATCTAAAACAACATTAAATAATAGTGATCAAAATAAGCATTCTCGATCAATTCATTTTAAAATCACGTCATGTCCTACATGAGTCAATCAATTAAAAGTGACTTCAATAAAATTCATCTGAAAGAATTATTAAGAATAACAATAGAGGCCTGCCTAGTGGCCTAGGGCTTAAGTTTGCATACTCTGCTTTGGTGGCCTAGGATTCACAGGTTTGGATCCTGGGCACAGACATACACACCACTCATAAAGCCTTGCTGTGGCAGTGCCCCATGTACAAAATAGATGAAAATTGGCATGGATGTTAGCTCAGGGACAATCTTCCTCAAACAAAAGGAGGAAGATTGGCAACAGATGTTAACTCAAGGCCAATCTTCCTCACCAAAAAAAAAAAGGAAGGAAGTAGAACAATGAAAAAATAAAGTATATTGAGTAGAAGCTCCTCAAAAGGTTTGAAAATACATTGTAAAACTACTGTAATTAAATCACTTTGATGATGGTATAGGAATAGACAGAGATATCCATGAAAGAACATAGCCAGTTCAGATAAATCCAAATACGTATGAATATTTAGTATATGATAAATATGGAATTAAAATTGTTATAAAAATAATAAATTCCATTTATATTGGGACCAAAAACATTCTCATTGGCCAATTAAATCTTTCTACTAAAAAATAATGTTGAGATACACTAAGAATTTTTGTGTAAAAATATGAAATAAAAGCACTAGACTAATAACTTTAAAATAATCTCTGAATAGGAATGGTGTTTTTAAATATGCCAAAATCTTAGAAGACATAGCTTGTGGTAATTTTTATTGCATAAATAGAAAACTAATACAGGAAGTCTCCATTTATGTAATACTTTGAGATTAATTTGCCAATACTAATGAAATTTCAAAATTAATTACTATTTGACCTTAATAGCTAACTTCTATCAACTTTCAACCATCCTCACATGAACACAGGAAAAAAGTATCCAACGATGTTAAGTTTTAGCATTATTTGCAATAGCAAAACCAAAACAACTTACTTGGAACTACCTAAATAGTCAGAAATAATTTCATTTGTGTAACACAGTCATATAACTAAATATTTTGTAGTTATTAAAAAAGAGTGATATTAACCTCTATCTGTTGATGTGGAAATATCACTGAGATAAAATGTTTGCAGCCATTTAAAAAAGTTAAAAAGATTTGTATATACAACATGGAAATAGCATGATGATATGTCATTGACCGAAAAAGGAGAATATATTTCTATATATAAAAGTTCTTTCTTTATATGAATAAGGAAATCTGGAGTGTTTTACATCTATTATTCAAAGGTGCATATATCAGCAATATTTTGGGGGTAATAGAAATATTTTTTATGAAAAAAATAGAAATAGAAGTATGTTAATGGGAAGGAATTTTATTTTCATTTTCCACTCTTCTATGCTCTTCAAGTCCTTCACATGCTTTTATTCCCATGCCTGAATTATTTTATTAATAGTAAAGGAACAACAGCAAGCACAGAGCGCGTTTGGTGTTTCAGGGATGTGGATAATGCATGTATGCGTACCTATTATGACATGTGTTCTATGTCCTGAAATAAAGAATTTCTATTTGCACGACATAATAATAAGAATATGCCTGTTTTATTACTGAAAACTAGGGGAAGTAGCCATCCAATTTTAAGAAAATACAAGACAAAAACTACCGTGGTGAACATCGGTCAGACTACAGACAGTGCTAAGAGCCAGCACACAGCTTTCTTCCTTGAGAAATAGCAGCTTCCTTGAACAATAGGGGAAGATACGTTTCAGAAACTCTCTAACACTTCCAGATTTGTAGGTGAGGATTGGAGACAAGCATACGCCATGGTTCACAGGAGCTGCAGGCCACAACACTTTCAATGTCCTCAACTACATTGATGGAGTAGCTTGTATGTCATAGGGACAGTACCGTGGAGACAGAAGACAGGAAGACTGAGGATGTGAAGACTGCCGCTGATAGGACAAGCAACAAGAAGGAGAGAGGAGCCAACATGGGCAACAGCTGGCAGAGTGAGTAGGCTAAGGAAAAAGCCATGGACAGAAAGTAGCAGCTTCATCAAATACAAAGAAAAAAATACAGTGATGAATTCCTCTTGGATTGCCAATGGCTCTGGCATCCTTCCCAAATAAGCTAATTCATTGCTCAGCTAGTGACATAAATTAACCAGACCTGTAGTTTAAGCTTTAAAGGAATCTTCTAACAGTATGCAAGTGGGCAGTTATTGGTATCAAGGAGCGGTCACGATAGGGCCTTTTAGGAGAATTAAAAAATGCCAGTTACTGAGAAAAATTAAGAAAAATAAGGTCAAATTTAAAAATTATTTTTGCAGCTTAGAAGAAAAATTTAAGAGAGAGAAGAGTAACCAGTTTTGTAAATATGAATAATAGAAAAGCAAAATTGTTAAAGTACAAGCTTTGTAGTTTCCAAAACAAACAATTGTTTTAAAAAACAGAATGGTACTAGACAGTACATATTTAAACTTCTGTGAGATGGACAAAGTAATGCTTGGAGGAAAATACAAATCCTAAAATATTTTTATTTTCAGGCAAGAAAGAATAAAAATAAAGAAGTTATTCACTCAATGCAAGAAGGTTAAAAAAGATATATAAAAGAAATGAATTCATAAAACAGAAAACTAAAATTTAGAAATCTGAAAACAATAAGTGCAACAAAAAATAAGATTGAAAAATAAATCCCCAAACAGGTTCTTTAAAAATATTAGTAAAATTAATTTTAAATATAACAACAAAATCTGATCAACAGAAACATCCAGTAAAGCTATTCAAGAAAAGGAGGAAAAATACACGTGAAGTGTGATCCGTAGTTGAAACTATCTCAATATAGAGAAGGTAATGTGTGTGTATGTGTGTGTGTGTTGGTTTAATCTGTAAACTATTCTTTTTATTTGCCCTAATTGGGATATATTTATGAAACAGTTAGTTATGGTTTAACCAAAATCTTGTAATTCAGAAGTAGCTATCATAAATGCTCCAGCTTCCTTTAACTCCAGTCACCATTACAGTTCTTTTAATTAGCTGAATGAAAGCTGGAAATGTTTTTTATTGCTCAAAATAGTGACAAATTGGATATATAGAGAGAGTGGCTGGAAATTTAAGATAGACACATTCTACTATTGAAAGATCGTGAGACTCTAGTGAACCAAACAGTCCGGGTACTTTGAAAATGAACCCAGAGCTTGGTTTTGAGGGCCAGCATCTACACTAGAGTATTCTAGATGTCTTACGGGAACTGTGAGAAGTAGTTGAATCCAGCCTCCAGAACACTGCCACAGCTGGCTCTGGAACACTGCCACAGCTGGTTCTA